>NC_072407.2:14075277-14405833 GCF_028858775.2 Pan troglodytes
ACATTCTCTAGCTGATTTTCCATCAAGATTTGAAATAGCCTCTCCTTTCTTCTTCTTCTTCTTTTTTTTTTTTTTCAGACAGAGTTTTCCTCTTGTTGCCCAGGCTGGAGTGCAATGGCACCATCTTGGCTTGTAGCAGGACGAGCCGCAGACAAAACTCCTCAGACACCGAGTTAAAGAAGGAAGGGGTTTATTCGGCTGGGGGCATTGGCAAGACTCCTGTCTCAAAAGCCAAGCTCCCCGAGTGAGCAATTCCTGTCCCTTTTAAGGGCTCACAACTCTAAGGGGGTGTGCGTGAGAAGGTCATGATCAATTGAGCAAGCAGGGGGTACGTGACTGGGGGCTGCATGCACCAGTAATTAGATCGGAACAAAACAGGATAGGGATTTTCACAGTGCTTTTCTATACAATGCCTGGAATCTATAGATAACATAACCGATTAGGTCAGGGGTCCATCTTTAACTACCAGGCCCAGGGTGTGGCGCTGGGCTGTCTGCTTGTGGATTTCATTTCTGCCTTTTAGTTTTTACTTTTTCTTTCTTTGGAGGCAGAAATTGGGCATAAGACAATATGAGGGGTGGTCTCCTCCCTTAGGCTCACTACAACCTCCACCTCCCAGGTTCAAGCAATTCTCCTGCCTCAGCCTCTCAAGAAGCTGAGATTACAGGCATGTGCCACCACGCCCGGCTAATTTTGTATTTTTAGTAGAGACAGGGGTTTCTCCATGTTGGTCAGGCTGGTCTGGAACTCCTGATCTCAGGTGATCCGCCTGCCTGGGCCTCCCAAAGTGCTGGGATTACAGGTGTGAGCCACCGTGCCCGGCCTCTTCTTTTTTAAAAAAAACTTACTTATTTCTTATCTTACATATACCTCTAGTCCAAAGAAATAGAAATAAGACTCAGTAGGTTGCCAGGTATATTGGGAGAGTACAGCAACTACATATAACTCATAAGGCTCAAAACTGCAAATACTATATGTGTGTGTGTGTGTGTGTGTGTATATATATATACACACATATATGTATATCATATATGTATATTTATTTACTTATTTTTGGCATGGAAAAACAGGCAGAATTGGGAAGGGGGAAGAATTTACTCTAAGTTGTATAACTGAGCTTTGGCAGGGAGATAGGGAGGCAAGAGTCAGGCCAAGTTCCTGATACAGAGAAGCTACCAGCTTTGTGTGTAGTTTATAAGACCTGATCTAGATATTCTAGGCACCAGTGCAAGAAGTATATACTATTAATTACCACACATATGGATTAGCATATGCCTACATAAAACCTAGTCTGTCTTTCAGAACATATACTCAAAGGAATTTTATCATTAGGTTGCAGATCATTAGACTCTCTGCTTATTGAGTTATAAAGTATCTTCTTTCACATGTGAGAAGAGACATTAATCTAAAATTTCTTTATGATTTTATCTAAGATTTCAGTGCTGTGTGGAAAAAGTAGCCCTTCAAAGTACTGGTTTTAAAATACTAGCTGCAGAAGGAGGCCAATTTCCCGAAACAAAAGTGAGTGGATATTAAATTGCAATGTGGACACCATGCCCTGTACCGTTATTTCAGAATGTCCAGGCACGAGGACAGTGATACCCTAGTCAGGGAAGCATGACATGGAGAGAGACCACGTCTTTCTAATGCCCTGGTGTTCTGTCAGGGTTCCACAACCTACCCTTAAGGGTTCCTCCTACCCTTAATTTTCCCATTCATTGCATACTTTGCCCTACTTCTTTCTTTCTCTTTTCCAGTTTACCTCTCTTCCCTTCTCAGCCTACTGCCTATAGTAATAGTTTTCAAAATGTGGTCCCTGGATGATATGCATCAGTATGACCTGAAAACTTCTTCTTTTTTTTTTTTTTTTGGAGCTGGAGTTTTGCTCTTGTTGCCCAGCCTGGAGTACAATGGCTTGATCTCAGCTCACTGCAACTTCCACCTCTCGGGTTCAAGCGATTCTCCTGCCTCAGCCTCCCAAGTAGCTGGGATTACAGGCATATGCCACCATGCCCGGCTAATTTTGTATTTTCAGTAGAGATGGGGTTTCTCCATGTTGGTCAGGTTGGTCTCCTACTCCCGACCTCAGGTTATCTGCCCACCTGGGCCTCCCAAAGTGCTGGGATTACGGGCTTCAGCCACCGCGTCCAGCCAGGACTTGTTAAATATACAAATTCCTGGGCTCCATCCTAGTTTCTACTTAATCAGAAACTCTGGGTGTGGCCCCAGCGACCTATGTTTTAACATGCTGTCTAGTTATTCTAATGCTCGCTAAACTTTGAGAATCACTCTCTTATAGTGTACTAAAATTATCCTTTCTGATATGGCCTTGAAACATACCTGATTTTGGATTCAAGCAATGTGTGAAATTCTTTGCATGATTAAAATTACTCTATTTGCTTAAAGTAAATTGTCACCACATTTTTAAGATTAAAATCTAAGTGTTTTAAGGAAATATGCTTGTGTTACTTACTTCATATTATGTCTTTATTTCTTCACCAGTAAGTATGAGCCCAGCGCATACAAAGTAAAAACTTGCATACAGTCTCTTACAATTGGAGTTATTCTGTCTTCAAAGGGCTTACAAGCTATTGTAACTAACAGATAAGCAGGCTTACCTATAGCTAATATAAATCCATGTGTTTAACTTGCCACAACAGAAGAAAAAGATGTTATGGGATTACAGAAGAGGGAGTGATTCCAATAGCAATCAGAAAAGCCTTCATGGGTTGGGCATGGTAGTTCATGTCTGTAATCCTAGTACTTTAGGAGGCCAAGGTGGGAGGACTGCTTGAGCCCAGGCGTTTTAAGACCAGCCTGGGCAACATAGTGGGACTCCGATTATACAAAAAACTTAAAAATTAACTGGCATGGTGGTGCGCACCTGCAGTCCTAGCTACTCAGGAGGCTGAGGTGGGAGGACTGGTTGAGCCCAGGAGATGGAGGCTGCATGCAGTGAGCCACGATCATGACACGGTACTCCAGCCTGGGAAACAGAGCAAGACTCTGTCTCAAAAAAAGAAAAAGGAAAAAAAGAAAAAAGAAAAAAATCAGCATCCACGAGTGAGGCATATTTTAGCTGGACTGGAAGATGAATAGTCTATTTGGACTCATTTTTCTTTCACATTTTCCTCTAATTTTTTTCTCTTATACGCCAGTAGTTAATGGCTGTTATTTTGCACATAGTTTAAAGTATGACTATAATTTAAATAAGACTTTTACACATATCTGCAATAAAAATGGGGTCTACTGCTTTTCATTTTTAAGCATTAATGTTTTGCCTAAATAGAAGTTTACAAAATTAAACTAGTTTATCATTATTTATGTGAATTCAAAACTTTTTTTTATTTCACACAAATTTAAAGAAATGTTATTATGGTTATAGACCAAACACCATTATCATTTAAAGACCACCTGTAGTGTACTGAAAAAAGCACAGGACCTGCTTTGAAACATACCCTTGTAACTGAGCACCTCCACTTTTCTGAGACAGAGAGAATGAGCTCGTTTTTTTCTCTTTTCTCTATTTCCCCCTCTTTCCACTTCTTACTTAGCCCTTTAGAAATGCAATTATAACCTTTTACCTCCCTGTTACCAGACACTCCCTACAGAGCAAGTTCATTTAACTATGCGCTTAGAAGCTCCAGAGTGGAACTCACACCCACCAGGAGGTTGCCTCGAGAGACAACAGTCAATCTACAACCCAAAGTATGCCCACTAGGAAACTTTCTCCTACCTGGAGAGTTTCAGCTACCTTTATAACCTAGTTCTGCCTACAAAGGCACAGTGCTCGCCAGCTCGAATGCTGGGCAGACAGAGTACTGAAGCAAGTCATGTGGATCCCCTCCTCTTTCTTCCTCCCTCGCATGCCATTCCTGCCAAACTCCCTTTTAAAAGCACTCACTTCCTGCTCCAAAAGTGAAGCAGTACCCTTAAGACAGGAAGCCTGTACTTCTTCCCCAAACTAGCTTTGGAATAAAAAATCATTTTCTTTATACTAGATCTCTCTCTTGTTAATTGGACTCTGCAAGTGACGAGCAACTAAACCTGCATTTTGGTTACACCCTAGTTAAAAACAACAACAACAACAACAACAACAAAACAGACAAGGCATGCTGAGTTCTACAATGGAGAGACTAAGCAATTTAAATCCAGTGGCAGAATTTTTGGCTACAGTGAGATAAACTTTAGGGACAAATGATACTCTCCAAAAATGTGGTTAGAATGGTTTCAGTCTAAATGTAATTCTTAGAAACATCACGGCCACTGTTTACTAAGTTTGTGAAATTTTGAATCTGTCAAAAGTTGTTTGAGTAAGCAACCTTAAAGAATGAAAAGCTATTTACAAAGGGACATATTTTCTTGACTCTAAAACAAAAAATGGTTGTAGATCTTCACCATTTTCTAGGCAGGCTCCTCCTGGCACATGGAGATCATGCTGTGACTTGCAGGAGGAAGGGTTTAGCAGTAAACTTTGGAATGTAACCCCTTATTGGCAAAGTATCTGTACCTAATTGATTTTCTTTACCCTTTTAAAAAAAGAATCTCTAGTTCCCGGCCCCAAACGGCCACCTAAACTTCAATCAAATATTGCAATAAAATCCAAACTAAGAGGATTTCACTGAAGTATAAAGTGTGAGGCAGAGAATTAGAGACCAGATTTATTAGCTTGGGTTGAATTTCATGCTAGTTCCATTAATTAAAAAGCAATTTTTGCTAAATCTCTGTAAGGGCTTTGATGCTCTCAACTGTTCTCACTTACATCCACCACTACTTCAGGTGCTTCTATCATCAGGATCAAAGGAAAATGAGTGGTGGAAAAGGAAAGCAAGACTAGTGTCTTAAGCTAGAGTTTGAGCATGGGATTCTAGAGCAATGATGTCTGACTGAAATACAGATGGTCCTAGACTTATGATGGTTTGACTTACAATTTTTTGAGTTTAAGATGATGTGAAAGTGATATGCATTCGGTAGGGACTATACCTCGAGTACCCACACAATCATTCTATTTTCCACTTTTAGTATAGTATTCAATAAATTACATGAGATATTTGACACTTTATTATAAAATAGGCTTTGTATTAGATGATTCTGCCCAACTGTAGGCTAACGTAAGTGTTCTGAGCATGTTTAAAGTATGCTAGGCTAAGCTATGTTGTTCAGTAGGCTAGGTGTATTGAAAGCATTTTCTTATTTATTTATTTATTTTTTGAGACAGAGTCTCGCTCCGTTGCCCAGGCTTGAGTGCAATGGCGTGATCTCCGCTCACGGCAACCTCTGCCTCCTGGGTTGAAGCAATTCTCCTGCCTCAGCTTCCCGAGTAGCTGGGATTACAGGCATGCACCACCCTGCCCCGCTAATTTTTGTATTTTTAGTAGAGACGAGGTTTCACGATGCTGGCCAAGCTGGTCTCAAACTCCTGACCTCAGGTGATCCACCCCCCTCAGCCTCCCAAAGTGCTGGGATTACAGGCGTGAGCCACCGCGCCCAGTCGCATTTTCTTATTTTTATTTATTTATTGATTGAGACAGGCTCTTGCTCTGTCACTCATGCTGGAATGAAGTGGCATGATCACAGCTCACTGCAGCCTCCACCTTCCAGGCTCAGGCAATCCTCCCACATCAGCCTCCTAAGTAGCTGGGACCACAGGTGTAGGCCATCATGTCCAGCCATTTTTTTTATGTTTTGCAGAGATGAGGTCTCACTATGTTGCCCAGGCTGGTCTTGAACTCCTGGGCTCAAGCAGTTCTCCCTCCTCAGCCTCTCAAAGTGTTGGAATTACAGGCATGAGCCACCGCACCTGGCCTAACTGCACTTTCAACTTAGGATATTTTTAACTTACAAAGAGTTTATCAGGAATGTAACCCCATTTTAAGTCAAGCAGGATCTGTATGATGTGAGCTATATGTGTAATTTAATATTTTCTGGTAGCCTAATTTAAATTAGTAAAAGGAAACAGGTAAAATTAAATATATTTTATCTAACCAAACACATCTAAAATATGATAGTTCAACTTAAAATTAATGTAAAAGTCACTAATGATATATATATATATATATTTTTAGATGGAGTTTTGCTCTTGTTGCCCAGGGTGGAGTGCAATGGTGCGTGATCTTGGCTCACTGCGACCTCCACCTCCTGGCTTCAAGCGATTTTCCTGCCTCAGCCTCCCAAGTAGCTGGGATTACAGGCATGCACCACCACGCCCGACTAATTTTGTATTTTTAATAGAGACAGAGTTTCTCCATGTTGGTCAGGCTGGTCTCAAACTCCAACCTCAGGTGATCCACCCACCTGGGCCTCCCAAAGTGCTGGGATTATAGGCGTGAGCCACCGCGCCCGGCCACTAATGAGATATTTTATATTCCTTTACTGGACTAAGTCCTCAAAAGCCAATGTATATGTCACACTAACAGCACATCTCGGTTTGAATTAGACACATTTCACCTAGTCGAATCTAGTTCCACATGTGTCACATAAAGATTTTGGACTACATTAGACTACAATACCCTTAAAATATAGGTCTTGTAGTCCTAAAGTTATAGAAAGTGTGATTTTCTATCTTTTTTCTTCCCACAATTGCCCTTTCCTTAGGCTTTTGGCTGCTATTTTTGGAATACTGTTTAGAAAATTATGGCAGGGGACATCAAATCAGGGTACTGAACTTGTTATAGGGCAACTAAAAAATGTCAGTCTCCTCAGGCTAAAAAATAAGGTTTGGAACCAACGTGATAACAAGTTTTCCATGAAATTAGTTACAGATAAAAGAGAGAACAGTTTGAACTTCAAAGGGTATCAAAGTCAGACAGCCTCAAAGACTGATATGTGGATCTTTCCCCTTTGATTTTGTTATGAAACTGGGCTGTCTCCATTGCGACTATCTATAATCTGGCTTAAGCTGTACTTATAAAAGTGTTTTAGTCTCCTTGTTTTTTTCCCTTTTCACATTGAACTTTGGTCATTTCTACACTGCATAAGTAGAAAAATATTTCGGGTAGACTGTATTTGATTTTCCTGTAGCTGTTAGAAACTTGCAAACCTTTTTGTCACTGGTGAGAATTCAAAATTGAAGTTTAGCCTTAAGAATAAAAAAAATTGTCTTTTTTTTTTTCCTTTTAACAAACTACCATTGGAAAGACTGAAAATCTTAAGTAGGGAAAAAGCAAAAGGATGGCCCCTACTTAAAATTTCATAATGCTATACCAATCAAAATTCTTATATTAGAACACACATTCTTTTCAAGTGCATAAGGAATAGCTGCCAATATAGACCACATACTAGACCATAAAACGTCTCCCAATGAATTTAAGAGCATGTTATCTGAACACGATAGAAGTTAGAAAGCATTAAGAGAAAAACCTCTGAAAGATCCACGCAAAGAGTATAATATAAACTACATAACATAATTCTAAATAACCTAAGGGTTCAAAGAAGAAATCAAAAGAGAATTGAGAAAGTATTTAAAAATGAATAAAAATGAAGACATATTATATAAAAATTTGTTGGCTGCTAACAAGGCGGTATTTAGTGAGAAATTTCTAGCACTAAATACCTGTGTTAGAAAAGAAGAAAGGTTTCAAATCAATCACTTTAGCATCTACCTTAAGAAAATGGACAAAGAGCTAATTAAATATAAAGTAAGTAGAAGAAAGGAAATAAAATGTCGTGTAGAAATCAATAATAGACAACATAAAAACAACAGAGAGAAAATCAATGAAACCCGAAACTGGTTCTCTGAGAAATTTAATAAAATGTATAACTCTCTAGCTTGACTAAACAGGATAAAAAGGGGAGAAAACACATTTTTGCCATGAGGAATGAGAGAGATGACATTATTCTAGATTCTAAGATATTAAAAAGATAATAAAGAACTAGGATTAACATGTTATATCTATATATTGGACAATTTTGACAAAATGAACAAATTCCTTTTAAGATACCGATTGCTAAAGACCTCGTACAAAATAAATAACCCAAATACATTACATCTACAAAATAATTGAACTTGAAGTTAAAAACCTTCTCATAAAGAAAGATCTAGGCCTGGATGTCTTTATTTATGAATTCCACCAAATATTTAAGGAAGCAATAATACCAATTCTAGACAAACTCTACTGGAAAATTGAGCTGGAGTATACATTTCCCAACTGATTTTATGAGGCCAGCAATACCCTGCTACCAAAATCAGACACAGAAATTAGCAAATCAAATCCGACAAGTTAAACCTGATGCAGTACTATGTGCCTATAGTTCCAGCTATTTGGGAGGCTGAAGCAAGAGGATCACTGGAGTCAGTCTGGGCAAGATAGCAAGTCCTCTGTATCTAATAAAATAAAAAATTAAATAAAAAAATAAAAAATACATCATGATCAACTAGAATGGAAAGCTGGTTTCACATTAGCAAATCAACCAATGTAATTCACCCTGTTAAAAAACTGAAGAGAAAAACTATCTGATCACCTTAAAAGATACGGAAAAAAAATCTGACAAAATACCACATCAATTATTTGATTCCTCAGTATCCTAGGAATCAAAGGACACTTTCATAAACAGATAAGAAAGTATCTACAAAAAAACCCTACAGCTAGTGTCTGCACTTAAATCTATACTATTTTTCACAAAAGTGCAAAGCCAATTCAGTGAGTAAACAAATGATGCAACAACAACTCTATATCTGTTTGTAAAAGAAATGAACTTGGTCCCATACCTTATACCAAATTAAAAAGATAAACTAGAAACAGCTGAGATCTAAATACGAAACCTAAACATTTAGCATTTTTAGAAGAAAATGAGAGAAAATTTTTGTCACTTTGGGTTTAGAGAAGACTTCTTAGATATGATACCAAGTGCATATCTATTCATGAATTAAAAAATTGATAAACTGGACTTTATTAAAATAAAAAGCTTCTGATCTTTAAAAGACACTGTTCAGAGAATAAAAATATAAGATAATATCTGAAAATAATTGAAAATCATATATTTGAGAAGGACTTGTATTCAGAATAAAAATTTTTCCAAACTCGGTAATAAGAAAACAAACAACCCAATTTAAAAAGGGCAAAATATTTGAACATACATCAACAAAGATACATAGATGGTAAATAAGTATAAATCAAGATGTCCAATATCATCAGTCATTAGGAAAGTGCAAATTAAAACCACATGAGATACCACCACACACCTATTAGGATGGCTTCAAATGGAAAGACTGACTACAGGAAGTGTTGGAGAGGGTGTGGAAATACTGGAACTCTCATATACTCATGGTGGGAATGTAAAATGATACAGCTGCTTGAAACACAGCTTGGACATTTCTTAAAAAGTTAAAAGTACACATACTATAGGGTCCAGCCAATACACTCCTGTTATTTTAAACAAGATAAATGAATGCATTATGTCCATCAAAGACTTATGCATGAATGTTGAGAGCAGTTTTACTTGTACCAGGCCCCAGCTGGAAATGAATCAAATATTCATTAACATGTGAATGGATAAGCAAAAGTAACTGAGGTATTTGCATTGTTGGAATCTGCCGTTTGATACTGGAATACGTTCTTAAATAAATGTGGCTATGTTTTACACATCATTTTAACGGGCATTTCTCACTTTATTTTTCTTTTGTTAATGACCTATTACTTGCTGTTCATTTTATGTTTTAGACTATGAAAATGATGTTAGATAAAAATTAAATTCAAGCAATTTTCTTGTCCGAGTTCAAAACGGGTCATAAAGCAGCAGAGATAACTTGCAACATCAACGATGCATTTGGCCCAGGAACTGCTAATGAACATACAGTGCAGTGCTTGTTCAAGAAGTTTTGCAAAGGAGAGGAGGAAGATGAGGAGTGTAGTGACCAGCCATTAGAAGTTGACAACAACCAAGTGGGAGCAATCATCAAAGCTCATCCTTTTACAACTACATGAGAAGGTGCCGAAGAGCTCACCATTGACCATTCTATGGTCATTTGGCATTTGAAGCAAACTGGAAAGGTGAAAAAGCTCGATAAGTGGATGCCTCATGAGCTGAACCAAAACAAACAAACAAACAAAAAAAACCCAACGTTTTGAAGTGTCATCTTCTATTACTCTATGCAACAAGGAAACATTTCTCAATTGGATTGTGATGTGCCACAAAAAGTGGATTTTATATGACAACCAGTGACAACCAGCTCAGGGGTTGGACCAAGAAGAAGCTCCAAAGCGCTTCCCAAAGCCAAACTTGCAACCAAAAAAGGTCATGGTCACTGTTTGGTGGTCTGTTGCCAGTCTGATCCACTACAGCTTTCTGAATCCTGGCGAAACCATTACATCTCAGAAGTATAGTTGGCAAATTCATGAGATAAACTGAAAACTGCAAGGCCTGCAGCTGGCATTGGTCAACAGAAAGGGCCCAATTCTTCTCCATGACAATGCATGTCACACAACCAATGCTTCAAAAGTTGAACAAATTGGGCTACAAAGTGCTGCCTCATCCACCATATGCACCCAACCCCTGGTCAACTGACTACCACTTCAAGCATCTCAACAACTTTTTGCAGGGAAAATGCTTCCACAACCAGCAGGATGCAGAAAATGCTTTCCCAGATTGTTCGTTGAATCTTGAAGCACAGACATTTATGCTACAGGAATAAAGAAACTTATTATTAACTGGCAAAAATGTGTTGATTGTAACGGTTCCTATTCTGATTAATAAAGATGTGTTTTCATTGTTCAGCTCCCATGGACACAGGTAGGGGAACAACACTTACTGGGGCCTGTTGGGGGATGGTGGGGGTGGGAGAGCATTACGGAAAAGAGCTGATGCATGCTGGGCTTAATACCTAGGTGATGGGTTGACAGGTGCAGCAAACAACCATGGCACACGTTTACCTATGTAACAAACCTGCACATCCTGCACATGTACCTCAGAAATTAATATAAAGAATTTAAAAAAAAGTACAAACAGGTGAAAAAAAATGTGTTTCAGCCTAGTTATAATGATTTAAAATTCATGGTCCAAAACTGCATTTACTTTTTTACCAACCTAATATTTATACAATATATAACAGTACTATTCACCATTAAAAAGGAATGATCTATTGATGCATACCACATACATCAAAATAATGATGCTGAGTAAAATAAGCCAGACCAAAAAAATTACATATTTGATTCCATTCACATAAAATGTAGAAAATGCAACCTAATCTATAGTGGCAGAGAAAAGATCAGCAGTCACCTGGGAATAGGTATAGAGGCAGGGTGTTGAGAAGAGGGGAGAGCATCCTTTGTATCCCTTTTCTTGCACAAAAGAGTACAAGAAACTTTTGGGGATAATAAATTGGTTCATTATTTTGATTGTTGTGATAGTTTCAAAGGTGTCTATACATGTTAAAAAGTTATTAACTTGGGGAGATCCGTTTCAAGATGGCCGAACAGGAACAGATCTGGTCTGCAGCTCCCAGCGTGATCGATGCAGAAGACGGGTGATTTCTGCATTTCCAAGTGAGGTACCTGTTTCATCTCATTGGGATTGGCTGGACAGTGGGTGCAGCCCACGGAGGGTGAGCCGAAGCAGCGTGGGGTGTCACCTCACCTGCGAAGAGCAAGAGATTGGGGGATTTCCCTTTCCCAGCAAAGGGAAGCCATGACAGACTGTACCTGGAAAAACGGGACACTCCCACCCAAATACTGCACTTTTCCCAAGGTCTTAGCAACTGGCAGACAAGAAGATTCTCTCCCATGCCAGGCTTGGCTGGTCCCATGTCCACAGAGCCTTGCTCACTGCAAGCTAGCACAGCAGTCTGAGATTGAACTTTGAGGTGGCAGCCTGGCTGGGGGAGGGGCATCCGCCATTGCTGCAGCTTGCATAGGTAAACAAAGAAACCAGGAAGCTCGAACTGGGCGGAGCCCACTGCAGCTCAGCAAGGCCTACTGCCTCTATGGACTCCACCTCTGTGGGCAGGGCATAGCTGAACAAAAGGCAGCAGACAGCTTCTGCAGACTTAGATGTCCCTGTCTGACAGCTCTGAAGAGAGCAGTGGTTCTTCCAGAATGGCGGCTGAGCTCTGAGAGTGGACAGACTGCCTCCTCAAGTGGGTCCCTGACCCCTGTGTAGTCTAACTGGGAGACACCTCCCAGTAGGGATCGACAGACACCTGATATAGATGGGTGCCCCTCTGGGACGAAGCTTTCAGAGGAAGGATCAGGCAGCAGTATTTGCTGTTCTGCAGCCTCCACTGGTGATACTCAGGCAAACAGGGTCTGGAGTGGACCTCCAGCAAACTCCAACACACCTGCAGCTGAGGGACCTGACTGTTAAAAGGAAAACTAACCAACAGAAAGGAATAGCACCAACATCAACAAAAAGGACATCTACACCAAAACCCCATCTGTAGTTCACCAACATCAAAGACAAAAGGTAGATAAAACCACAAAGATGGGGAGAAACCAGAGCAGAAAAGCTGAAAATTCTAAAAACCAGAGCACCTCTTCTCCTCCAAAGGATCGCAGCTCCTCCCCAGCAATGGAACAAAGCTGGATGGAGAATGACTTTGACGAGTTGACAGAAGTAGGCTTCAGAGGGTCGGTAATAACAAACTTCTCCAAGCTAAAGGAGCATGTTCAAACCCATCGCAAGGAAGCTAAAAACCTTGAAAAAAGGTTAGACGAATGGCTAACTAGAACAAACAGTATAGAGAAAACCTTAAATGACCTGATGGAGCTGAAAACCATGGCACGAGAACTTCGTGATGCATGCACAAGCTTCAATACCCAATTCGATCAACTGGAAGAAAGGGTATCAGTGATTGAAGATCACATTAATGAAATAAAGTGAGAAGACAAGGTTAGAGAAAAAAGAGTAAAAAGCAACAAACAAAGCCTCCAAGAAATACAGGACTAGGTGAAAAGACCAAATCTACATTTGATAGGTGTACCTGAAAGTGATGGGGAAAACGGAACCAAGTTGGAAAACACTCTTCAGGATATCATCCAGGAGAACTTCCCCAACCTAGCAAGGCAGGCCAACATTCAAATTCAGGAAATACAGAGAATGCCACAAAGATACTCCTCGAGAAGAGCAACCCCAAGACACAGAATTGTCAGATTCATCAAGGTTGAAATGAAGGAAAAAATGTTATGGGCAGCCAGAGAGAAAGGTCAGGTTACCCACAAAGGGAAGCCCATCAGACTAACAGTGGATCTCTCAGCAGAAACCCTACAAGCCAGAAGAGAGAGGGGGCCAATATTCATCCTTCTTAAAGAAAATAATTTTCAACCCAGAATTTCATATCCAGCCAAACTAAGCTTCATAAATGAAGGATAAATAAAATCCTTTACAGACAAGCAAATGCTGAGAGATTTTGTCACCACCAGGCCTGCCTTACAAGAGCTCCTGAAGGAAGCATAAACATGGAAAGGAACAACCAGTACCAGCCACTGCAAAAACATGTCAAATTGTAAAGACCATCAATGTTACAAAGAAACTGCATCAATTAATGGGCAAAATAACCAGCTAGCATCATAATGATAGGATCAAATTCACACATAACAATATTAACCTTAAATGTAAATGGGCTAAATGCCCCAATTAAAAGACACAGACTGGCAAATTGAATAAAGAGTCAAGACCCATCGGTGTGCTCTATTCAGGAGACCCATCTCACATGAAGAGACACACATAGGCTCAAAATAAAGGGATGGAGGGAGATCTACCAAGCAAACGAAAAGCAAAACAAAACAAAACAAAACAAAACAAAACAGGGGTTGCAATCCTCAATCCTAGTCTCTGATAAAACAGACTTTAAACCAACAAAGATCAAAAGAGACAAAGAAGGCCATTACATAATGGTAAACAGATCAATTCAACAAGAAGAGCTAACTATCCTAAATATAGATGCACCCAATACAGGAGCACCCAGATTCATAAAGCAAGTCCTGAGAGACCTACAAAGAGACTTAGACTCCTACACAATAATAATGGGAGACTTCAACACCCCACTGTCTATATTACACAGATCAACGAGACAGAAGGTTAACAAGGATATCCAGGACTTGAACTCAGCTCTGGACCAAGTGGACCTAATGGACATCTACAGAACTCTCCACCCCAAATCAACAGAATACACATTCTTCTCAGCACCACATCACACTTATTCCAAAATTGACCACATAATTGGAAGTAAAGCATGCCTCAGCAAATGTAAAAGAACACAAATCACAACAAACTGTGTCTCAGACCACAGTGCAATCAAATTAGAACTCAGGATTAAGAAACTCACTCAAAACCGCTCAACTACATGGAAACTGAACAACCTGCTCCTGAATGACTACTGGGTACATAACGAAATGAAGGCAGAAATAAAGATGTTCTTTGAAACTAATGAGACCAAAGACACAACGTATCAGAATCTCTGGGGCACATTTAAAGCAGTGTGTAGAGGGAAATTTACAGCACTAAATGCCCACAAGAGAAAGCAGGGAAGATCCAAAATCAGCATCCTAACATCACAATCAAAAGAACTAAAGAAGCAAGAGCAAACAAATTCAAAAGCTAGCAGAAGGCAAGAAATAACTAAGATCAGAGCAGAACTGAAAGAGATAGAGACACAAAAAACCTTTCAAAAAAATCAATGAATCCAGGGGCTGGTTTTTTGAAAAGATCAACAAAATTGATAGACTGCTAGCAAGACTAATAAAGAAGAAAAGAGAGAAGAATCAAACAGATGCAATAAAAAAATGCTACTCGGGAGGCTGAGGTAGGAGAATGGCATGAACCTGGGAGGCGGAGCTTGCAGTGAGCTGAGATCGTGCCATGGCACTCCAGCCTGGGTGACAGAGCGAGACTCTGTCTCAAAAATAAATAAATAAATAAATAAAAATAAAACATAAAAAATGATAAAGGGGATATCACCACCGATCCCACAGAAATACAAACTACCATCAGAGAATACTATAAACACCTCTGCTCAAATAAACTAGAAAATATAGAAGAAATGGATAAATTCCTGGACACATACACCCTCCCAAGACTAAACCTGGAAGAAGTTGAATCTCTGAATAGACCAGCAACAGGCTCTGAAATTGAGGCAATAATAGCCTACCAACAACAAAAAAAGTCCAGAAGCAGACGGATTCACAACCGAATTCTACCAGACGTACAAAGAGGAGCTGGTACCATTCCTTCTGAAACTCTTTCAATCAATAGAAAAAGAGGGAATCCTCCCTAACTCATTTTATGAGGCCAACGTCATCCTGATACCAAAGCCTGGCAAAGACACAACAGAAAAAGAGAATTTTAGATCAATATCCCTGATGAACATCAATGTGAAAATCCTCAATAAAATAATGGCAAACCAAATCCAGCAGCACATCAAAAAGCTTATCCACCACGATCAAGTCGGCTTCATCCCTGGGGTGCAAGGCTGGTTCAACATACGCAAATCAATAAATGTAATCTATCACATAAACAGAACCAACAACAAAAAGACATGATTATCTCAACAGATGCAGAAAAGGCCTTTGACAAAATTCAACAGCCCTTCATGCTAAAAACTCTCGATAGATTAGGTATTGATGGAACGTACCTCAAAATAATAAGAGCTATTTATGACAAACCCACAGCCAATATCATACTGAATGGGCAAAAACTGGAAGCATTCCCTTTGAAAACTGGCACAAGACAGGGATGCCCTTTCTCACAACTGCTATTCAACTTAATGTTGGAAGTTCTCACCAGGGCAGTCAGGGAAGAGAAAGAAATAAAAGGTATTTAATTAGGAAAAGAGGAAGTCAAATTGTCCCTGTTTGCAGATGACATGATTGTATATTTAGAAAATCCCATCGTCTCAGCCCAAAATCTCCTTAAGCTGATAAGCAACGTCAGCAAAGTCTCAGGATACAAAATCGATGCGCAAAAATCACAAGCATTCTTACACCAATAACAGACAAACAGAGAGCCAAATCATGAGTGAACTCCCATTCACAATTGCTACTAAGAGAATAAAATACCTAGGAATCCAACTTACAAGGGATGTGAAGGACCTCTTCAAGAGGAACTAGAAACCATTGCTCAACGAAATAAAAGAGGACACAAAGAAATGGAAGAACATTCCATGCTCATGGATAGGAAGAACCAATACCGTGAAAATGGCCATACTGCCCAAGGTAATTTATATATTCAATGCCATCCCCATCAAGCTACCAATAACTTTCTTCACAGAATTTGAAAAAAACTACTTTAAAGTTCATATGGAACCAAAAAAGGAGCCCACATTGCCAAGACAATTCTAAACAAAAAGAAGAAAGCTGGAGGCATCATGGTACCTGACTTCAAACTATACTACAAGGCTACAGTAACCAAAACAGCATGGTACTGGTATCAAAACAGATATATAGACCAATGGAACAGAACAGAGGCCTCAGAAATATCACCACACATCTACAACCATCTGATCTTTGACAAACCTGACAAAAACAACAGATGGGGAAAGGATTCCCTATTTAATAAATGGTGCTGGGAAAACTGACTAGCCATATGTAGAAAGCTGAAACTGGATCCCTTCCTTACACCTTATAAAGAAATTAATTCAAGATGGATTAAAGACTTAAATGTTAGACCTAAAACCATAAAAACCCTAGAAGAAAACCTAGGCAATACCATTCAGGACACAGGCATTGGTAAGGACTTCATGACTAAAACACCAAAAGCAATGGCAACAAAACCAAAACAGACAAATGGGATCTAATTAAACTAAAGAGCTTCTGCACAGCAAAAGAAACTACCATCAGAGTGAATAGGCAATCTACAGAATGGGAGAAAATTTTTGCAATCTACCCATCTGACAAAGGGCTAATATCCAGAATCTACAAAGAACTCAAACAAATTTACAAGAAAAAAACAACTCCATCAAAAAGTGGGTGAAGTATATCAACAGACACTTCTCAAAAGAAGACGTTTATGCAGCCAACAGACTTATGAAAGAATGCTCATCATCATTGGTCATCAGAGAAACGCAAATCAAAACCACAATGAGATACCATCTCACACCAGTTAGAATGGTGATCTTTAAAAAGTCAGGAAACAACAGATGCTGGAGCGGATGTGGAGAAATAGGAATGCTTTTACACTGTTGGTGGGACTGTAAATGAGTTCGACCATTGTGGAAGACAGGGTGGCAATTCCTCAAGGATCTAGAACTGGAAATAGCATTTCACCCAGCAATCCCATTACTGGGTATATACCCAAAGGATTATAAATCATGCTACTATAAAGACACATGCACATGTATGTTTATTGCGGCACTATTCACAATAGCAAAGACTTGGAACCAACCCAAATGTCCATCAATGATAGACTGGATGAAGAAAATGTGGCACATATACACCATGGAATACTATGCAGCCATAAAAAAGGACGAGTTCATGTCTTATGCAGGGATATGGATGAGGCTGGAAACCATCTTCTCAGCAAACTATCACAAAGACAGAAAACCAAACACTGCATGTTCTCACTCATAGGTGGGAATTGAACAATGAGAACATTTGGACACAGGGCAGGGAACATCACACACTGGGGCCTGTCAGGGGTGGGGGTCTGGGGTAGGGATAGCATTAGGAGAAATACCTAATGTAAATGACAAGTTCATAGTTGCAGCAAACCAACATGGCACATGAGAGCAAGAACTCCTTTACTCCCTTGAGGATTAACTCAGTTATGAAAGAGTGGCATTAATCACTGTCAGTGACCTAATCATCTCTTAAAGGTCCCACCTCCCAACACCAACACATCAGGGGCCAAATTTCTAACACATGAATTCTGAGGAACATACTCAAAGTATAGGAAGGGCCAACATCTGAATAGTATAAATCCCAGAAAAGCAAAATGAGAAAAAGAAGGAAGATTAAAGAAAATTGCCCAGAATTTAAGGACAAAAGCTTCCAGACTAAAAGGGCTTGACACATATTCAGCACAATATATGCAAATACCCCAATGACATCAGCGGACATCACTATAACATTTCTGAAGACTGGGGTCAAAGGGAAGATCCTACAAGCTTCCACAGAGAAAAGATAAAGTTTTGTGGGAAGCATAAAGGAATGCAATCATGGATCAATGAAAAAAATTTATCAATTTCATCTATTAAATCAGGACACTAAGGAAGAGAAAAACATTATAATAAGTGCTGAAAAGCAATTGAAAAATATTTATCAGCCAATACAAATAACAAGCAAAATGGGAACAGAAGAAAACTAGTTCAAGATAATAAAAATTATTTACTAAAGCCAAATAAAAAATAATTATCCTAAATAACAAAACACTAACCGTTTTTATTAGGATTAAGACAGTGATAATTTTTATCAGATTTTTATTTAACATTGTCTTGGAGGTTCTGGAGAATACAATATGACAAGAAGATGAAATAAATAAATTGTATAAAAACGGTCAAAAAAGATATAAAACTTTCTTTTGAATTGGTATTATTGCATGTCTAGAAAACCCAAGAAACTAATAAAAAACTGAAATTAATAAGAGAATTTGGTAAAATGGATAGATATTAAATAAGTATATAAAAGCAATAGTTTTGATTATAGCAAAAAAGCAACTGAAAATGGAAACAGAAAAATACTTCACTCACAATATCAGTATAAACTATAACATGCTAAAGAATACATCTAATAAAGCAAAAAACTTGTAAGAAAACCTTAAAAGCTACTGAAAGGCACACAAAAAATTGAAAACTGGATGTTATTAGATGGGAAGACTTATAAGAAAATATTAAATTTTCAGGGTCGGGCACGGTAGCTCACACTTGTAATCCCAGCACTTTGGGGGCCAAGGCGGGCGGATCACGAGGTCAGGAGATCGAAACCATCCCGGTTAACACAGTGAAACCCCGTGTCTACTAAAAATACAAAAAATTAGCCAGGGGTGGTGGCGGGCGCCTCTAGTCCCAGCTACTCAGGAGGCTGTGGCAGGAGAATGGTGAGAACCCGGCAGGTGGAGCTTGCAGTGAGCTGAGATCCAGCCACTGCACTCCAGCCTGGGCGACAGAGCGAGACTCCGTCTCAGAAAAAAAAAAAGAAAAAAAAAGATAATATTAAATTTTCAAAATTAACATATAAATGGAATGCAATTCCAAATGGTTTGCACTCTCAATTCCAGTGGATTTTTTTTTTCGGGGAACTGAACAGTATTGTCTTAACGTTTATATTAAATAATCAATGCCCAGGAATGGCTTAAAAAGTACAAAAAAAAAAATCAATGTAGGATAATTTGCTTTTGGAACATAATGTCCTTTTATCAAATAAATATGGTATTCGTTTAGAAATAAATATCCATGGATTAGAATAACAATCCAGAAATAAATCCCAGTATGTATAAAAATCCAATACATGACAAATATTATAGTTCAATTTAGTAGGAAAATGACAAATTATTTAATAAATTTTGCCAGAATAACTGGCCATTCTTTCAGAAGAAATTAAACTGGATATTTCTAATATACTGTATAGTTATAAATTCCAGCTGCAATAAGAATCTTGCAAGAAAATTTAGACAACATATATATCTTGATGAAGAAAATGTTCTAAACAGACTGAAAATATAGAGGTTATTAAAAAAAAGGCTAGCCAAAATAAGCAAATATAATTAAAAGCTTTTCTATGGCAAAAGTTAAAACACAAAGTCAACAGATAAATAATGTATTTGGGAAAAAATTGTAAAGTGCAATATCTAAACTAAAGTGCTCTTACAAAATGTCAAGAAAAAGTTAACCCAAAAGAAAAAAAGGCAAAAAGTATACATAAGCAAGTCAAAGAAAAATAGAAAAGCCAAACAAGCATGCTTTATTTCTTTATTTTATTTTATTTATTTTATTTTACTTTTTGAGACAGAGTCTCTCACTGTCGCCTAGGCTGGAGTGCAGTGGTGCGATCTCGGCTCACTGCAACCTCTGCCTCCAAGGTTCAAGCGAGTCTCCTGCCTCAGCCTTCCAAGTAGCTGGGATTACAGGCACCTGCCACCACGCCCGGCTAATTTTTTTATATTTTAAGTAGAGACGGGGTTTCACCACCTTGGCCAGGCTGGTGTTGATCTCCTGACCTTGTGATCCGCCCACCTTGGCCTCCCAAAGTGCTGGTATTACAGGCGTGAGCCACTGCGCCCGGCCTAAACATGCATTTAAAATAATGCTCAAATTCAATTAATACTGCAGGGACTACAAATTGAAGTAACAATAACATAAGTTAGTTGACTGATTCCTGCATCCATTCACTCAACAAATATTTACTGAAACTTTTCATGGGCGAGGCCCTATTTCAGGTGCTGGGGATCAGAAGCAAACCAAACAAGTTCTTTATATGTACTTTTACCACCTTTTTTGCCCATATAACAAACAACATTTACAAGAGCAACTGAATCTGTTGTTGGTAAGGATATGGGAAAGGAGATACTCTGAAAAACTGCTGGTGGAGATATGAAACATAGCCCTTTGGACAGCAACCTGCCAATACTTATTAACTACAGGTATCAGTAAATAAAGACGTATATACAAGGATGTTTGTTGAAATTTTGTTCAAAGGGGAAAAAAGCTGGCCTGCACCATCAAATATTAAGTAATAATTAAAAAGAATGTCTGAAAGCCTCGCTCCTAAACTGTGGAGTAAGTCATCCTAGGTGCTATGTGGAAATGTCAAGAGTGATGTCATATATTTTTAATTTTCAGGGGAAACATAGCATTTTTGAATGTATATTGACACTGAATCTCTTGATATTATATGCTTGAAGTAATTCAGTTTCAACATTAGATCATGCCACATTACTATTAATGATACTGTGTCTTTGCAAAGCTGGGTATTGAGTGGTTGCTGTGATTAAAAAGTACACACTATGCTAAGGCTGGGCGCGGTGGCTCACGCCTGTAATCCCAGCACTTTGGAAGGCTGAGGCAGGCGGATCACGAGGTCAAGAGATCGAGACCATCCTGGCTAACACGGTGAAACCCCGTCTGTACTAAAAATACAAAAAAAATTAGCTGGGCATGGTGGCGGGCACCTGTAGTCCCAGCTACTTGGGAGGCTGAGGCAGGAGAATGGTGTGAACCTGGGAGGCGGAACTTGCAGTGAGCCAAGATCGTGCCACTGCACTCCAGCCTGGGCAACACAGCGAGACTCTGTCTCAAAAAAAAAATTTGAAAAAAAGTACATACTATGCTAAAAGATAGAAATGGTGGTGGTGCAGCCAGTCTAATACCAAAGTCTGAGCAGCTGTGCAGTACCCAACAGGAGCACATATACCATTAGTAAGCAGTTGTAGTTATTTTTAAATGAAATAAAAATATTACTATTTTTGAAAAAATTTAAGTGTATATTTTTTCCCAAATAGCTATTAAGTTGTAGGAATATAATACACATTACTTGGCCTGAAAGATTTACTAAATGAAGCTGTCAGGTATTTGGTTTGGCCCAGGGGGCACCAAGAAAATATTGCTGAGATACTAAGGACTCATTGTGAACTCAGAAAATTTGGGAACCTCTTAAACCTGCAGCCCAAGAAGTAAAAAATAATAGAACAAGTGAAAAACTTAGATGAATGGAAATAATAAAGATAGAAAAGAAATTAATTAGACAGAAAGCAAAGATACAAAGGCAAAGAGTTTATAGACTAATAAAATGGACAAAACTAATTTTAAAAAAGAAAAAAGCCACTAATCAGTAGACATGTTCTTAGGAAATAATTACCAAAATGAACTCAAGAAAAGTTGAAAACCTGAAGAGACTATAATTAGAAATTAAAAATATTCTCCCAAAGGCTGGATGTGGTGGCTCATGCCTGTAATCCCAGCACTTTGGGAGGCCAAGGTGGGAGAGTTGCTTGAGAGTTCAAAACCAGCCTGAGCAATAAAGCGAGACCCTGTCTCTACAAAAAAATAAAAAAATAAATTAGCTGTGCATGGTGGCGCATGCCTGTGGTCCCAGCTACACAGGAGAGTGAGGTGGGAGGATCACTTGAGCCCATAAGTTTGAGGCTGCAGTAAGCTATGATTCCTACCCCTGCATGCCAGCCCCAGCCTGGGCAATGGAGCAAGACCCTGTCTCTTCAGTAAAAATAAAAAAAAAAAATTATCCCAAAGAAAACATTAGGTTAAGGTGGCTTTACTGGTGAGTTTTAACAAACTTTCAAGGAACACACGATTTCACTGTAACATAAAGTGTTTCAGAGAAGAGATACAGAGGAATACTCCCTATTTCATTTTTTGACGTTAGTATAACTTAGCTCCAATACCAGCCAAGGAGTATTTGAGAAATTATAAACTGATTTCAATCATGAAAATAATTGTACATTAAGAATGAGATAGAGCTGTACAAAAAGCATTTCATAAAACTGACACCTATTATGACAAAAACTCTTAAACCAGGAATGGAAATGGACTTAATAACCTGATAGCAAATATCTACCAAAACTTTTAGCACAGATAAAGCTTAATGATTAAACTTTAAAAGAAAGGCACTTACTGTCACTTCTATTTAATGTTATACTATAGGTCTTTGCCAGAAAATAAGAAAGAAAAAAAATATATATATAACGTTTAGAAAGTGAGGTAAAAACCATTCCTATTACTGGATGATATGATTGCCAACATAGAAAACAGAAAAGAATATGTGGCAAATTACTAGAATTAAGGAAGTTTGCAATATTAATAGATAAGTTTACTGTATTTCTATATATTAAAAAAAAGCAATTAGAAAATGCAATTTTAAAAGACAGCATTTACAATAACAACAACAAAACAGGGCACCTAACAATAAATTTAACAAAATATGTATGAGACCTTCATGGAGAAAAATCATACGTGTATTTTTTGAGGCAGGGTCTCGTACTGTCACCTGGGCTGGAGTGCGGTGGCACAATCACGGCTCACTGCACCCTCGAGTGGGCTCAAGTGATTCTCCCATCTCAGCCTCTCATGTAGCTCGGGCTACAGGTGTGTGCTACCATGGCTGGCTGATTTTTGTATTTTTTGTGAGACAGGGTTTCGCCATGTTGTCCAAGCTGGGCTCAAGCAATCTTCCTGCCTAGGCCTCCCAAGGTGCTGGGACTATAGGCATGAGCTACTGTGCCCAGCCCATACAGTGTTATGAAAGACATTAAAGATCTAGATGTACAATACTATGTTTATAGATAGGAAGACTTGCAAAATGTCAATTCTTCCTACATTAATCTATGGATTCAATGTAATCTTAATTTAAGTTCCAATAGAGGCTCTCATGGAAGTGAATAAGGTTATTCTAAAATGATATGGAAACACAAGGGGAAAGAATACAGAAGACATTTCTTAGGAAGATACAGCATGGGGGCTTGCCCTGGTAGATATTAAAATTTATTATAAAACTTTAATTAAGACTATGTGATGGGCAACATGGTAAAGTCCTGTCGCTACTAAAAATACAAAAAATTAGCCAGGCATGGTGGCGTGCACCTGTAGACCCAGCTACCAGGGAGGTTGAGGTGAGAGGATCACCTGAGCCCAGGAGGCAGAGGCTACAGTGAGCCATGGTCACATCACTGCACTCCAGCCTGGGCGACAGAGTAAGAGAGTAAGACCCTGTCTCAAAAAAAACAAAGAAAGAAAGGAAGGAAGGAAGAAAGAAAGAAAAGAAAAGAAAGAGAGAGAGAAAGAAAGGAAGAAAGAAAGAAAAGAAAAGAGAGAGAGAGAGAGAGAAAGAAAGAAAGAAAGAAAGAAAGAAGGAAGGAACGAAGGAAGGAAAGAAGGAAAAAGAAAGAGGAAGAAAGAAAGAAAGAGAAAGAAAGATTGTGATGCTCTTACATAAATAGGCGAATGAACTGAATAGAAATCCTGAATGGAGTCACATATTTATAGAAATCTGATATATAAAAAAGGGGTTATTGCAAATCAGTGGTGAAAAGACACAGTATGAAATAAATTCTTCTGGGGCAATTGGTTATTCATTTGCAAAAAATTAACTGGATCTCTACCTCACACAATTCACAAAAATCAATTTCAGATAGATTAAGGACTTAAATAGGAAAGGTAAAATAACTAAACATTTTAAGAGAGTATGAGAATATTTTTATGGCCTCATGATAGTGAAGGATTTCTTACACAAGACACAAAAAGTGTCAAAACATCAAGGAAATGATTAATGAAGTTGATGACATTAAAATTACAAACATATTCGCCAAAAGACATCAGAAAGACAGAGAAAAGACAACCACAAACTAGGAAGAAATACCAGCTGCACGTATAAGTATCAAAGGACTGGTATTCAGAACATACTAAAAACTCCCATAAATCAATGAGAAAAAAAAGAAACAATGCAAAAGAAAAAAGGGCAAAAGAAGCAAAAGGCATTTCCTTACATAGAAAACCTGCAAAGCCAATGAACATGAAAAATTGTTCCATTTATTAGTCATCAGGGAAATGCAAATGATAATTACAATGATATGTCCTTTTATAATCACTGGACTGGTAGAATTTAAGAATTCAGAATTTTTAATACTAAAAGTTGGCAAGGATGTGAGGCAATAGAAACTCTCATATATTGCTGTCAGAGTATAAATTTGTAATACCATTTTGGAAAATAATTTGTTATAATCTAACACAGCTGAAGTTGCACATACTCTTGACTCTGATTTCATTCCTATGTATTTATCCAAGAGAAGCTCTTGCACAAGTGCATCAGGAGACATCTATTAGGAATGGTCATTACAACACTGTGTTTAGTTACAACACCGTTTTCATTGCCAGGGCAATGAAATATCCTTCAATAGTAGAATGGGCTTAAACATCAGTGCAAATAAATAAGCCGTAACTACATGAAGCAACATGTACGAATATTATAAGCTGCTCAATGAATACTTATTTTATCACTGAATAAACAGGATGATTCCAATCACAAGAAGGTCAAAATCAGGCAAAACTAAACTGAATTATATTTTAAGAGTACATCCTTATTGGGTAAAACTGTAGGAAAAAGCAAAGAAAAATGATTAAACCAAATTCAGGACAGTGGTTCTAAAGGAGAGGAAGAGTGAAAGCAGTTGCAGTATAGCTCTGAAGGACTTCAATGTTCATGTTCTATTTCTTAAACTGGGTGGTGGGCACAGAGATATATTTTACTGTTGTTCTTTAAACATAACATATATTAATAAATACTACAGATTTCATTTCACAGGTCATACAATGACTACTAGAAAACAATACCAAGTTGAGACGCAGAATGGGTAGTGATTAGCAAGGTTTACACACTCGTGTTTGACTAGCAAAAACACACATTACTACATATTATGGATATTCTCAAATAGTCAAACACATATAATACCAAATTTTCACAAAAGAGTGAAATACCTAGGAATACAGATAACCTGGGAGGTGAAAAAATCTCTGCAGTGAGAATTACCAAATACTGCTCAAAGACATCAGAGATGACACAAATAAATGGAAAAAACAGTCCATGTTCAAGGATTCGAAGAATCAATACCATTAAAATGGCCATACTGCCCAGCAATTTACAGATTCAATGCTATTCCTGTCAAACTACCAATGTTATTTTTCACAGAATTAGAAAAAATGACCCTAGAATTCATGTGGGGCCAGGAGTGGGAGCTCATGCCTGTAATCCCACCATTTTGGGAGGCTGATGCAGGAGGAATGCTTGAGGCCAAGAGTTTGAGACCAACTTGGGCAACAAAGTGAGACCCTGTCTCTACAAAAAATAAAAAATTAGCCAAGTGTGGTGGCACATGCTTGTGGTTGCAGTTACATGGGAGGCTGAAGCAGGAGGATCACTTGAGCCCAGGAGGTTGAGGATGCAGTGGGCCATGATTGCACCACTGCACTCCAGCCTGAGTGACAGAGCCAAGATTCTATCTCAAAAAAATAAAATTCATATGGGACCAAAAAAAAGGCCAAACATCCAAAGCAAACAAAGCCGGAGGCATCACACTACCTAACTTCAAACTATACCACAAAACTATGGTAACCAAAATCAGGATGGCACTGGTACAAAAACAGACACATAGGCCAATGAGACAGGTTAGAGAACCCAGAAATAAAGCCACACATCTACAACCATCTGATCTTCAATAAAGTCAAGAATAAGAAGCAATGAAGAAAGAACTTCCTATTCAATAAACGGTGCTAGGATAACTGGCTAGCCATTTGCAGAATATTGAAACTGGACCCCTTCCTTTCACTATATACAAAAATAAACTCAAAATGGATTAGTGACTTAAATGTAAGACCTAAAACTATAAAAACCCTAGAAGAAAATCTAGGAAATACCATTCTGGACACAAGCCTTGGCAGAAGTTTCATGGTGAATTCTCCAAAAGCAGTTGCAACAAAATAAAAAATAGACAAGTGGGATCTAAATAAAGAGCTTTGGCACAGCAAAAGAAACTATCTAAAGAGTAAACAGACAACCTAAAGAATGGGAAAAAATATTTACAAACTATGCATCTGACAAAGGTCTAATATTGAGAATCTAAAAGAGACTTAAACCAACAAGCAAACCCAAATAATAGAAAATGGGCAAAGGACATGAACAGACACTTCTCAAAAGAAGACATATACATGGCCAACAAGTATATAAAAAATGTTCAACATCACTAATCATTAGAGAAATGCAAATCAAAACCACAATGAGATACCATCTCACACGAGTCAGAATGGACTATTATTAAAAAGTTAAAAAAAAAAAACAGATGTTGGTGAGGTTGTGGAGAAAAGGGAATGCTTATACATTGCTGGTGGGAATGTAAATTAGCTCAGCCACAGTAGAAAGCAGTAAGAGATTTCTCAAAGAACTTAAAACAGAACCACCATTCAACCCAGCAATTCCATTTCTAGGTATATACCCAAAGGAATATAAATCGTTCTACCAAAAAGACAAGTATACCTGTATGTTCATTGCAGCACTATTCACAACAGCAAAGACATGGAATCAACTGAGATGCCCATCAATGGTTGACTGGATAAAGAAAATGTGGTACACATACACCATGGAATACTAAGCAGCCATACAAAAATGAAATCACGTCCTTTGCAACATGGATGGAGCTGGAGGCCATTATCATACAAAATCTAGCAACACACAAGTTAACCACATAACAAGTCTGCACATGCACCCCCTGAACCTGAAATAAAAATTGGGGAAAAAAATGCCAAATCTACAACTGCTGACAGGCTATTATATTTCTTTTTTTCTTTATTTCTTTATTTTTTTTTTCTGAGATGGAGTTTCACTTTTGTTGCCCAGGCTGGAGTGCAGTGGTGCGATCTCGGCTCATGGCAAACTCTGCCTCCCAGGTTCAAGTGATTCTCCTGCTTCAGCCTCCCAAGTAGCTGGGATTACAGGCATGCGCCACCATGCCTGGCTAATTTTGTATTTTTAATAGAGATGGAGTTTCTCCATGTTGGTAAGGCTGGTCTCAAACTCCGGACCTCAGGTAATCCGCCCGCCTCGGCCTCCCAGAGTACTGGGATTACAGGCTTGAGCCACTGCGCCTGGCCTATATTTCTATTAACAAACACTTATATATGTATAACAAACACTTAATACAATTTGATATAACTAGGTAAGATACTATTTTAAATTCTACTTGCAAAAGCAATTATCCAGAATATTTGGAAATTACTGTGAGTCTTTTCTATACACTTAGACAGATATAACTGGGATCAGTATAATAAAGACTTGCAGAAAATAAAGAGTATTACTTAAGGAATTTCCTAACCTGTAACAAAAGTTGTTTTAGGAGAAATGAAACTTAAGGACTGGAATCTAGAATTAGTTATTTGATCTCATTAGATTGAAAAGCATTAATAAGTTTTTTGCCAGCGGTTAATGAGAAACTGGTAGTCCATGGCATGCAATGGCAAAACAATTAATTAAATAAATTATCACCTATGGACAACTATAATCAAGTGCCTATAGATAACCATATAGTTACTGCCATAAAATATTTTAGTTCAAATAAGAACAATGGGGTTAGTCCATTGTTTTAAAGTGTGCTAGAGAATTTGGAGAAAGATCACAATGAGCTCAGGCTTTAGATTCCTATCACGAGTTTCAGGTAAGGGAACAGAAAAATGTCTATGACCGCTCTAAAAGATAAATCAAGTAAGATATAGCAGCTGCAGTGCTGAGATGTCTAAATATAATATACAAAGTCTAATCTTTTAGCTGACTCAGCTAACAAGACACACTGCGTTCACAACCTCACAGGTCTTTTAGGTTAAATTAGATGCTGACGGGGAAGAAGAGTGTGGTGACTATATACTGTCAATTTAGCTAAGCTGGTACTACATTACCTCTAGTTCCTTTCTCTGTATGGTGCTGTTAGTGTCACTTTGTGATTGGAAGATGGAAGTGAAGCGGCATCTATGCTTATGCTCAGAGGTCAATGTAGGGTCAGGTACTCTTGCAGCTTGCTCATACTGTCACTAACCAAAAAGATGCTCAACACCACTCCCGTTAGGGAGATGCAAATCAAAACCACAATGTGATATCCGGTTCACATACATTAGGATGGCTACTATTAAAAAAAAAAAATCAAGCGTTGGTGAGGATATGGAGAAACTGAAACCCTTGTGCTGGTGGGAATGTAAAATGATGCAGCTACTACGCAAAACAGTATGACAGTTCCTCAGAAAATTAAAAGGATAATTACCATAAGATCCAGCAATTCTACTTTTGGCTGTATACTCAGAATAACTGAAAGCAGGAGCTTGAAGAGATGTTTGCATACTCATGTTCATAGCAGCATTATTTACAATAAGCAAAAGGTGACAGCAACCCAAAGTGTCCACTGACAGATGAACGGGTAAACAAAACATGGTATATACATACAATGGAATATTATTTAGCCTTAAAAAGGAAGGAAATTCCGACACATGCTACAATATTATGTTAAATCAGCCAGTCACAAAAGAACAAATACTGTATGATTTCATTTATATTAAGTACTTAGGGTAGCCAAATTCATAGACATACAAGGTAGCATGGTGGTTGCCAGGAGCTGGGGGCAGGGGGAAACGGGAGTTATCGTTTAATAGATAGGAAGTTTCAGTTTGGGAAGATGGAAAAAGTTATGGAGATGTATGGTGGTGACATTTGCACAACAATATAAATATACGTAATGCCACTAAGCTGTATACTTAAGGATGGTTAAAATAGTAAGTTTAATGTTATATATATTTAACCACAGTTTTTAAAAATCCAACTAGAGTTCACTGATTCTTTAAGTACTTCTGTACTTTCTGAAATAAAAAGATGTTCAAGCCCTTCTAATATTTTCCTTGCCCTACTCCTGCTGCTAGCCATTTCTTCAAGAATTCCTAGTTCCTTTTAGTAGACTCATATTTAGAAACCAAGATCTGGACACTAGACATGCTCATTGCTATAGGGTGTCTCTGTTGCCAGACTCTCTCAGAACAGAGCCAGGAAATATATGTATGCATTCCTAACTCCTCCCCTCATATACACATAGACGTATACCCACATTTCCACCTGTTATTTTAGTATTTATAAAAAGATAAGCATCATTAGCTTAAATTCATCCAAAACCATATGATTCATTCTAGCTTTCTCCTTTTCCATATTTGTACTCACTTCTCTATCTGTGAAAAACTTGGCTACCATTACCCTCAACAGATTTACTTATTTGCTTTGTCTTCTGAGGATAAACAATATCCTGACTTCACTAGGCCACCTATACTACCTCATTTAAACTCAATGTTTATAAGTATAAGGCCCAGCTTCTATTTGGCTGCCATTACTTCTCTCCCTGAGCCTGTTTAATGGTGCCTGGACAAGGAAAGAAAGAAGGAAAGAAGGGAGGGAAGGAGAAAGGAAAGGCAAGAGAAAAGAAGAAGGAATGGGAGGGGGAGAGGAAAGGTAGAAAGCACAATTTCTAAAAAATTTTACTTTTTAGTTGTTTTTTGCTGATGAAAATAAATGCTATTGATTTTTATAGGCTAATCTTATATTTGAAAACCTAACTGAATCATCTTATTAGTAAAAATAGTTTGTTCTGATACATTTTCTAGGTAGAGGATCAGAAATCTGGTTTTCTATCTAAAAATAATGACAGCTACTGACACACTAATAACATTGTTAATAGTGTAATAGTAAGCATCTTTGTCTTGCTCTAATTTTAAAGGAATGCATATAAAGTTTCTTCATTAACTACAAGGGTTGCTGTACGTTTTACCAAACATGGAAGCTCTTTTCTAATAACAGCTTCTAAGAACTTTTAAATAAATAGCATTAAACTTTATTAAATGCCTTTTCTTAACTGACTGAGATAATCCTAATTCTTTTCCTTTAATCTATTAATGGGGTGCATTACACTGAAAGAATCCTAGGTTAAACTCCACTATATTATGACGTTTTACTTTTTTAATGCACTACTGGATTAGATTAGCCAATATTTTTCTTAAGAGTTCTGCATTTACATTCATAAGAGAAAGGGGCTTTTTTTTCCTTTCTTTATATTGTATCTATCTGATTTTGGAATCAGAGTTACTCGAGATTCACATTTTATTAAAAACATAATGCTGACTGACAAAAGACAAAAACAGAATGAAATACATAATACACCATTTACATAAATTAAAATACACATGTAGTAAACAATATACATTTTTCAAGGACACCTGCATAGAAAATAATATATTGAACACATTAAAATATCCACAATGTATACATACTTCAAAACATCATGTTGCACATGATAAATATACAACTTTATCTGTCAATTAAAAAAAGCACATTTAAATGCTTGAGGGAGATTGGGAGCATAATGCTGATAAAAATAAACAAATAAATAAAATAAGGAAGGGACCTTGCAGGGACCAAAGATGATACTGTGTTATGAACTGGAGAACCAGGAATGCTTCTCGTAAGCAGGGATTAAAAAAAAAAAGTGTCCTGAGATCATGAAATTCAGAGGAGGAGACACTTTAGAGGGCATTTAGTCCAATCTCCCTGACAATGTAGAAATCCTTTACAGCTTTCCTGACAAATGACTATAAGAGTGTTTGATGGCACACTGTATGAGATGAGGATGGCATTTCTACAAAGCTGCCCATTTCACTGTTGAAAAGTTTCAAATGTTAGCTCTGATCTCCCCCTTCCCAAACTTAACAAATCAGAACATCTGATGATGGGGCTCAGAAATGAACATGAAAAAGTTTTAAAAATGACTACTCCAGATAATAGGACACTGATATTTCAACTCTAGGTATATATCAAATTTACTTGTGGGACATTAAAAAATACAGATGTGTAAGCTTCAGCTATGGTGATTGTAACTCAGCAGTATGAACATTTGCACTTTAAATATATCGACGACACTCCTGTCCACTGGCACAATATTGACCAGCTGTATGTAAACTTTAAGTTTACTTTCAAGCTAGGTCATGAATTATCAACATGTCCGTCAACATTCTCTAACCTAGAGATTACTGTGCACAAAGACATAAAGGTGAATAGAGCTTGGCTCGGGTTGATGATTAGATTATAGCCAAGAAAGGGGCAAAAGCTACTGGCCTGTGAAGGGACAGAAACTCAGTATAGGGACTAAAATTCTAACCAGCTGAGGTAAGCAGCTACTTACAATACATTCATTTATTCATTGATTAATTCAACAAATTTTTAGTGAGAGACTACTCCATGCCAGACAAAATGGGAAATACACATGTCAACAGGCAATATCATTATATGTGGTAAGTGCTACTGCAGGATCATGGTGGATAGTATAGGGGAAGTACAAGATGAAGTAGAGGCACAGAGTTGCTACCAATCCAGGCTTCATGGGCTGAGGAAGGCTTCCAGAAAGAAATGACATCCAAGCTGAAATTAAAGGATGAGTAGGAGTTGGCCAAGGGAAAGGAAAGATTGAGGGAGCAGGGAGGAGAAAGGAAAGGGGGAAGAAACAGTGTTCCAAACAAAGGCAATAGATGTGTAAGGCCTGGGGACTGACAGCAGTGAACGATGAGACTGTAGATATAGGCAGGGGCCAAGATAAGATCAGAATTTACTATGAAGGCAAAGGACTTTAAATTGTGAAGTGAAAAGATACAACTTGAAATATACGAGTATCACTTTGGGGAAATGGAGAACAGTTATATTATAGAAATGGGTCAGGACAGAGGTAGGGTAACCAGTTAAGAAGTTGGTGCAGTAGCAGAATTTAGGAGATGAATTTAGGCTTGAGATTTGGAAGGCAGAAGCAAGAGATGGTAATGCAGATGAGTAAGACTGCCTAGGGAGAATTTTAGACTGAGAGAAGATCTAAAGATGGATCTAAAGAGGCAAATGAAAATACCAGATTTTCATTTAGAATTCATTGCTTTAATTTACTAGTTGTGTGATTTCAAAAATGTACTTAATTTCTTTAAGTCTGTTTCCAGAGGGCAACCATGATTGTGGCTTACCCAGTTTCATGGACAAATAAAAGCTGAGATTATCTGAGGCAGTACAGAGTGATACAGGCACCCAAGAAGGAAGAGGATAGGACAATTATAAGTGCTGACTGGATGGTTCTTTTACAAGAAAAAATGGAAAATGAAAGCAGACTGGGGGAACAATGGTGGGGAGCAGCAAATGACTTTGTTTGATGGTCCCTTCTGTTTAGGTCATTCCCTGAAAGGAGAAGTAAATCAAAGAATGACAGAAGAAAATAATGTCCACATGGATGAAGCTTGTTGAGTGACAGCTTCATTATAGTATGCCCTGGGAGAGCTGTTCTACTGAAAAACGTCAACCTCCACATCTTTAATAAAGTGTTTTTCTCTTTGGCTGGTCACATTTCTCAGAGAACAGTTTTACAATCTCTTGCCTGGAGGGTAGGCTGCCAAGAGTCCTGGAAGCTAAAGGGGGAAAGCCCACTGGCATTCTCAATATTTGGCATTCACACAACCTCCTTGTTTGCAGCAAGACAGAATTTCCCTCAACCAGACCTAGTATCTTCCAGGCCAATGACAGCCTCTCTCTCATAAAAATAAATATATAAACAAACAAACATCTAATCTTCTGCCATGGTAAAGGAGAGGCAGCTGGCTGTTTACACCGAATTAAGAAAGGAACTGGGAAGGGGATCCAACAGAATCTTAAGCATCTTTCAACCAATCCTCTATTTTTATGTTTCAGCCTCACCTTGTCCTTCTGCTCGCAGAGATACATGATGTTACTAATTCCTGAGCCTTTTGGGGTTTTGTAAACTGGGCTGCTTCAAGGCTTTTCCCGCTGCTACTTGGGAAAAGGCTTTCTCGGGTCTGCTAAGTAAAGATCACTCATCTATCAGCTTTCTAGTTTCTAAGATGTTGCTGTTGTCTCCTCTCCTGTTTTGCCTGTGGGTTTATGTATATTTTTAAGTGGTTTACTTTTGTTTTAATGGGCTTTTGGGTGGTAGCAGAGATTAATGTACAATGCAATCTGCTTACTTTAACCATAGGTTACTCCATCTACTGTTCTCATCTCTTCTCCAACCACATTTCTACACTATACTCACTAATATGGAAATATTCCTCAGTTTTCAAAATCACAGGCTCTTTCCTGCATATCAAAACCACAATATGATACCACCCTATTCCTGCAAGAATGGCCATAATCAAAAAATAATATATATCGGTGTGGATGCGGTGAACAGGGAACACTTCTACACTGCTGGTGGGAATGTAAACCAGTACAACCACTGTGGAAAACAGTGTGGAGATTCCTTCAAGAAGTAAAAGTAGAACTACCATTTGATCCAGCAATGTATCTACCCAGAGGAAAAGAAGTTATACCAAAAAGATTCCTGCACATGCATGTTTCTAGCAGCACAATTTGCAATTGCAAAAATGCAGAGCCAACCCAAATGCCCATCAATCAATGAGTGGATAAAGAAACTGTGGCATATTGGGTTGGGCATGGTGGCTCATGCCTGTAATCCCAGCACTTTGGGAGGCTGAGACAGGTGGATCACAAGGTCAGGAGTTCAAGACCAGCCTGGCCAAGATGGTGAAACTCCATCTCTACTAAAAATACAAAAATTAGCCAGGCGTGGTGGCATGCGCCTGTAATACCAGCTACTCGGGAGGCTGAGGCAGAGAATTGCTTAAACCTGGGAGGCAGAGGTTGCAGTGAGCCGAGATCGCGCCACTGCATTCCAGCCTGGGTGACACAGTGAGACTCAAAAAAAGGAAAAAGAAAAAAGAAAAAAAAGAAACTGTGGCAGATATATATGATGGAATACTACTCAGCCATAAAAAGGAACTGAATTAATGGCATTCGCAGCAACCTGGATGAGATTGGAGACTATTATTCTAAGTAAATAAGGATTACTTTATTCTTTTTCCAATGTTCCAGCTTGACGCAAAATTTTCAGGTTCAACCAGATGGCCAAGACTTATAGAGGCCAAGGGTGTACTCACAAATCTGACTGTCCCAACTGCTAACTGCTCAGGGCTTGGTTTTCTCTACTTGTCCTTTTCTTCAGAGTATAAAGAGGTATACATTAGAGATTTTCTTTTCTTCTTAGGAGAAACAATGTACCAAAATAACGGTTTATATTTGTTTGTAATTTTCTGAGATCTATTTCTATGTTAGTGAGAAGGTTCCTCATCGTATATGCAATTTAACATAATGCTGGACATAGAAGACTTCACTGGGTTTTAAAATTATAATTTATTTTTAAAAGATCTTAGCTAGGATGTAGACACATAAAAAGCTTTAATTGTACATTTGACAAAATAAAAAGTTAAGGCCATGATATTTTTGGAGAGATTTTTAGTAATCTCAGTTTCAAAAAATACTAAAATATGATCAGTTCTTTGAAATGAAATGATAGGTAGGAATAGTCTATAACCTCTATGAAACAGTGCTATAAAAAATTACACTGGCATTGAAATAACCTGATAAACAGCCTTTTGGCAGTACTCATGTTCCATTTAATTTTCCCTTGTGGATAGGAAAGACAGAAGAATAACTTCTAGGTCATGAAAAGTAAAAATTACCAAAGTTTTTGAATCACTACCTAAAAATTAGTTCATTTAGTTAATGTTTCTTTCTTAAAACATCGACACAGATGTTTGGCCACTCTGCCTTGAAACTCTATGCTTTTGTAAAAAAATGTTCAGAATGTCATGTTAAATCCCTGTTGATAAGTACGTTGTTGCATCAAGAATATAAATACTAACAAATCCCAAGTGGGTGACACATTAAACAAATAACACATTAAAGTAAGAACATCACATGTAAGTCCATTCATAACTGCGAAGGGCCTCTATACAACGTTCAACAACAGCATGTGCTTGATGAAGCACAGGGTCTCTTTTTATGTATCCATGAAATAGTGAATTATAAAATATTAAGTGCCCCTCAATCCAAATGTATTTGGTTTTTTTCAAACAACTCCTGAGTAAATCAATTGTATTTGAAAGCTGCAAAAACAAAAACAAAAACAAAAACAAAAAAACTCCATGTCTTTTTGTTTCTAGAAATATGATTATTCAAATGAAAAATATTTGTAGCCTAAGGGTATCTGCTATTCTATAAGTGCCATAATTGTAAATGCTAAAATTAAGTTTAGAGAAAGCCTTAGAAGTTAGTTCTTCAGCTAATAAACAGCACAGAAAGTACTAATAGCAAAAAGCTCCAAAATGGTTTTTGTCATTTTAATACCAATCATTGGGGAATTAGGAAACTACCTGACTTTAGGACTTCTAGAGACCTTAATCTGTTAATTCTATTCCTTTATCCTCTATAATAATGGTAACAAAGTAACTGTAATAAAGTAACAAAAGACAGGGCTTTTCTTTTAGGGCAAGTTCTTCTCATAGGATGCTAAAATTTCCCTTCTAAAAAACTGAGGACTTTTTTCAAATTATAAAAGTAATACATGCTTGTTATATATCTTATATAATGTAGTTATATGTGTATGTTTCAAGCAGAGAAGGGTTTAAAATGGAAATCAAAACTCTTCTAATCCACATCCCAGACGTAATCACTGGTATCTCTCTTATCAGGATAATCTTAACAGGTTTTAGTGTAAATATCCTTCCAGATTTTTACTATCATATACATACATACATACATACATACATATAATTTTAGGTCAAAAATAGATTCATATCTACTTTATGTAACTTCCCTTTTGCCTACTTAGCAATATATAAGAAAATTTTCCATATCAGTACATATATAGATGTACTTGTTTCTATTTAGTAGCTGAACAGTGTTCTAAAGAAGAGTTGCACCATATTTAATCACTAGCAAAATGGTAGGCAGTTAGGCTGTTTTTGATTTTTGCCATTATAAAGTATTATATCTACTGTCTCATACTCTAAAGAATGTATATCCAGTAAAAGTGAATTATCCCCTAACTTGGCAATTAACTTATACAATCTACAAAATGTTTGAAGTGAGTTTGAGAAGATAAATATGCCCTGTAAAGAATCTAATAGCAGTCAGTACTTTAAGACATAAAATATACATAAGCTATAAGGTTATGAAGAATGATACAATGAACACCCATGTACCTAAATAGTATATTATCATTACATTGGAAGATCCCCATGTTTACTGCCCCTCCTCTGTGTCCCGCAGAGGTAATTTTCTTAAATATTTTGTTTCTTATTACCTTAGTTTTAAAAAAATACTTTTACCACGTATGTTTGTATCATTAAATATCCTTAAATAGTATATAACATGCACTTGAATTTTGTAAAGTGGATCCATATTATAGTTGAATTGTCCTTTTTTTCTTTATTCCTTTTTATTTTTCTGTAACTCATGACAGTGCTGAATTGTCTTTTTATTTTTGTACAGAATTATCTTCTTTAAGATTCATCTACATTATCCTTTGTAACTGCAGTTCATTTATTTTCTCTGATATATAATATTCTAGTGTAAGAAGATATAAGTTATCCATTCTAGTGTTGGTTGGCATATGAGTCATTTCAAGTTTTCTGCTATTTTGAACAATCTTGCCATTAACATTTTTGTACATGTCTCTTGATGTATGTGGGCAAGAGCTCCTCTAGGAATGAAATCACTAGGTGACAGAGTACGCTTCATATGCAGCTTTATAAGATAATGACCAATAATCTTATTTCTCATATCTTATTAAAATTTCTAAAGTAGCTATACCAACTTACACGTTCACTAGCAGAGTTTATATACTCTATTTGTTCCATACATTTGTTTGATATTATCAGACTTTTTAATTCTTGCCAAACAGTGAGTGTAAAAGGCTCTGCTTATAGTTTTAATTTGCATTTCTTCAATTATTGACACAGATCATCTTGTTATACACTTATCATCCAAGTGGGTTTCCTTAATTCTTTTTTTTTTTTTTTTGGAGATCTTATGTTAGGCTGATTTATAAGTGCTGCTCTGGGCAGTTACACAATTTGTTTATAGTAAGGAGTTGTCTGACTTTGAGCATACTGTACTTGGCGATTAGAAGTCATCATGGCAAGAGAAAACCACAGCTGGCCCCCTGAAGCAAACACAAAAACCAGAGAATGGTAGGTGAAATGTAGAGATAAAGGTGGGGTTTGTTTCTTATTACAAAAGAAAAAAATAACTGCTCGGTCGTCTTAACAAAAGAATGGAACATTTCACACTGGGAGAAAAGACATTGGGATACAAAATTTCAAGTGTTCTGACTCTAGCCCTGTCCCCATATCCTTCAAGAGCAGAGGCAGAAGGAGACAGTTAAAGCAAACAGGCAATTCTGCAAAAATTACTTAGAAACTCTACAGATTTGATTAAAATCTAAACTTCTATTTTGTTTTTTAAAAATTTAATATATCAAAAGTCCTGCTTTAGTGACATGTTATTCCCACCAGAAAATAACCCCAATATTCCCTCTGTCAGTAACATGCTCAAGTTGACCAGCTAACTCTTACCTCTAAACCCATGTGGACAAGTATATGTCTTTTAAACCAAAGCCATGGGGATCAAGTGACTGCTAGTAACATGTCGTCTGTTAACTGACCAGTATTCGTCTTCTCCAGAGGGTGGGCAGGGCACAGAAACCCTAGAGTGGTCATGAAGGACTAACCGCAAATCAACAACTTTCAAGCACCACTTCCCTCACTCCTTACTCAAAAGGGGCTACTTAATTTCTGTCTAGATTATTTGCTTTGAATTTGGTATCCCGTGACCTGTATGTTGTTTTTCCCTTAGCAAAACACACATAAGCCACAAAACTATATATATAATCTTTTTGTTTTTACTTTTTTTTTTGAGACAGATTCTTGCTGTCGCCCAGGCTGGAGTGCAGTGGCATGATCTCGGCTCATTGCAACCTCCACCTCCTGGGTTCAAGCGATTCTCCTGCCTCAGCCTCCCGAATAGCTGGGACTACAGACGCCTGCCACCATGCCCGGCTAATTTTTTGTATTTTTAGTAGAGTCAGGGTTTCGCCATGTTGGCCAGGATGGTCCCAATCTCCAGACCTCGTGATCCACCTGCCTCGGCCTCCCAAAGTGCTGGAATTACAGGCATGAGCCACTGCACCCGACCCTTGTTTTTACATTTAAATATAAAAATACTACTCTGTTTTGTGTGATAAATAGAGGACCAAGCAAAAAGAACCTCTTCTTCTTTTAAGGTAGGGATATCCATCAGTTTATACTAAGCTTTGTGTTCAGAGGAGAGCATTTCACCCCAAGCTAGGCTAGTCCCACACAAGCAGGAGACCAAGGGCATTCTCCTCCCTGATTCCCAACCCCTACCTTCTCTCCTAATCCCTACTTTTAGTAGAAAGTTGGTTATAATCTTTTAAGAAACATTTCCACCACAAAGGGAAATCCTAACCTAACCAGAATAAGTCAGGTCTTCCCCTCTCAGGTCCCTCAAAGAAAAAATCCCCCTCCTTCAAACATGCAGTCTGTTCTGATAGCTACGCTTATTGAACAGGCACACCCCATTAAATGGAAGCAGTGGTTATGTTTCACCACCCACCTCCCCACTAATGTACTAAAAAGCTTCAGTGATAGGGAAAGAAAAGGAGGGTAAAGATGTGAAGAAATTAATAATTTGACCCCTTATCCCAGCCAAAGAAAGAAAGCAAGATTAATTGGGCACAAGGAATTTAAAAAGACCCTCATATTCCATCCTTTCAGTTACAATTAGGACAACTGGGAGAGGGGAAGAGTTGGAGTTGGATGAAGAACTAGGAGGGGCTTGACAGCTGGAGGTCTAGTTCACTTAGTTTTTGTACTGGAAGGGCTCAACTCCGGTTTGAGAAGACACAGGCAGATGAGGGCTTCTGTCACCAAAAATGGGTCACAGTCGGCAGAGAGGCAATGATCTTCAAAGTAACCCTTCTTCTCCTGGCCAACAGTCTGGGGAATGTGTATGCTGGCACTATGATGGGCTATAAGAGCAGAAAAGTCGTTGATGTTGGAAGTTTCATGGGAATGTGGATGTGGTACTGCTGTCGCTTGCTTAGTTTCTTGATGGCCTCCTCAATGTACTTCAGACCATTCTCCCGCATGGCCTTGGTGCTAATGTTGGTATGGCAGCCTGCACCATTCCAGTTCCCAGGATCAAAGGTTGCTATCACTCCGAAGTCTTCACATACACGATGTAAGATGAAACAGGTCACCCAGAGATGATCTTCCATGCTGATTCCTTCACAGGGTCCGATTTGGAATTTCCACTGGGCAGGCATGACCTCAGCATTAGTCCCTGCAATCTTGACTCCAGAATACAAGCAGGCCCGGTAATGAGCCTCCACAATGTCCCTGCCATAGGTTTTGTCTGCTCACATACTACAGTTAAGATGGACCCTGGGGCTCAGGGAATCCATTGGAAGGCCAACCAAAGGGGTGCCCGTCTGTCCCCATGAGATTATATATTCCTGCTCCATGCCAAACCAGGGGTGCTGGTTGCTCACCATGTCCCTTATCCGTTTACAGGTGTGCCTCAAATTGGTCTCTGCAGGCTTTCAATTGCACTTGAAAACTTCACAGAACACCAGCTTGTGGAGGTCCTTGTGGAAGGGGTCCCAAAACATGGCAGCAGGCATGAGATACATGTCACTGTTGGAACCTTCAAAGTACTAGAGCCATCAAAATTCTACTCAGGTAACTCTTTCACACACTTGGGCTCACTTGCAGCGCAGTCTTGCTTGAGTACCATCGATTCAGATATACATGGCCTGGACTTTCTCACCCTGAGGTAGGGACATGTACACCTGCTTGATGCCTCTGTTTAAGTGGGAGCTTGCTGAGATGGTCATGGTGGAAGGTGTTCTGGGCACTGAGCAGGCGGGTAGGTAAAGGTAGGCTGCGAGAGTGAGGAGAGGAGAGAGGAGGGGAGGCCACTGTGCTGCTCAGAAACTCTGCTCTTCTCCCATTCTCGGCTCTGCCTTTTAAGATACTTAAATCTTTTGCTCATTTTCAAGTTAGGTTGTCTTTTTGAAAAAATACTGATTTGTAGGGTTTTTTTCTTTTTTAAAGAGATGGGGTCTTGATAAGTTGTCTAGGCTGGAGTTCAGTGGCTATTGATAGGTGCAATTATAGTGTACTGCAGCCTAACTCCTGGGCTCATGTGATTCTCCTATCTCAGCTACCTGAGTAGCTGGGACTATAGATGCACACCACCATGGCTGGCTTACAGTTCTTGTAATCTGAGCATTAACCTCTCTCTCTGAGGTTTATGTTTTCCCTCTCTTTATGGTATCTTTTAATGAACAGAAGTTCTTAATTTTAATGTAGTCAAATTTATCAATCTTTTCTTTTAACATTGGCACTAGTTGTGACTAGTTTAACAAATCTTTCCCTACCCCAAATTCATAAGGATACTTCCTGTATTATGTTTGAAAACTTTTAAGCTTTATAGATTAGCTTTTTTTGGCTCTCCATATTTAAGTCTTTAATACATGTGGAAATGATTCTTGTGTGTGGTGGGAGGTATCTATGCATTTTTTGTATCAATGGTATGTTATGTGTACATGTCCCAGCACTATTAATTGAACTGCTCATCTTTTCACTGCTGGTGCCAATTTTGCCATAAATCATGTTTCCATATATGTGTGCATTTGTTTCTGGGCTTTCTATTTTATTCTGTTGGTCAATTTGTTTATAAGTGTGCCAATTCTACACTGCCTTAAATAATAATAATAATTATTATTATTTTTTGAGACGGAGTTTCGCTCTTTCACCCAGGCTGGAGTGCAGTGGCACGATCTCAGCTCACTGCAACCTCCGCCTTCTGGTTTCAAGTGATTTTCCTGCCTCAGCCTCCTGCGTAGCTGGGATTACAGGCGCCTGCCATCAAGCCTGGCTAATTTTTGTATTTTTAGTAGAGATGGGGTTTCACCATGCTAGCCAGGCTGGTTTTGAACTCCTGACCTTGTGGTCTGCCCACCTCGGCCTCCCAAAGTGCTGGGATTACAGGCATGAGCCACTGTGCCTGGCCAAATAATATAATCTTAAACTAAATTTTTGATACCTGACAAGGTAAATTGCTATGCTTTGTTGTTTTTCTTTAGGAGTATATTGGTAATTTTAAGGCTTTTATTCTTCTGTTTAAGGTTCTGATAGGAATTGCATTGTCTCTGTAGATTGTTTTGGGGAGAATTGATATCTTTAACATATTGAGTCTTCCATTCCATACAAATGGTATATTTTCTCATTTATTTAGGCCTTCTTTCATTCATAAATTTGATTAATTATATCCTATAATTCTTGCTTTCCAATGTACCAATATTTAACATGCATTTATTTACTTTGTCTGGAGTCCCACGGATGATCTTTGAAGTCTTAATATTTAATTACATTTCCACCTTGTGCAAAATGTTTGAGAAAGGAACTTTACATTACCTCTCAACAGAATGCCAATGTCATAGACTCTCTAACAAGGGAGGCGGGATGAAGAAACAAGATTATTAGCTTCTCCTAAATTGTCCTCACTGTTTTGTGGGAAGTTTGTCTCTGAAAGATCATACACACATTTTGAAGCCAAGTGGAAATTTTGTTGTTGTGCTTTACAAACACAAAGTACTTAAATACTTAATTAAGTAATTCATTTATCATTTGGATTATCCACCATTCATTGTCCTCTGCTTGGACAACTGAAAACTGACTTTTGAAAAGGGCTGATGTGACTATAGACATTAAGTAATATATAACTGAATGCTTTAAAGATGATTTTTCATTTTCAAAGAACTTGCTTATATTACAGAACTAGTAAAATAATCTAGCATTTTCAAAGAGAAAACAAAGAAAGAACAAAAACTCTTAATATTTATGCCAAGTAATAAAAAAGTATTTGACAGAAATGATACAGATACTGACGCTTCATCCTATTAGCTGTGGTAGGCTCAAGAACTGATATATTGGTAATTACAAAATATTCTGGAAAAATGAAAAGTATTCTCAAACAAGAGGAATAATCTGAAAGAACTACAAATTACCTGTAGAGTACAATTCATCATCCTTATTATGTAGTCAAACTGTTGATGGTCTAATATTGCCCGGTTTTGCTGGACATGCAAACCCAATTCATCAGTGAGACACTGTCTTGCTGCCTTTCCTTTAAGGGCTCTGAGTGCAGCAGGAAGGGTCTGAGGACAAGAGAGGTACAAATGACCAAATGGTACCACTGGGGGAAACAACAACTTTCAAACAATCATCCTGAAAATTCAAATGCATCCTATAATTTATTTAACATAGTTATTAGTAAAATTAAACTCCTAGGGAATAGGTGATTTATTATTAAGACCAATTATAAAATAGATTTGTGGTTATTTTTATATGTAAACCAGCAAGAAATATAAGATAATTATGTGATAAATTGAAAAACATTTAATTTCACTTTTTTTCTTCAAGTTAACAAAACTTTGGTTACCAAATTGACTGTTGCTTCAGATCATGAGTCAAAGCCATAGATACGTAAGACACCTTTCTATAACTAGTAAATTTTCCATGGCAAGAACAGAAAGAAAAATTAAAACAATAAGAAATACAAGTGGTTTCACACTTTTAAACTGGTTGGCTGCTTAATCACTATTCAGCTTTAAATTATGACTGAAAAGTTCTACAATCTCTTCTCATTTAAATATCATAAAAAAGGAAAGAAAAAGGACTCGGAGTTGCAAAAACAGATATCTCTAGGTGTATGCATTAAAACTCTTCTCGCTTTACAACAGGCACATCCATAAAGATGCCTCCTTCAGTTCACCATGTAGGACTTAGTTAATTTACTTCACATATAATAATAATAAGCTTATTTAGCTAAAAAAATCAGAACAAAGGAGAAAATAAGTAGGAGGGCATGATATCACTAAAGGTGGGTATAAGAAATAGGATGTGAAAGTTGAAAGCAAAAGAAGTGAAAGACTTCAACTCTAAGAAAACACAGAAACCAAAAAGCACAAAATGTAAAGAGCACTGGGTCAGTTAGTGTAAAGGTAAACATTTCTACATGCTTTAACCAACCCCTGAAAATAGATATTCAGAACTATGACAATGAGTCAGTAAGAAAGGGTTACATTATGTTCAGCATGTTTCATTGAGGAAGGCAAGAAAACATGCTCTAAGGAGGCACATTTAAGTTCAATACTACGGTTCCTATAATTCATTACATATTCTAACTAGATTCTTTGCAATACATAAAATTATATTAAAATGTTAAGTTTTGGCCAAGCATGTTGGCTCATACATGTAATCCCAGCACTTTGGGAGGCTGAGGCGGCTGGATCACTTGAGGGCAGTAGTTCAAGACCAGTCTGGCCAACATGGTGAAACCCCATCTCTACTGAAAATACAAAAATGAGGCAGGCGCAGTGGTGCATGCCTGTAGTCCCAGCTACTTGGGAGGCTGAGGCAGGAGAATCACTTGAACTTGGGAGGTAGAGGCTGCAGTGAGCCAAGATCATGCCACTGTACTGTACTCCAGCCTGGGTGACAGAGCAAGACTCTGGCTCCAAAAATAAAAATAAAATGAATAAAATGTTAAGTTTCTAAGTAATATGCCAAAATAGTGTTTTGTGAACAATGTTTAAAAGTTTGACAGAAAAAATTACTATGAATATATTTCTGGTGGTCATATAATTAAGCTTGGCACAACAGCTTTAAATCTTAGACACTATTCATTTAAAATGATCCAAACAATGAGAGGATACTTTATTAGGAAAAGGGATAGAATTAAAGAAGAGAGAAGCTGGTAACCTCGGCACGTAAATCTGAAAGGGAAATGATAAATGCTTACTTGGGAAAGATGACATTTTATTACCTTTTCAGTTTCCAAAATTTTATTTTCAAATATGAATGAGATACAGTTTCTGACAACTTCTAGTCTTTGTGCACTGTTGAAAACTGTCGTCACCTTGTCCATTATCGAAACTAGTAAAAGAATATAAAGAAAGCACAAATAAATTAAACTTCTTTGGTAATTACAAAAGCAAAGAGACTATTACTTTAAGACTGTAGGTTGGGCGTGGAGGCTCACGCCCGTAATCCCAGCAATTTGGGAGGCTGAGGTGGGATGATCCCTTGAGCCCAGAGGTTTGAGACAAGCCTGGGCAACATAGCAAGACCCTTGTCTACAAAAAATACAAAAATTAGCCGGGCATGGTGTCTTGCACTGTAATCCCAGTGACTCGGGAGGCTGAGGTCGGAGGATCACTTGAGCCCAGGAGTCCAAGTCTGCGGTGAGCTAGGACAGCACTACTGAACTGCAGCTGGGTGACAGAGTGAGACCACATCTCTTATTAGAAAACAAACAAAAACTGTTGATATGACCTACACCTTATTTTTTCCCTTATTACAGAGCATTGAAAGTATTCCATATCATTATTTTGATTACATGTTCCAGTGTTCAAGTATCAGGCTAGCTGATTAATAATTTCACAGGATAGATTCTAATGAGACACTTAACTTTTATGCAAACTAATTCACATTGCAAAGTAAAATTATATTAAACAAAGGCAAACATCTATTTTAAACTTTGTTTACAACTAGTAATATTGTTAATATTTCTAAGATATTACCAAAGAAAAACTACATTCCACAAAATATTAGATATTACACATTTGAGTAGAGGGGACTTGAAAGAAAGTAGTGCAAACAAAGAGAAACGATCATGATCAATGAACTGTTATACTGGCTTAGGAAAGTCACTTTTTAGTCATGCAAACCTAGCACCTTTCACCTTTTACCATAGGGTTAGAAAATTCTAGTGTATTACCTAGGCTACTAAGCTAGTTACCTAAATAAATTTAACTTATTAAAATAATATTAGAAGGATATAAATGAAAGTAGTATTTATATAAAATTTATACTTTCACAAAGAACTATACTATGCCATTTGTTTAAATGAGGTAGTATCAGTAGTTTTTTTTTGTATAAATTTAAGGGGTACAAGTGCAGCCTTGTCACATGGACATACTGCATAGTGGTGAAGTCTGGGCTTTTAGTGTATCCATCAACCAAAATGATGTATATTGTAGCCATTAAGTAATTTCTCATCCCTCACTCCCTTCCCACCCTCCCAGCCTTCTGAGTCACCAGCGTCTTATTATTCCACACTTGATGTCCATGTGTACACATTATTTAGCTCCCATTTATAAGTGAGAATAGTATCAATGGTTCTCAAGCCAAAAAGACTACTTATATTTTATGGCTACTCTTTGGATTCTAAAGGCACAATCCCTTCACCTTCTCCCATACCTAAGAAGAAAGACTATCATATTTTACTCATTAGCATTCCTTTCATCTCATCAATACAAAACCTATATTCGTCAAATAATGTTTTAAACTTTTTTTTTTTTTTTTTTTTGAGACAGAGTTTCACTCTTATTGCCCAGGCTGGAGTGCAATGGCGCGATCTCGGCTGCCTCCCAGGTTCAAGTGATTCTCCTGCCTCAGCCTCCCAAGTAGCTGGGATTACAGGCATGCGCCACCACACCCGGCTAATTTCGTATTTTTAGTAGAGACAGCGTTTCTCTATGTTGCTCAGGCTAGTCTTGAACTCCCGACCTCAGGTGATACGCCGACCTCGGCCTCCCAAAGTGCTGGGATTACAGGTATGAGCCACCGCGCCCAGCCTTAAACTTTTTAATAAAACTAATTATATGCTCACAATAAGCTGCAAATGTAATACAAAGAAGATCTTTGTACTCATCACCCAGCTTCCCCCTATGGTGACATCTTTCATAATTATGCTTTATTAGGATCAGGAAAACAACTGGCATAATACAATGAATGAGACTATAGACCTTACTTGAATTTTACCAGTTTTCTTCAAATCATTTTTAATCATGTAACATTAATTTCCTGGTTAAACTGATTATTTCACGTGACTTTTCTCTCTGAAATGCTCATTCATAATTGTGGGCTCTGGTGCTTCCCACACACATAGGTTGGTGGCATTAACTGAAAATCTATCTATATTAGAATAGAAAACTTACAATCTCCAATTAATAACACACTTTATTGAGAGAACAACGTGTTTATGTTTATAAACTTTTAATTCTAAAATATCTTTAGCAGTATTTTAAATTTTCTTTAGGCTGAGTTATTAGAAAAAAACATATTTTCTTTTTCTTTTTCTTTTTTTTTTGTGAGACAGAGTCTTGCTCTGTCACCAAGGCTGGAGTACAGTGGTGCGATCTTGGCTCACTGCAACCTCTGCCTCCTGGGTTCAAGTGATTCTCCTCCTGCCTTAGCCTCCCAAGTAGCTGGGACTACAGGTGCATACCACCACGCCTGGCTAATTTTTTGTATTTTTAGTAGAGATGGAGTTTCACCATGTTGGCCAGGCTGGTCTTGAACTCCTGACCTCCAGTGATCCGCCCACCTTGGCTTCCCAAAGTGCTGGGATTATGGGCGTGAGCCACCACGCCCAGCCAGAAAACATATTTTCTTGTAATAAATATGTTTACTATCTGGAATTTTTTTCCTTTGGAGAATCCAACCTAATTCACATTTTATACATGCATCTAATTAACCAACTTCAAAATATATCAAGAAAAACAGGAAAAACTGAAAAATAGGGAATTCTGCTATTATAATGGGAGACTTTAATATTTCTTCCTCAATAGCTGAAAAAAAGACAAAAGTTAGTAAAGGAAGACAACTCACAGAATGGGGAAAAATTAGCAAATAATATATCTGGTAGGGGACTTATATATAGAATATATAGAGTATGCTTACAACTCAACAATAAAAAGGCAAATAGCCCAATTTCAAAATGGGCAAAGAGACAGTGAAATGACCAATAGCACATGAAAAAATGTTCAGTATCAGTGGCTGAAATTAGAACGAAAGAAATCTAAAATGGCACGACCGCTTTGGAAAATGGTTTGGCAGCTCCTCAAAACATTAAACATAGAATTACCATATGACCCAGCAATTCCAATCCTAAGTATACATCCAAGAGAACTGAAAACAGATCTACACAAAATCTTGCACATAAATGTTCACAGCAGCATTATTCATAATAGCCAAAATGTAGAACCAACTGGTTATTTATCAGTTGATGGATAAATAACCAATGTGATATATATCCAAACAACGGAGTATTATTCAGACATTTAAAAATAAATGAGGCCTGGCACAGTGGCTCACGCCTGTAATCCCAGCACTTTGGGAGGCTGAGGAGGGCAGATCACGAGGTCAGGAGGTCAAGACCATCCTGGCTAACACAGTGAAACCCCGTATCTACTAAAAATACAAAAAAATTAGCCGGGCATGGTGGCGGGCGCCTGTAGTCCCAGCTACTCAAGAGGCTGAGGCAGGAGAACGGTGTGAGCCCGGGAGGCAGAGCTTGCAGTGAGCCGAGATTGCTCCACTGCACTCCAGCCTGGGTGACAGAGTGAGACTCCGTCTCAAAAAAAAAAAAAAAAAAAAGAAACGAAATACTGATACATGCTACAACATAGATGTACATTGGAAATATTATGCTAAATGAAAGAAGCCAGTCATAAAAGATTACATTTTGTATAATTCTATTTATATAAAATGTCCAGAATACGTAAAGCTATGAAGACAGAAAGTAGATTACTGTATAAGGCTGGGGAGAAGGTGGTTTGGGGAGGAAATGGGGAGTGACTGCTAATAGGTGTGAGGTTTCTATTTAGGTTATAAAAACACTCTTGCCGGGTGCAGTGGCTCACGCCTGTAATCCCAACACTTTGGGAGGCCAAGGTGGGCGGATCACCTGAGGTCGGGAGTTCGAGACCAGCCTGACTAACATGGAGAAACTCTGTCTCTACTAAAAATACAAAATTAGCTGGGCGAGGTGGCACATGCCTGTAATCCCAGCTACTCAGGAGGTTGAGGCAAGAGAATTGCTTGAACCCAGGAGGCAGAAGTTACGGTGAGCCGAGATCACACCATTGTACTCCAGCCTGGGCAACAAGAGTGAAACTCCATCTCTCTCTCTCTCTCTCTCTCTATATATATATATATATAAAATATATATTCTCAAATTAAATAGTAATAATGGTTGAATGAGTCTGTAAATATACTAAAAATCATGGGATCGCACATTTTACATTGGCGAATTTACAGTATGTAACATATCTCAATAAAGCTGTTATTAAAAAAAGAAAAGATTCTATAGTGGCAGTGGTTGGGTTATGATTACCCTTTTTGGGAGGCAGTGAATGAAACAGTTTCTGAGTATTGATAATGCTCTGATTCTAGCTACAGGAGTTTGTTCACTTTGTGAAAATTCATCAAATTGCACACTTTTCCTTTTTGGGTCTGACATCCTTATAAACAGTTTACTTTTAAAACAGACAGACAAATACATACCAACAGGTGGACCTGCTGGCACAACACATTTCTTTTCTATTCGTGTGGCAGGAGGTGCATTCTGGTTCTTAGCAACATTTTCCTGTATTAATTCCTGAACCCGGGCTTCATTAATCTTTGGGAAAGGAAGAATATGAACTCGCAAATGGGATCCTTCTGTTGGCCGTGGAACTTTCTGGAATGCCATATGAGGATTTGGATTCTCCTGTAATATCAGACATAGGTAAAATTACTCCAAGTTAAAATAACAATGGCAGATCACCAGGAAGGGAGTGGGAGCTTACAGGGACATGAGCTGGGTAGTTATACATACATTCATATATACGCCATAAAACATGAAGTACCAAAATCTTACTTCTTCTTACATGCTCTATCAGCAGCATCTGATACAGCTTGGCATCTGTCTTCCTCTTCCATGAACACTTTCTTTACTTGGTTTCTAGGTCTTCTTGCTACATCTTTGTCTATTTCTCATCTCCCTAATCCCTTAACAATGTGAATATCTCAGGGCTCAGTCCTTGGGTCTTTTTTCTATTAACATTCATTCCTTGGTGATCACTTCCAGTCTCCTATCTTTAAACCATAAAAATACCAACAATTCACAAGTTTTTTTCTTTAAACAAGTTTTCTCCTAAACCCCATACCCACATGTTTAACTCTCTATACAATATTTTCACTTGGATTTTTAAAAAAATTCTAAACCTATGTCCAGAATGCAGCTCTTAATCTTCACCCACCTCTATCCCTGCTTTCTTCAGTCTTCCTCACATCAGTAAATGGCACATTTATTTTTTCCAATCATTTAGACAAAAAGCTTAGAGTTATCTTTAATGCCATTCTCTAACACCCAACTATCCATTCCTCTGCAGATCTTGTGGACTTTACCTTTAAAATGTTTACAACTTGGCCAGTTTCACAACACTTTGGTTCAAGTCAACACCTCACGTTACAGCAATACAACAGTCTCCTAGTCTCCCTGCTTCCACCTGTACTCCTTCATTCAACACTGCAGACTATGTGATCTAGTTAAGAGTATGTCAGTTCATCACATAACCGTTCTGTTCATTCCAATGGCTTGTCATCTCACTCACAATAAAACCCAAAGTTCTTAAAACAACTTACAACACCCTACAAGATCTGGCCTTTCTATATGATGTGTCCTGCCATGATTTCTTTCATTTTTTTCTGCTCTAGACACACAGAACTTCTTGTTCCTGACTCAAAGCCTTTGCACTTAACTGTTCTCTCTGCCTGGAATGCCTGTGCCCCATGAATCTGTACAGCATCCTCCTTCCTTTCTTGCATTTCTTAGCTCAAAAGCCACCTTTCCCGATCACCTTATCTAAAATTATACTCTTTTCCCCAACACACTCCCTATCCCTGTTATATTTTTCTCTATATCACTTATCACTCTCTCACATACTTTACATTTTATTTAACTTGTTTATTGTCTATCCTTCTCTCCATAAAATAAAGCTCCATGAGAGCAGATGTATACCTACTGCGTCTAGAAACTGCCTGGCACACAGCAGGCACTCTAAAGCTCTTCCCACTGCATCTTAATGAGGGGGACACAATGCTGAACACACATAAGGATTGCAAGAATTGAATTAAATGTGTCAGCTAATATTTTTGTAGACTCTTTGGGGTGGCATGAACTTTTTAGTCATCTAGTTAAGCAGGATTAGATCTCAAACACTCCAGGTAGAATGGAATCCATTTTTTCATAAAGTTCTCTAGGGAAGGCTGCTTTACAACTATTCTTGACCAATTCTAACACTTATTCTTTGCGACCAGAAAATTCCTTATTCCCACTGAACTTATGTTACTCATGCTGTAGATTAAACTCAATACTATCCCATATATCCTATTTTTTTTTTTTTTAGACGCAGTCTTGCTCTGTCGCCCAGGCTGGAGGGCAGTGGAGTGATCTCGGCCCACTGCAAGCTCCACCTCCCAGGTTCACACCATTCTCCTGCCTCAGCCTCCCGAGGAGCTGGGACAACAGGGCCCACCACCACGCCCGGCTAATTTTTTGTATTTTTAGTAGAGACAGGGTTTCACTGTGTTAGCCAGGATGGTCTTGATTTCCTGACCTCGTGATCCACCCGCCTCAGCCTCCCATACACCCTCTTGACAGTTAAAATGGCCAACTGCCATCACTTCTTAGGGCTGCTCCCCACAATTCTTTTTGGTTATATGGCCCAGACCTAGATAAAGAAAATGTTGGGCTAAGGCAGATGATATAGCTAGTATGTCTCAGCAATATAATAGAAACACACTGCTTCCTCCCACTGCCGTAAGTGTCAAAACACATGGGTTCCAGTTCTTGCTCTAGTCCTTATTATGTGATGCAGGGAAAACAACTTTGCCTAAGTTATATAATTAAGCTTATCTTATATAAGGCTCCTCAGAAGGTGAAATCAGATTTAAAATCTGTTCTTGCCAAAGCAGCTCTCATACATGCTCTGTATTTCCCCCCATATCTAGCAAAGACGGGGAAAAATAAGTAAGTAAATCTTTAGTCCAACTCTTAGTAATCACTCTTTCTAAACCAAATGTTGAAAAAGTGTTTTACAATTCTGTCTGGACTTAACACCAATGTCACTGGCCTGTAGTGTCTAAAACTGCCCTTTTCAAAAAGTAGTGTTTTTGTTCTTCTCTGTTCTTTAGGCATGACTCTTACTCATATACTGTCTTCCCAAAAATAATAAATATCAATTCTCTAAAACATATTGGGTAGGTATCTTTTTTTCAGGCTGGCCAGGTAATTCATGTGGATCTTGAGGTCTGAATTATTTAAAGTATATTCATTACTTTGGTTTCTATCTATATTTTCTTTATAATAAAAATTAAAACTCTAAATATATTTCCCATGAAGTAAATATTTATAATAAAATTTAAAACTTGGAAAAATAAAAGTAGAAATAATCTTAGTAACACCAGTATGTTTTCTAGTTACATATATATATTTTTCTCTATTGTTATATTATCTGTCTTCTGTTTTTTTCCAAAAATGACTTGGGGTGGTTTAGAAAAAGCAGGATGCATTGGCCAGGCACAGTGTCTTATGCTTATGTAATCTCAGCACTTTGGGAGTTCGGAGTGGGCAGATCACTTTAGTCCAGGAGTTCAAGACCAGTCTGGGCAACACAGTGAGACCCCATTTCTACAAAAAAATAAAAAATTAGCCAGGCATGGTGGTGCCTGCCCATGGTCCCAGCTACTCAGGGGACTGAGGGAGGAGGATAGTTTAAGCCTGGGAGATGGAGGCTGTGGTGAGCTGTGATTGCACGACCACACTCCAGCCTGGGTGACAGAGTGAGACCTTGTCTCAAGAAAGGAAAAAGAAAAAGAAAAAGAAGGATGCACATATCACTTCTAGTCAAAATCTCTAAAGAGTTGGTCCTATAATTTGGTAAGTTCATCCTAAACTTCATAGGGACACACAAAGACCAAAAATAGTCAAGGAAATTCTGAAGAAGAGTTAAGTGGGAGAGTTAAGATTTCCAGATATCAAAACTTACATAAACCTTTAATAATTAATACAGTACAACAACTGTTATTAGTGAAGGGTTAAAAGGATGAATGGAATAGAATAGAGAGCCCCAAAACAGGACTATGTGAGAAAATATGATAGAGATAGGTGGCATGACAATTCAGGGGGAAAGGTTAGACAATTCAATGAGAGGTAGTATAACAAAGTATTTTTAGTTCATGATCTCTGATTTCAGAACGCCTCGTTTCAAACTCTAGCTTGGCCACTTACTAGTAGTGTGACCTGGTGCAGTGTCAATTCACTTACCCCTTGTGTTGTAGTTTTCACATCTGTAAGGAAGATAATAATATAGTACCTACTTCATAAGGTTCTTATGAGTACTGAATGAGCTGTTACAGTAAAGCTGTTAGAACACACAAACACACACACACACACCACCCCAGAATGAATCTAAAGGCTGTTTTCCAAAAATTTTGGCTACATTCATTTAAAAAATATTTATTCTCTTATTCTCTGCATATTCTATGGCATGGTACCATGCTTCTATAACTAAAGCCATCTCTTTCTCCCAAGATTTCCAACACATTACCAACTACTTATATTTTAGTAATTATAGTAGTAGTATCCAACATGTTTTTTGTTTGTTTGTTTGTTTTTGAGACAGAGTTTCACTTTGTTGTTCAGGCTGGGGTGCAATGGCGCGATCTCTGCTCGCTGCAACCTCTGCCTCCCGGGTTCAAGTGATTCTTCTGCCTCAGCCTCCCAAGTAGCTGGGATTACAGGTGTGCACCACCATGCCTGGCTAATTCTTTTGTATTTTTAGTAGAGACGGGGTTTCACTATGTTGTTCAGGCTGGTCTCAAACTTCTGACCTCGTGATCCACCAGCCTCAGCCTCCCAAAGCGCTGGGATTACAGGCGTAAGCCACCATGCCCAGCCCTCCAATAAGTTTTAAATAGAGTCTTCCCACAAGCAATTAGAAATATTGTAAACCAAATCCATACACAATTTAGAATTACAAGCGTTTAAAAGATCATGTTAAAACAAAGTTCAAAGTTGAATATCTGTAGTTGTACAGATATTCTACACCAAAATGCAGATTAGGGATTTTGTTAAATTATGATATATTTAGCTGTGTTTAGAAGATTCGAAAAAGACTTATGCCCCAGAATACAGTAATATTTGGTTTTCTGGCTCCTGAGTCTGTATACTGCTGCCCTCTAACGGGCAGCATGATAAATGTAAAGGACCACATTTGCTACCTTGAACCTAACTTGGTCACGAAATGACTTTTGAGAAGACAGTAGCAATGAGAGGAGGTTTAGGGTAGGGCTCACTGAATTCTGCATATACTTAAGAACATCTGCTTTTACTTGTAACACAAGATGTGTTTGGACTGGTCCCTTGAACGTCACCAAGCTCATTAAAAGCTACAGCCAAATTTTGTGTTGAATCTCCTTGTTGAAATAAGGAAATCCGTTATTTTCCGACAGTACAAAGCAGCAGCCAAATTTTCATCTTTGATTCCAGAGAAATGCAAATATAAAGTAATAAACAAGGGCTAGACAACTAAACACTTACAGTGAACCTGGCAACATTTTTTTCCAAAGTAACCAAAATAAACTACTGAAAAGAGTTTGGCAGAATGCACTGTCTTTTACATTTTGAATTTGGATAATGATTTTCAAGGAATGGTCTCTATAATCCTGCTTTAAGAATATACTTTAGTAATTCGAGGTAGAATGATTTTTCTCAGACATGAAAAAGTGACATATACACACATCATCTGGTCTGCAGCACTCCTCCCCCCTGCAGCACGCCCAGCTACCCCCAGCTTTGGTAGGCTAAGTGAGAATATGCCTAGGGGTTACAGAATACAAGGCTTGAAACTAATTTCAAATAAAAGCAAAGCAAGGCACAACAAAAGCCCCAAACCCCAATGGAAATTCAAAGTAGGCAACAGCCACCTTGGGAAAAAGAAAATTTTTCCTATGGTCTCAGCACTGAAAGACAAATCAATATGATATTGTTAGAGCTTATCAAGCTTCCCAGATTAATTCAAGTATCTGAAATTATTTAACGTGCACAAATTATACTTAGAGCTATGTGGGATAGCAGGTGACACAAATTTTTTTTCTAATACAGTTGATGGCAATACTGTCACTGGAGTAAATTGTTAAACATTGTCAAAACGTAACTGGACTCTTTAGAGTTGCCTGGTAGTGTACATGACATTGATGGAATGACTCATCCTCAATTTTCCAACTTCATAGGACTTTCAAGGATCACATCCTTGTGAGATGACTGAGACATTCAACTGAATGTCTTATCCTTAATACAAGTAGATGACTTTAATATTTGATATGCTGGTTGCCCTAATTCAGGGTTTCTCAACCTATGCACTAATTGACATTTGGGCTTGATAATTATTTGCGATAAAGAGTAGGTGTCTTGTGTATTGTAAGATGTTTAGAAGTATCTTTGGCCTTTATCCACTAGATGACAGTAGCACAGTCCCTCCAACTGTGACCACCAAAAATGTCTCCAGACCAATTTCATGAAGTAGGGTGGGAGGGTTGCTCCTGTTGAGAACCACTGCTCTAATTCCTGACTCCAGATAGAGATTTCCTATTCTAAGACAAGTACTCTTGTCACAAGTACGAAGGCAACATACAGTGACCAGCTAACAGTCCTATACTTTCACTCACCTGCTGAAATACAAATTAGAATCACAATGAGATACCACCACATACCTGTTGGAAAGACCCCCCCCAACACCACCCAAAAAAAAAAAAAAAAAAAGAAAAGAAAGAAACCAGCCGGGCGCAGTAGCTCATGCCTATAATCCCAGCACTTTGCGAGGCCGAGGCGGGTGGCTCACGGGAGTTCGAGACCAACCTGATCAACATGTAGAAACCCCGCCTCTACTGAAAATATAAAATTGGCCAGGTGTGGTGGTGTATGCCTATAATCCCAGCTACTTGGGAGGCTGAGGCAGGAGAATCGCTTGAACCCAGGAGGCAGAGGTTGTGGTGAGTCAAGATTGTGCCATGGCACTCCAGCCTGGGCAACAACAGCGAAACTCTGACTCAAAAAAAAAAAAAAAAAAAAAAAAGAAACCAACTGACAATACCAAGTGTTAGTAAAGATGTGGCACAAATGGAATGTTAATATACTGCTGGTGAAAATGCAAAATAACGTAGACACTTGAGAAAACAGTTTGGCAGTTTCCTATACAGTTAAATATTGTATTACCATATATTCCAGCCTCCCAATCCTAGGTATTCATACAAGAGAAATGAAAACTTATATTTATACAAAAACTTATGCAAATGTTTGGGTGGTTTTATTCATTATTGCTAAAATTGTCTTTCAGTTGGTCAACAGGTAAATAAAACTTTAGTCCATCCATAAAGTGGATTACCACTCAGAAAAAGGAATAAACAACTGTATGAAGCAACATGATTGAATCTGAAATGCACTGTGCTAAGTGAATGAAGCTAAACTCAAAAAACCACATAATGCCATTATGGAAAAGGCAAAACTATACAGACAAAAAAATTGATCAGTGGTTGCCAAGTGTTTGAGGTGGTGGGAAGATGTGACTATAAAGGAGAATTAAGGAACTTTGGGGGGGTGATAGAAATACTCTACCTACTTATTGTGATGCTAGTGGTTGTATGACTTCATGCATTTGTCAAAACTCATAACTGTAGATTAAAAAGTATACATTTTACTGTATATAAAAATTAGATCATGATAAACCTGACTTATAAGTGAACAAAGAAATCAGATAGGACGGGAGGGGGGTTCAATTTGAAGCCTATGCTTTGCAGGCAGGGCTTCACTTCATCATCATTATCTATATAAGTCGTTTATGTCTATGTCTTGACTCTCTAAAGGTAATCACAATATTTTACTTCCTTCCTATAATTAAAAAATTCCTTTATTCACAGTTGGCAAACAGTATAAATATCATCAGTGTAGATGACATGTAGTGAAATTAACCTGGTAGTGAAATTAACATTTTGCAGAAATGTAAAGGGCGTAGATTTTATTTGATTTGGACTAGTTATTTCTTGTATTTGAGTTTTGTTCTCCCATTAGGATTCTATTTGGTTCAATGCTGGGCAATGAAATATCCATAAGGCACAATTATAAATCTCATATTCTTCTTCTTCTTCTTTTTTTTTTTTTTTGAGACGAAGTCTTGTCTTGTTGCCCAGGCTGGAGGGCAATGACGTGATCTCGGCTCACTGCAACCTTTGCCTCCCAGGTTCAAGCGATTCTCCTGCCTCAGCCTCCCGAGTAGCTGGGATTACAGGCACACGCCACCACACCCGGCTAATTTTTTGTATCTTTAGTAGAGATGGTGTTTCACCATGTTGGGCAGGCTGGTCTCCAACTCCTGACCTCATGATCTGCCCGCCTCGGTCTCCCAAAGTGCTGGGATTACAGGCGTGAGCCACTGTGCCTGGCCCAGATATCTGATATTATTTTACACAGAATTTTAAGTTCTTTAATATTTCTTTTAACTTTTACTAAAACTGTCAGACAAAGCCAGGTATGGTGGTAAGTGTCTGTAGTCCCAGCTACTTGGGAGCGTGAGGTGGGAGGATTGCTTGAGCCCAGAAGTTTGAGGCTGTAGTGCATTATGTTTATGCCCGTGAATAGCCACTGTACTTCAGCCTGGGCAACAAAGTGAGACACCACCTCCAAAATAAAAAGCAAAAAACAATAAAACAAAAATTGTCAAATTACGTATCTAGCAAATATTTTTATACTATTGCAGATGCAAAACAAATTACGAAAACTGTACTATGTAAAACAATAAAACACATGTCCAACTGATTTCTTTTCTTTTTTGTTGTTGTTGTTGTTTTTGTTTTTTTTGAGATGGAGTCTCGCTCTGTTGCCCAGGCTGGAGTGCAGTGGCGTGATCTCGGTTCACTGCAACCTCCACCTCCCGGGTTCACGCCATTCTCCTGCCTCAGCCTCTCCGAGTAGCTGGGACTACAGGCGCCCACCACCATGCCCAGCTAATTTTTTTGCATTTTTAGTAGAGACGGGGTTTCACCGTGGTCTCGATTTCCTGACCTCGTGATCCACCTGCCTCAGTCTCCCAAAGTGCTGGGATTACAAGCGTGAGCCACCGCACCCCACCCAACTGATTTCTTAATGCCCTGAAGTAGAAGTTTTATGAAGTTCTTGTCTTGGCCTATCTTTTTGTCTTGGCCTATCTTAATGTTCTCACTTTGTGAAAACATTTATTAGTGGTCCTTTATATGTGCATATCAAGAATCATAGAGGCCAGGGGCATTGGCTTACCCCTGTAATCCCAACATTTTAGGAGGCTGAGATAGGAGGACTGCTTGAGGCTAGGAGTTCAAGACCATCCTGGGCAACATAGTGAGACCCTATCTCTACAAAAAAATTACAAAAAATTAGCTAGGCATGGTGATGTGTGCCTGTAGTCCCAGCTACTAGGAAGGCTGAAGCAGGAGGATTGCTTGAACCTAGGAGGTCAAGGTTGCAATGAGCTATGATCAAGCCACTGCACTCCTTTCTGGGTGACAGGGCATGACCCTGTCTCTTTAAGAAAAAAAAAAAAAAAAAAGAATCATAGGGATAGGGCAGGGAAGTAGTTACTTGTGTTCTCATGCAGACACTGAAGATTCTGAAAGCCAAAAAAGTAGGCCAACCCCTACATTATCAATTGGGAATGGAAAGAAGCTGCATAGAGGTGTTGCCGCTCATCTCTGTTACAATATCTTTTTTACAATAATCTTTGTTACCAATGCTTACACTGTTTGTCTCTAGTGGGTTTAGTCATTTCCTTCTCCTTCCTTCCACCTAACCCATTCCCCCAAAGTCACCAAATGCCTTTCTTAATTATTTGGGAAGCTCCAGAAAGCTAAGAGCAGCTAAGCTCAGTTACAATTCATCCTACTCACATTCCTAAAATCTCACTAAAAAGCAATATAAAGGAGTGGTGAGAAGAGACAGGAAAATTAAGGTATATTTTTGAGGTGCTTCAAAGGGAAATGAAAAGAGGGCCTAGATACACATACCAGACTTCAGTGCAATAAAGTATTTACAAACATCTGAATGGAATCACCAGGTCTCAATTCCAACCCAATAACAAGGAAAGAGTCAAATTAGATGGTTGGTTCTTGCTTATCAAAAGGGAATTTTAGAAATGTGATTAAAAAAACAACAACTGACTAGTTAAAAATAGAACCATGTGGATTATTTTCCTCGCATTGATACCATCGTGCCTCCCTTCCCCCAATTTCCTGCATAACCTAAGAAAGTAACTTTACTATCATGTGCTGTTTTTTAACTTTATAAAGTATTTACTTCATGAATGATGATTTTGTCATCACGGACTTCAGAATCTTAGCACTAGAAGGAATCTCAGACAATCTAATGACAATCGACTGGGATAGTCACAAATTCTTACTTGTCATGTCTGTGTGTCCTTTTCTGAAGGATATTAGGAGAATTATGTACCTAGAATATGCCTGGCACTAATAAGTACTTAACTAATAGAATTTATTAAATTAAATGAAATATAATTAGATTGTGAAAAAAATTTCCAATAAGGCCCATGAAATGTAGAAGACATTTGAAGGGCTCTTACCTAGTAATATAATCTCTTAATAATAATACTTCACGATGATCACTTTTAAAGTGTCAATTTTAAAGAATAGGGATTGTCCGTGTTTTTGTTTGTTTGATTGTTTTTGTTTTTGAGACAGGGTCTCACTTTATCACACATGCTGGAGTGTGGTGGCAGGACTTCGGCTCAATGTAGCCTCAACCTTCTGGGCTCAAGCCTCGACCTCCCGGGCCGAGGCGAGTGGATCCCTTGAGCCCAGGAGTTCCAGATCAGCCTGGGCAACACGGTGAAACTCCGTCTCCACCAAAAAATACAAAAAAATTAGCTGGGTGTGGTGGCATATGCCTGTAGTCCCAGCTACTCAGGAGGCTGAGGTAGGAGGATTGCTGGAGCCCAGGAGGTCGAGGCTGCAGTAAGCCGAGATTGTGCCACTGCACTCCAGCCTGGGCAACAGAGTGAGATCTTGTCTCAAACAAACAAAAAGAACAACATGTAAAGTCAACTACTGGAAACATCGTTTTTTCCAATTGGAGGCGATCCAGCCTTATAGTGAAAGAACATAGGCTTAGGAAATGAATAGATGAAAATTCCTAATTTAAAATCTGGATTTAATCACTTAAGAGTCATATGATTCTGAGCCAATTAGTCCCACTAAAATGGGGATAATGACACCTGCCTTACATTGTCGTTATGAGGATGAGAGATAATTGTATGTAAAGTGCTTAATTCCATGCCTGGCACAATATAGCTAACTGCTCTCATGCAGACACTGAAGATTCTGAAAGCCAAAGTGGGCCAACTCCTGCATCATCAACTGAGCATGGAAAGAAAAGCAGTATGTTTATACATGAACTCAATATTTATTATTATTATAATAGGTCAAAAGAAATTTCTCATATGATCATGCTGTAATTACTTCTACACAGCCACTATAAGTGGCAAAGACCAGCATACAACACAAGTTTTCCTTCTAACAGAATTCTACCAGATTTCCTTTTTAAGTTTTAGTATACTAATCAGGAAACACATTTATTATATCAGGCATGGTTATAAACAACTAAAAATGTGATCAGTCAATAAATTCAAGTAACAGATCTTGGCATGCAAGTTGCCAGAAAAATAATTTATTTATACTTTTGCTAAACCAGTATTATGATTTAATGTGTGACGTATTTAGAAATCTGAAAATATTGCTTCTTAGTAAAGAAGCTAATAATCTACAAGTAACAGTCAATTAAAGTACTTCTGTGTTAAGTAATTTAAAATTGAAATTAAATTCATCTTTTTTTTTTTTTTGAGACAGGGTCTTGCTCTGTTGCCCAGGCTGGAGTACGGTGGCTCAATCATAGCTTACTGCAGCCTCAAACTCCTTGGCTGAACTCCTGGGCTCAAGCAATCCTCCCACCTCAGTCTCCTGAACAGGCAGGACTACAGGTGTCCACCACCACATGTAATTTTTTTTTTTTTTCAAGACAGAGTCTTGCTCTGTCACCTAGGCTGGATGCAGTGGTGTGATCTCGGCTCACTGTAACCTCTGCCTCCCAGGTTCAAGCAGTTCTCCTGCCTCAGCCTCCCAAATGGTTAGGATTACAGGCACGTGCCACCATGCCCGGCTAATTTTTGTATTTTTAGTAGAGACGGGATTTCACCATGTTGGCCAAGCTGGTCTCGAACTCCTGACCTCAAGTGATCTGCCCGCCTCAGCCTCCCAAATGCTGGGATTACAGGCATCAGTCACCATACCCAGCCTCTTGTAATTAAAAAAAAAAAAAAAAAAAAAAAAAATTTGTAGAGATGGAGTCTCACTATATTACCCAGGCTGGTCTCGAATTCCTAGCCCCAAGCAATCCTCCTGCCTCGGCCTCCCAAAGTACTGAGATCACAGGCATGAGCCACCATACTCAGCCTAAATTCATCTTTTAACAGGCACAAGAAATGTTATGGCTAATGATTTCTGCATGTGTTAGTAATATTACTGCTCCCTTAATATTACTGGCAGACCATATCTATTTCCAGAATTTATAATGAACCACTAGCAATTGATAAAACAGAACTTAAGATTTTTTTTTTTTTAAGACGGAGTCTCACTCTGTTGCCCAGGCTGGAGTGCAGTGGCGAGATCTCGGCTTACTGCAAGCTCCGGTTCACGCCATTCTCCTGCCTCAGCCTCCGGAGTTACTGGGACTACAGGCGCCTGACACCGCTCCCGGCTAATTTTTTGTATTTTTTGTAGAGATGGGGTTTCACCGTGGTCTCGATCTCCTGACTTTGTGATCTGCCCACCTCGGCCTCCCAAAGTGCTGGGATTATAGGCATGAGCCACTGCGCCCAGCAAGAATTTTCTATTTACCAAAATTTAGATAAGCATAATTCATAAAAGATGGATTTTTTTTGTTTTAATATGAAACCTCTGAACTTTACTTTGTTCTCTTTCAAAAAAGTATTTATTCCCTCAAAGAAAGATCACATTCTAAATGTAGAACTTAAAACTCAGAAATAATGGAATAACATAAAGAAACAAATGTTTTAGTATCCCTGCTTGTATCCAATTGGTTCTCAAATTTCAAATGAATGTGACAAAGCACTGACTAATAATCCAGTGTCCAAAAAGGTCCATCTAGTCAAATCACTAAATTAAACAATACCTGTTGTGAGTCAAGATACTGACCCTGAATTCTTCTTCACCATTTCCTTAAAAATACATCTTCCCCAGAAGCTAAATAAGTGGTACTCATTAAAGCTGGCAACAATAGACACCGAGGACTACTAGACATGGGAGGAAAGGAGTAGGGAAAGGGGTGAAAAGTGACTACTGGGTACTCTGCTCAGTGCCTGGGTGATGGCATCAATCGTACCCTAAACCTCAGCATCACACACTAAGCCCAGCTAACAAATCTGCACATGTGCCCCTTAATCTAAAATAAAAGTTGAAATTATTTAAGAAACGTTTGAAATCGGCAAAAACAAAAGTTTACTTGATTTATAATTTAATTTCTTTTATTTTTTCAAGAGATATACAACCAATAACCACCATCTTATTAGTAAGATTTTAATGTTCAATTCTATATTTCCCTTATGAAAAGGCTAATGAGAAAATGTATAACCATTATTATATTTTAATCTTTGGATGCCAATATTATATTTAAATCAATGATATGGCTTTAAATTTAGATCAGTTGAGTTGTCTTTGCAGAAGTTATTTGCTATACAGATAAAGTATATGTTAGAACCACAAATTAAAAGAAAATTTCTACTTTGACAATGTTTAGATTAGAAACAGTATAGAATGTTACATTTCTGTCTTCCAGAATATTTTTTTGTTTACTAAAGTCAGGACCTAATTGTAATGAAAAAAAATCACATCTTCCCTCAACTTTTCCCTGGAGGACTATAGTTCCGACTTACTTTACTTTTCTTAGGACTCAAAACTTCACAGCAGGAGAAATAAGGAACACTCATTAGCCCAAATCCATTTTTCCATATGAATATAATCTCTGTCATTTTATGCTCTTTTCTTTCCTGGTGTTCAAATAGTTATTTCACACTTTACCACATCCGAGTCCTTTTAACTTATTGCATTTCCTCTATCCATGGAATATTTTCATCCTTGTGTTTCTGTGGTCACTTGTCAATTTGCTTTTTTTCTTTCAGCTTTTCGCTCCCTCTGTTCAAAACAATGCAACTCCTGACCAGCTGCCAACCGCGGTGCCAAGCCAAAGCAGAGGACACTGGTCGGTTCTGTCTGAGGTGGTTCTGGTCTCCAGTGAGTCTAATCTTTATGTCTTACAAGAGACCCAAATGAAAACCATAATGAGGGCAAATGACTAACTGAAAAAATTGTGACTAACATGTTTTCATAACACACTGACTGACAGGAAAATTACTTTGAAAAATGTGGTCTATTTTGATATACGGTACCAACTGTAATATCTCATAATTTACAATCCAGAGCAAAAAAACTATCACAGGAAGCTTTCTAGTTCTGTGAACAAAATACTTTATTTAACAGTATATTTTTAAAATTAATGACTGTCTAAATAGAGTGGATCATGGCAGATGGGAGGCAGGACTAGATTGCAGCTCCAGACAGAGAAGCATGTGGAGGCTTGCATTGTGAGTTTCAGCTCTAGATCAACTGCAAGAACAAACCAGCAATCTGGAGAGGAATCACAGACCCTCGGAAGGAAGTGAACTGCTCCTGCGGGATTTGGGAGACACCCCAAATACTGTGAGTGCCCCAACTGTCTAAGTGGGAAAGGGAGACCCTCCTCTCCCGAACACACACCGGAGAAGCTGAAGGTCTAAATGTGGGAGAAGTTTCCGACTTTACCTAAAGCTGAGTCAAGTTAGAGAGCCAAGCGAAATACAGGGGTAGAGAAAGCAGCAGAAAGGCCCTGGGAGCTTGCTGGGTCCCAAAGCAGCCCATTCCTGCCTGGCACCACAGGGATCCCTCGGGAGGGTGGCCAGCGGAGCAGCAGGTAAAACTCCACAGGGAGAAGGAATTCTCTAGCTGAACTTTTTAACTATTTGAATGGGGTGAGAAGCCCCGGGGGTGGTGGGGGCTGCAAATCCGGGTTGCAGACTTCACAGGCAGGGGAAGAACTAAAGCACTTTTCTTTCACAGCTGGGAGGCGGATAGCCTCGGGCAAGTTTTCAAGCCCGTCTGGCAGCCCGTCTTGCCCTCTGCCTGGAAACAGACTCAGGGCTACTAGGGGGCACAGCGGGAGAGAAACTGGCCCTTCTGTTTGCGTGGGAGCTGGGTGAGGCCTGTGACTGCCGGCTTTCCCCCACTTTCCTGACAACTTGCATGACTCAGCAGAGGAAGCCATAATCTCCCTAGGTACACAACTCCAGTGAGCTGGGAATCTCACCCCCATCCCCCACAGCAGCCACATCAAGACCCGCCCAAAGAGAATCTGAGCTCAGACAGGCCTAGCTCCTTCCCAACCTGATGGTCCTTCCCTATCCACCCTGGTAGCAGAAGACAAAGGGCATATAATCTTGGGAGTTCAAGGGCCCTGCCCACCACTGGTCCCTCTCCACACTACTACACCTGATGCTTTCTGGAAGGCACCACCTCCTGACAGGAGGCCAACCAGCGCAAAAACAGAGCATTAAACCACCAAAGCTAAGGGCCCTCATGGAGCTCACTGCACCCTCCGCCACCTCCACCGGAACAGGCACTGGTATCCACAGCTGAGAGACCCATAGACGGTTCACATCACAGGACTCTGTGCAGACAATCCTCGGTACCAGCCTGGAGCCAGGTAGACTCGCTGGGTGGCTAGATCCAGGAGAGACAACAATCACTGCAGTTCGGCTCACAGGGAGTCACATCCATAGGAAAAGAGGGAGAGTACTACACCAAGAGAACACTCTGTGGGACAAAATAATCTGAACAACAGCCTTCAGTCCTAGACCTTCCCTCTGACAGAGCTTACCCAAATAAGAAGGAACCAGAAAACCAACCCTGGTAATATGACAAAACAAGGCTCTTCAACATCCCCCCAAAAATCACACTAGTTCACTAGTAATGGATCCAAACCAAGAAGAAATCTCTGATTACCTGAAAAAGAACTCAGGAGGTTAGTTACTAAGCTAATGAGGGAGGGAGCAGAGAAAGGTGAAGCCCAATGCAAGGAAATCCAAAAAATGATACAAGAAGTGAATGGAGAAATATTCATAGAAATAGATAGCTTAAAGAGAAAACAATAAAAAATTCAAGAAACTTTGGACACACTTTTAGAAATGGGAAATGCTCTGGAAAGTCTCAGCAATAGAACTGAACAAGTAGAAGAAAGAAATTCAGAGCTGGAAGACAAGGTCTTTGAATTAACCTAATCCGACAAAGACAAAGAAAAAAGGGTAAGAAAATATGAACAAAGCCTCCAAGAAGTCTGGGATTATGTTAAATGAACAAACCTAAGAATAATCGCTGTATCTGAGGAAGAAGATAATTCTAAAAGCCTGGAAAACATATTTGGGGGAATAATTGAGGAAAACTTCCCCGGCCTTGCAAGAGACCTAGACATCCAAATACAAGCAGCACAAAGAACACCTGGAAATTCATTGCAAAAAGATCTTCGCCTAGGCACATTGTCATCAGGTTATTCAAAGTTAAGACAAAGGAAAGAATCTTAAGAGCTATGAGACAGAAGCAACAGGTAACCTATAAAGAAAAACCTATCAGATTAACAGCAGATTTCTCAGCAGAAACTGTACAAACTAGAAGAGACTGGAGCCCTATCTTCAGCCTCCTCAAACGAAACAATTATCAGCCAAGAATTTTGTATCCAGTGAAACTAAACATCATATATGAAAGAAAGATACAGTCATTTTTCAGACAAACAAATGCTGAAAGAATTTGCCATTACCAAACCACCACTACAAGAACTGCTAAAAGGAGCTCTAAATCTTGAAACAAATCCTGGAAACATATCAAAACAGAACCTCTTTAAAGCATAAATCACACGGGACCTATAAAACAAAAATACAAGTTAAAAAGCAATAACAAAAAACAAAACCAAAGCCCACAGGCAACGAAGAGCACGATGAAAGCAACAGTACCTCACATTTCAATACTAACATTGAATGTAAATGACCTGAATGCTCCACTTAAAAGATACAGAACTGAAGAATGGATAAGAACTCACCAATCAACTATCTGCTGCCTTCAGGAGACTCACCTAACATACATAACGACTCACATAAACTTAAGGTAAAGGGGTGGAAAAAGGCATTTCATGCAAATGAACACCAAAAGCGAGCAGCGGTAGCTATTCTTTTTAGTTGTTTTATTTTGTTTTGTTTTGTTTGAGATAGAGTCCTGCTCTGACATTCAGGCTGGCATACAGTGGTGCGATCTTGGCTTACTGCAACCTCTGCCTCTTGGGTTCAAGTGATTTTCCTGCCTCAGCTTCCCAAGTAGCTGGGATTACAGGCACCCGCCACCATGCCTGGCTAATTTTTGTATTTTTAGTAGAGACAGGGTTTCACCATGTTGGCAAGGCTGGTCTCAAACTCCTGACTTCAGGTGATCCTCCTGCCTTGGCCTCCCAAAGTGCTGGGATTACAGGTGTGCGACACCACGCCTGGCTGGGTAGCTATTCTTATATCAGACAAAACAAACTGTAAAGCAACAGTGGTTAAAAAAGACAAAGAGGCACAGTATATAATGGTAAAAGGCCTTCTCCAGCAGGAAAATATCACAATCCTAAACATATATGCATCTAATACTGGAGCTCCCAAATTTATAAAACAATTACTAATAGACCTAAGAAATGAGATAGACAGCAACACAATAATAGTGGGGGACGTCAATACTCCACTGACAGCATTAGACAGGTCATCAAGACAGAAAGTCAACAGAGAAACAATGGATTTAAACTATATCTTGGAACAAATGGACTTAATGGATATATACAGAACATTTCATCCAACTACCACAGAATACCCATTCTATTCAACAGCACATGGAACTTTCTCCAAGATAGGCCATATCATAGGACATAAAACAAGCCTCAATAAATTTAAGAAAACTGAAATTTTATCAAGCACTCTCTCAAACCACAGTGGAATAAAACAGGAAATTGACGCCAAAAGGAACCTTCAAAACCATGCAAATACATGGAATTTAAATAACCTGCTCCTGAATGAGCATTCAGTCAAAAATGAAATCAAGATGGAAATTAAAAAATTCTTCAAGCTGAATGACAATAATGACACAACCTATCAAAACCTCTGGGATACAGCAAAGGCGGTGCTAAGAGGAAAGTTCATAGCCCTAAATGCCTACATCAAAAAGTCTGAAAGAGCACAAACAGACAATCTAAGGTCATACCTCAAGGAACTAGAGAAACAAGAACAAACCAAATCTAAACCCAGCAGAAGAAAGGAAATAACCAGGATCAGAGCAGAACTAAATGAAATTGAAACAAAAAAAATTACAAAAGATAAATGAAACAAAAAGCTAGTTCTTTGAAAAGATAAATAAAATTGATAGACCATTAGCAAGATTAACCAAGAAAAGAAGACAGAAAATCCAAATAATCTCACTAAGAAATGAAACTGGAGATATTACACCTGACACCACTGAAATACAAAGGATCATTCAAGGCAACACCTTTACGCACATAAACTAGAAAACCTAGAAGAGACTGATACATTCCTGGAAAAATACAACCCTCCTAGCTTAAATCAGGAAGAATTAGATACCCTGAACAGACCAATAACAAGCAGCAAAATTGAAATGGTAATTAAAAAATTACCAACAAAAAAAAGTCGAGGACCAGATGGATCCACAGCAGAATTCTATCAGACATTCAATGAAACACTAGTACCAATCCTTTTGACACTATTCCACAAGATACAGAAAGAAGGAACTCTCCCTAATTTATTCTATGAAGCCAGCATCACCCTAATACCCAAACCAGGAAAGGACATAACCAAAAAAGAAAACTACAGACTAATATCCTTGATGAACACAGATGCTAAAATCCTTAACAAAATACTAGCTAACCAAATCCAACAACATATCAAAAAGATAATCCACCATGATCAAGTGGGTTTCATACCAGGGATGCAGGGATAGTTTAACATACAAGCCAATAAATGTGATACACCACATAAACAAAATAAAAAACAGAAATCACATGATCATTTCAATAGATGCAGACAAAGCACTGGACAAAATTTAGCATCCCTTTATGATTAAAGCTCTCAGCAAAACTGGCATACAAGGGACATACCTTAATGTAATAAAAGCCATCTATAACAAACCCACAGTCACCATAATACTGAATTGGGAAAAGTTGAAAGCATTCCCTCTGAGAACTGGAACAAGTGCCCACTCTCACCACTCCTTTTCAACATAGTACTGGAAGTCCTAGCCAGAACAATCAGACAAGAGAAAGAAATAAAGGGCATCTAAATCGGTAAAGAGGAAGTAAAACTGTCACTGTTTGCTGACGGTATAATAATTTACCTTGAAAACCCCAAGGACTCCTCTAGAAAGCTCCTAGAACTGATAAAAGAATTCAGCAAAGTTTCCGGATATGAGATTAATGTACACAAATCAGAAGCTCTTCAATAAACCAACAGCGACCAAGCAGAGAACCAAATCAAGAACTCAACCCCTTTACAATAGCTGCAAAAAAGTTAAAATCCTTAGTAATATATTTAACAAAGGAGTCCAAAGACCGCTACATGGAAAACTACAAAACACTGCTGAAAAAAATCACAGACGATGCAAACAAATGGAAACACATCCCATGCTCATGGATGGGTAGAACCAATATTGTGAAAATGACCATACCACTGAAAGCAATCTACAAATTCAATGCAATCCCCATCGGAATACCATCATCATTCTTCACAGAATTAGAAAAAACAATTCTAAAATTCATATGGAACTAAAAAAGAGCCCACATAGCCAAAGCAAGACTAAGCAAAAAGAACAAATTTAGAGGCATCACACTACCTGATTTCAAACTATACTATAAGGCCATAGTCACCAAAACAGCATGGTACTGGTATAAAAACATAGACCAATGGAACAGAATAGAGAACCCAGAAATAGACCTAAATACTTACAGCCAACTGATCTTTGACAAAGCAAACAAAAACATAAAGTGGGGAAAGGACATCCTTTTCAACAAATGGTGCTGGGATAATTGGTTAGCCACATGTAGGAGAATGAAACTGGATCCTCATCTCTCACCTTATACAAAAATCAACTCAATATGGATTAAGGACTTAAAACCTAGGACCTGAAACTATAAGAATTCTAGAACATTGGAAAAACCCTTCTAGACATTGGCTTAGGCAAGGATTTCATGACCAAGAACCCAAAAGCAAATGCAATAAAAACAAAGATGAATAACTGGGACCTAATTAATGAGCTTTTGCACAGCAAAAGGAACAGTCAGCAGAGTAAACAGACAACCCACAGAGTGGGAGAAAATCTTCACAATCTATACATCTGGCAAAAGACTACTATCCAGAATCTACAACAAACTCAAACAAATCAGTAAGAAAAAACAATCCCATCCAAAAGTGGGCTAAGGACACGAATAGACAATTCTTAAAAGAAGGTATACAAATGGCCAATAAACATATGAAAAAATGCTCAACATCACTAATGATCAGGGAAATGCAAATCAAAGCCACAGCGCGATACCATCTTACTTCTGCAAGAATGGCCATAATCAAAAGATAAAAAAACAGTAGATGTTGGAGTGGATGTGGTAACAGGGAACACTTCTACACTGCTGTTGGGAATGTAAACTAGTACAGCTACTATGGAAAATGATGTGGAGATTCCTTAAAGAACTAAAAGTAGAATTACCATTTGATCCAGCAATCACACTACGGGGTTTCACCCAGAGGAAAAGAAGTCATTCTTCGAAAAAGATACTTGCACATGCATGTTTACAGCAGCACAATTCATAACTGCAAAATCATGGAAGTAACCCAAATGCCCATCAATGAGTGGATAAAGAAACTGTGCCAAACATATATATATATACATATGCATACATACACATACACACACACACATACACGATGGAATACTGTGCAGCCATGAAAAGGAATGAATTAACAGCATTTGCAGTAACCTGGATGAGACAGGAGACTATTATTCTAAGTGATGTAACTCAGGGATGGAAAACCAAACATTGTATGTTCTCACTGATACATGGGAGCTAAGCTATGAGGACGCAAAGACATAAGAAAGATACAATAAATTTTGGGGACTTGGGGTGAAGAGTGGGAGGGAGGCGAGGGATAAAAGACTACAAATATGGTGCAGTATATACTGCTTGGGTGATGAGTGCACCAAAATCTCACAAATCAACACTAAAGAGCTCACTCACGTAACCACGTACCACCCGTACCCCAATAACTTATGGAAAAATAAATAAATAAATAAAATTAATGACTGTCTAAATAAATATACTTACTTACATTTTTGAATAGTTGCTCAGCAAGTTCTCTGACATGCTTTATCATCTTCACTGGGTTATTTTCTTCAACTTTAATTCTCTCTACTTCAAAGGCTACCAACTAGGAAAAAGAATCAAATGACAAAACATTAATTCCAAAATATGCCAAATTCAAAAACTGTGATAATTTCATACAATTTGCAAGCCAAAAAAAATCCAACATATACGTTATTTTTAAAACAAAATATTTTAGGTTTTGGGGTTTCACCTCCATTCTGGGGTTACAGGGTCAATCAAACCCTTGAATTGTCTAGTGGTTCCTCCCTGAGGATTTAGGGCCCTATTTCTTCTAGGGAAAAGTCATTTCTGGAACTCAGAGAGACCCTGTCATTCCACAGGCCTCAGTCAGAGAAATTCAGACAGTCAGAAAGTGTCTAAACATTTCCTTAACTCACAAAACATGAACCAAATGTTCAAGTCAGGATGCTCAGACTCTAGTCCTAGCTCTGCTGACAGTGTGTGATCTGGGACAAGGCACTTAAACTCCTGAGCTTCAGTTTTCTCATCTCTAAAATAAGATGGAAGAACAAGATGACCCTTAGACTCCTTCTAGTTCTCAAACTATCTCTTTATTAACTAATTTACTGGGAGAACTGTGTGAGTCTGTATACTTAGGGTAAAGAAAAGAAGGCTGACAGAAAAAAAAATTGTGGGAGGGTAAATAGATGGATGACAAAAATAAAAAGGTACAATATAGGATTCTTCTAGGAACTAATAGACTCACTGCATAGGCATATAAAACTATGGCTTACCTATTCTAGGCTAGGATAAAGAAAGACTGTCAAGGGCAAACATTCTTTTCATTCTAAGACATCTATCTGATGGAAGTGTGAGGACAAGGCCATGCACAATGCAAGCTGCCTCTCAAAGCCCCCATAACACCCCATTGTGGTAGGCTGCCTCAGGCTAAGTGAAAACAAGGATCACTTTCCCAGGAGCAAATGCTATTTTTCTACCAAAGCATTCCCATGCAAACGGCCAAAGAGGGTAGAATGAGAAATTATTTAGTTCTGATGGCTCATTTTTCTTAGGCTCTTGACTGATATATACATATGATTAACTGGCAGTCAAGTAACATAAGTAAGACACCCAAAGTCACCACTGTAGGCCGAACAGAGAACTGGATGAACACTAAGGGGTGACTCAGTAGGAACCTTGGACAGAGTCCTTGCCTTATCCTTGTTTCCAATCTAGACTATATTTGTACAAATAATAAATAAATAAAAAATAAGTTACCATATAAAGTTAGAGACAAAATGAAGCATAACGCAGTCGAGTGGCTCTCAGAGTCAACGACTTTGGGAGAGTTGGAAGAGATGATGAGATAAGAGCAGAGTATGAAGAACAGAGGAGGGCACTCCAAGCAAGGGAAAGACCTACAAAAATAGAGGCTGTGGCAAGCAAGTTTTCTGCAAGTAACTAATCTCGCTTTTTAGTTGTGATGAAGCTATCAGAGGAAGATAAATTTGAATAGAAAAGAAAGAGTATATAAACCAATGTTACTATTCATAAAGCTTCAAAGACTAACAAAATGTAGGTGTTAGAAAAGACCTTGGAGAGCATCTATTTTAATCCCATAAAATATTATGTTATGAATTACTTAGTACAGAATCTAAAGGCTGATATGTTAGTAGAATCAATAACCAATCATATTAGATGGTAATATTAGAGAATCAATGACCAATAATTGATTAGAAAAACTTGTCTACCTCAGGATGTTTCCTAAATCTTCATATGCTTTGTGTTTTTAATTAAAGCATCTGATGCAGTAAACATATTCTACACAGAATTAAAATATGTGCCTCTTCTTTAAAAATTCTTACCTGTGAATACTTCACTATCTTTACAAAAAATAAAAGATCCTTCTCCTCTGAACCAAAGATATTTAAGACCTTGATTCCTACCTTCTCTATATAAAAGAAAATCACCAGAAGCCAAACATGATCACTGCCACGATTCTCCAATATCTTGGGTTCTAGGAGTGTTGTTCTTTTATAGATTTCAAGAAACTTTTTACATTTTTGGTTCTAATATAGTACTCTTTCAAAAATTTGAAATGAGAATAATATTCTTGTTCTATCCACCAGAGTGGGCTGCTGTGAATATAGAGTTAAATGATAAAAGGAAAGATGCTTTTAAAAAAGAGCACAATAAATGCAAAACAGCATCCTTATTTTGAGTCACATCTGCCCTATTTCTCCCTTTATATGGCTAATTCCTTGAAGATAGAGACAAAAATTTGTCTTCCATATATTTAATGTCTCCTAAGACAGGTAGAGAAATGTTGATAATTGATTAGTGAGAATGCCACAAACTTAAACTATGGCTCTATGATTCTGATAGACTAAATGTAACTCCAGTTTGAAGTAATTTCAGCTATCTTAGCTTCAAATTAGACCTTTCTCCCTAAAACACTGACAAAAGAATTACTGTATTAGGGCCTTTAAAAATAAGACTTCTGTTTATACAATCACTGTTAAATTTTCAAAAATATTTTAAACAACCATTTTTTAAAATGTAATATTTTAAAATATGAGTAGCTTTTGGAGTATGAGTGGTTTTCGGTTACATGGATGAATTACATAGTGGCGAATTCTGAGATTTTAGTGCATTCATCACCTGAGTAGTATACATTGTTCAATTATTTAAAATTCAGTTGTTCAAAAATTATATGTATTTCCAAGGCATCTTATAATTTTTTGTAATTTTTATAATCCACATTAAAATATCGAGATTTGATGAGCATAATAAATAACATTGGGATTATTTAATACCTAATTTATATTTGACTATATAAATATGGAAAATGTTACTTTTTACTTTTAACTACTAGTCTAATTATGTCTATAAATAATGCCTTCATTTAATAAGAACTATACCTCATCAAAGAGATCACAAGATCTATAAGGAGGACCTCTTTCTGAAACAAAACCTGCAAATGCCATTCCACTGAGTACTTTAGTGAGGAAATCATTCTCGACCAAACCACGCTGCCCCAAGAATGCTGTCTGTGAAAAAAGAAAATGTGAAATAAGAATTTATCACTTGGTAATGGACAAACGGTCAAAACAGAAATACAATAAAAAGATCAAAGCCTATATAAATCCCTTCATGTATAAATATGTGCTGTCATAAAATATATTTCTCTCAAAGAGAGTTATTCTGAAATACTACATATATTGAAAAGAATAAAAATGAATCTGTCTACATGTCAGGAGAAGAAATCAGAAATTAACATTCAATTTTAAAAGAAAAATTGATTTAAAGTTAACATATTCTAAGATATTATGTGAGTTCCATATTATTATTAAGAACTGATATCTAATCACACAGAGATTTTAAATAATCACATTTGATAAATAAAGGTCAAAATAAATGGCTAGGAAAAAAAACCAAGGAGTTTTATTAAATTAGAATATATTTTTTGGACAGATACAATATAGTACTCTATCTTACCTTGTGGAAATGTATTACTGGCTCTGCATGAATTCTTATAAGTTGCAGGCAGGATCTATATCCTTGGAAGAGTTGTGCAAATAATCTAAGGAAAACGGCTCGCACCTCTTTATCCTAAAAATATAAGAAGAAATGTTAGGTAATTTAACTTTTTAAAAACAAATGAAATATCGAGTCAAAAAGGTGAAAAGGGCATATATTCCAAGTCCTTTGATTTTTATATCCACCAAAACAATTACAGTCACAACCAAACATAAGAAGAAAAAACTCTCAAGACTGTATTTAATCCAGCTTTTATTGGAATCACAGTTTAGAACTGTAAGGAAACTTACAGATTCTGTTAGTCAATGCCTTACTTAATTGATCAGGAAATGAAGGTCAAGAATGCTTAAGTATATGTGTTCAGCTCCCTGAGGTTCCTTATTGGCTACAAAGCCCACTGCTAAGAAATGCACTGAGCAAAATAAAAAAGGGGCCTCTGTTATATACGTAACCTTTTATGGCTTCTAATTGGAACTGTTTTCATCCACACACTCTTCAAACTTGATTCTCTCCTATAACCAACATTCTTTATATCCATTCTTGTAAGCATCTCTTTTGTTTTGAATCCTTGTCTGGCCATTTCAATTTGATGCTTGGCACAGTTTTCCAGGCTATAATCCAGGCTCTGATTTTCTGTCCTACACTTAACTCATGCATCCTCAGGGCAACAGTCTTAGCCCTAGTGGCCTCTTGCCCAGTGAACTTCCCTGTGGCTCCTCCTTGAGCAGGACATAAGGACAGTCAGCGGCAAGTCTCCTAATTTCTAATTTGGGGCACTTTTTACTCTGCTGTCCATCTAACTCTAACTTCACTTAGCTTCTTTAATAACCCTATAAATAAAAATACAGCTCTCTTTAACAGCATTAAATTTAAATATTAAACTTCTTACCAGCATTTTTGAGTGGGATAAAGCTGTTCGTGGAGGAGGAAAAGCATGATCTGCTACTTCCAAATCTGGGTGTAAAATCTAAAGCAAAAAAGTTTTGTTATGTAAAATATCATAATATCAATGAAATCTATTATTGAGACATTAAGATGAAAATGTCAGCATATGAATTATAATATATTCCCTCCACGAATACAATTCAATTAGCTGGGGTAGTTCTATATGTACTATTGTAGAAAGATCTCCAAGACAAAATATTCAGTTGAAACATGTTCGGCCGGGCGCGGTGGCTCACGCCTGTAATCCCAGCACTTTGGGAGGCTGAGGCGGGCAGATCACGAGGTCAGGAGATCGAGACCACCCTGGCTAACACGGTGAAACCCCATCTCTACTAAAAATACAAAAAAATTAGCCGGGCGTGGTGGTGGGCGCCTGTAGTCCCAGCTACTCGGGAGGCTGAGGCAGGAGAATGGAGTGAACCCGGGAGGCGGAGCTTGCAGTGAGCCGAGATTGCGCCACTGCACTCCAGCCTGGGCGACAGAGCGAGACTCCATCTCAAAAAAAAAAAAGAAAAGAAAACATGTTCTAGAAAAATACACATAGTATGGCCTAATTTATTTGAAAATAAAACAAAATAAACCCTAAATCTATATATGTACATATATATATATATGAAAATGAAAAGTTCTGAAAAAAATACACTAAACTATAAAATAGTAGTCATTTCTGGTAAGGGAATAATCTAGGCCAGAGCTATTTGTCTGTATAGTTGAATTTTAAAAAACAGCTGCTTGTTTTTACGTTTCTAAGTGTAATTAAAAATTACTGAGGAGAGGCCAGGTGCAGTGGCTCACGCCTGTAATCCCAACACTTTGGGAGGGCAACGTGGGTGGATCACTTCAGGTCAGGAATTTGAAACCAGCCTGGCCAACATGGTAAAACCCTGTCTCTACTCAAAATACAAAAATTAGCCAGGCATGGTGGCACATGCCTGTAGTCCCAGCTACTTGGGAGTCTGAGGCAGGAGAATAGCTTGACCCTGGGAGGCAGAGGTTGCAGTGAGCTGAGATCGCACCACTGCACTCCAGCCTGGGCGACAGTTATAACAAGACTCTGTCTCCAAAAAAAAAAAAAAAAAAAAAAAAAATTACTGAGGAGACAGAAAATAAGATTTTGAACTTTGCAGTCTAGACAGGTGAAAGTATAAAACTATGTCACAGAAGTGCTAAAATATATAAAGTGCAATACATGAAATGTATAATTAATTCAACTTAGGGAAGACTAAACAAAAAAACAAAGTAACATTTGAGTTAGGCTTTGAAGGAAAGCAGGTTGGGGAGCATCTGGGAAAGAAGGACCTGTGTAGGACTTGCACAGAGAAGATGAAATTATATCAGTATGTAGCAAATTTTCTTCTTGCAGAATCATTTTCAACTACTAAGATTTTTGATGCTATGCTGAGAATAGACCAAAAGACTCAAAGCAACACTTAAAGGCAACACTAAAATATTGGCAGTTCAAGTCACTGAATCACTACCACAGTACAAAATATCTTAGTGTCTATAAAATAATCCATATTACACAGTTTAAGTACAGTGTTGCCATTTGATTATAATTATTTACGAATGAAACAAAGCTTATATACTGTGTGTCGATGCTCCCAATCATCCATGAAATTTAGTCTCTTTTGGTCTAGTATGACAATACATTATGCTCCTATTTCTTCTTTTCTTTTCTTTTTTTTTTTTTATTTTGAGACAGAGTTTTGCTGTTGTTGTCCAGGCTGGAGTGCAACGGCGTGATCTCGGCTCACTGCGACCTCCGCCTCCTGGGTTCAAGTGAGCCTCCTGTCTCACCTCCTGAGTAGCTGGGATTACAGGTGTGCACCACCACACCCGGCTATTTTTTTGTCTTTTTTTTTTTTTTGGTAGAGACGGGGTTTCACCATGTTGGTCAGGCTGGTCTCGAACTCCTGACCTCAGATGATCCGCCCGCCTCAGTCTTCCAAAGTGTTGGGATTACACGCATGAGCCACTGCACCCAGCCCTATGCTCCTATTTCTTATTCACAGTACATTAAGTAGTATCTAATCCACCACTGTGCTTAGTAACTATAACAATATGTATACTCAGTTTTACCAAAAAGGAATTTTACACATTGATCAAATTTGGTGGCACGGGTGTTGCAGGTTTAGGTATACGAGTATGCAGCAGAACCCTTACCAGGAGCCATTGGCTTAAGAAGTACAATCTTAATCTTTGTTAATTTTGCTACTTAACCCCTAAATAACTATTCATATCACTAGTAAGTAACCACACATAAGATTTAATCACTGTAGGAATTCTAGAAACATTAAACTTTCTTCAGTCATTCAAATACTACCTTCTCAGCTTTTGCTATATCCATATACCATCTATGCAATTATGTAGTTAATATTTTTCTTTAAATTGTCTTTAAATCAGCTCACCTTCTTTTTTTGTTTATTTTGTTTTTTGAGATGGAGTCGAGCTCTGTCACCCAGGCTGGAGTGCAGTGGCGCAGTCTTGGCTCACTGCAACCTTCGCCTCCCAGGTTCATGCTATTCTCCTGCCTCAGCCTCCTGAGTAGCTGGGATTACAGGCGTGCGCCACCACGCCCAGCTAATTTTTGTATTTTTAGTAGAGATGGGGGTTTCACCATGTTGGACAGGCTGGTCTTGAACTCCTGACCTCATGATCTGCCTGCCTCGGCCTCCCAAAGTGCTGGGATTACAGGCGTGAGCCACCGCACCCTGCCAAACTCACCTTCTTAAACCCAGTATTTTCTTAGATGATAGTTGAGCAATGACAGGTTCTACATGCTATTTTAAGTACACATTATAATAAAAACATAATTATTAAAATAAAAAAGGTTGACCACATATTACCCCAAATCATCACCATGCTTCATTTTGGCAAACAATCACCTAGTCATCTCTGTAAAAACATTCACCCTACAGGTAAAGACCAGGAGACAGCCTAGAGATAAAAATGTGATTCTCAATAATACCAAGTGGCAGAACACAGACTGGAATTCAGGTATCCTGTATCCCACACTAGTGTCTTTTGCACTCTGTATCACATCTTGCATTTCAGATTACAAATTATATAAGGAAAAGTCAGTCTTCTCTAACTGTTCCCATTTCATAGATACCACCATGATAACAAAAAGACTAACACAAATTTGAAAGTTTTCTGAGAATAAAATCCCTCCTGGTAATCCTAGGCTTCTGAGTTTCTATTTAAGAGGGAAAAAATGTTTTAAATAGCCCAGAATAAAATATTCTTAAAGTAGAATATTAAGGCCTTAGTTCTAGTGATATCTTGAAAAGCAATGCAGAATTTCTACAGTTCAATTTTCTGATGATAAGCACCTAAAAGGCTATCAGTAAAACAAAATACTGTTTTCAAAATTTGGCTAAGGTAAAATAACTGCAAAAAAATTTAAATTTGTTTCAATGAGAAAAACCCAAGTCACAAGATTTTTTAAAGCTTTATTTGGCTTGAATGTAGCATATACTTCTTCTTTGGTATTTCTATTCATATGGCATTAAGAATGGAATGTTGGGCCGGGCGCGGTGGCTCACGCCTGTAATCCCAGCACTTTGGGAGGCCAAAGCGGGCGGATCACGAGATCAGGAGATCGAGACCATCCTGACTAACACAGTGAAACCCCGTCTCTACTAAAAATACAAAAAATTAGCCGGGCGTGGTGGCGGGCGCCTGCAGTCCCAGCTACTCAGGAGGCTGAGGCAGGAGAATGGTGTGAACCCAGGAGGCAGAGCTTGCAGTGAGCCCAGATCGTGCCACTGCACTCCAGCCTGGGCGACAGAGCAAGACTCCGTCTCAAAAAAAAAGAATGAATGTTGGACACTTTATGTATCAATATGACACATCTTCCTGTAATAACCTTAAAGTATTGGCAAGACAATATTACAGTGTTTTGTAGGTACCAAAGAGGAATGAGATGCCAATAGGGAGGTTAGAGAAGAGAAGCCAACATCTAATGGGGGATCTTAGGGGAATCAGGGATTTCAAGGCAGAGCCTTGTTTTCAAAGGTGAATTTCCAATACCTAGGACAGTACTAGGTCCTGTATGCTGAATGAAGGAAGGAATGTAGAACAAATATTCAGTTAGGATCCAAAATATATGCTTTAGATAACTACCTAGTAAATGAAGAATTCTAAATACTGTATGAGATTATGTTCATGTTTCAAATATATAGATCTCTTTAAATTAAAGTAACAAACTGCATTGACAAACATTTTTAATTTTAGCTATCTTAGCTTCAGATTTAAATAAAGAGAAAGTTACTATTACAAAAATATGTCATACCAAAGAAAGAGCTGATTGAGTCTGATGTAGAAGTGGTTCTGGGAGGGAAGAGAGGTGAATACATTCAGGAATTTTAATAGTGCCTCCATCCAAATCTGCTATGATTACATCTAACTGAAAGAGATAAAAAAATTAACCTATAATTACCAAAATACATTTGTTGTTAAGCAAATTATTTTTCCCTTGACTAATTCAAAACGAGAAGAATCAGATGTGGAAGAGACTCTTGTTTGTCCATAGTAGTAGAATTCTGGGCTAACAAGTTCCCACCTACCCTGTATTTCCCAGGTTCCTTTGAAATTAGGTGTGGCATGTGGCTAAGATTCTGCCAATAAAACATGAGAAGTGACATGTGTTTTCCTGTCCTTCAAGACAGGGGATATGTAAAGCTCTCCTATGCTGTCTTTCCTTTTCCCTTAGACTGAAATTATTAACTGGCAGCAAACCAGCCTTCAGCATACACATGATGACAATGCCTGGGAGGATTCTGTTGGAGAAACAAGAAGGATGGAAACTTGGATCTTGAGTGACTTCATAGAGCAAACTGGTCTGGCATAATGGAACATCTCTATGGACTGCTGCATGAGTGTTCGATAACACTTTATTTTGTTTGAGCCATTGCATTTTGTTCTGATTTTACTATATATGCTGCTGCAGCAAGCACAGAGGATTGCATTTGAGACACGTTATTCAAGTAGTTTAGTAATATTCTAAAAAAATTAGTATTTATTATAAGAATTAACAATTAGTATACATCAAAAGGGTGCTGTTTAGCCACTTAGAAAAAGCTGATCTTTAGCATTTTACAAAAGTCTATTTAAAAATAACTTACATAAAAGTGTAAGAGAAAACAACCAAGATGAGTGAAGTTGTTATATTGACAATATTATACTTCATTCTAATTTATTCATTATGATTTTAAGAAATTTGCATTTGGCAACACTTGGTTTGTCCTACCTCCAGCGACTGTTTTTATTTATTTGGCAACACTTGGTTTGTCCTACCTCCAGTGACTGTATGTATGTATGTATGTATGTATGCATGTATGTATTTATTTTTGAGATGGAGTCTTACTCTCGCCCAGGCTGGAGTATAGTGGTGCAATCTTGACTCACTGCAACCTCCACCTCCCAGGTTCAAGTGATTCTCCTGCCTCACCCTCCTGAGTAGCTGGGATTACAGGCACGCACCACCACACCCAGCTAATTTTTTGTAGTTTTAGTAGAGACAGGGTTTCTCCATGTTGGCCAGGGTGGTCTCAAACTCCTGACCTCAGGTGATCCGCCTGCCTTGGCCTCCCGAAGTGCTAGGATTACAGGTGTGGGCCACCGTGCCTGGCCTCCAGTGACTGTTTATATTTAGCAGAAATAAAATTATGTACAAACCAGGTGGATATGCTTCTAACTAGTATTAATTAGGTTTTATTAAATGTTTGTTGATTTACACATATTTTTATACAGTGATACCAAAATTAAATAGGAACTAAGTATCAACATATAAAGTTAGAAAGAATGATGACTATATGAATGAAAGTCCTGCTTATAATTATAATGTTAAATAATATTTTGTTAGTTTAAATGACACCTCTGATTTGGTTACAACTATAATTACTTCTTTGCTGGCATTTAAAACTAAAACAGAAGTAGAATTACAAAATCTTAGGGATCTGTGCATCATAGATGCTATGCAGCCTAACTTTACAGTAAAGAATTTTTCTCAGGCTCCCTGAAAAGTGTCACGTAATCTTTTCCTTACACTCTACTTAACAGTGCTTGAGAGTACACTCCTCATCTCACATAAGGAAATCCATTCTATAACCAGGCAGTTCTAATTGTTGGAAACACTTTTACTGGGCAGAAATCTGTTTCTATAGCCACTTCATCCACTGATTTTATTTCAGCCTTTTAGAGTTACAAAAAATGAATCTCAACCCTTCTTCTATGACAGTAACTTAAATACTTACCTTTACCTATCAAATAGTATCAGATTATTACCTGAGAAAATCTCCTTAGGCCCTTACAGAACATAGTTTCTAAATACTTGATAATCCTGGATGTCCTTTTCTGATGTGCTTTATTTTGTTACAGTCCCTCATAAAGTGTGATACACAGAACTAAATGAATTATTCCAGAACTGGCTTGAATATAGAGTACACTTTTGCTTCTTCCATTCATATGGCATTAAGAATACAAAAATTTCGTGGAAGCTCATACCAAACTTCTGTTCCACTAAAACTCTTCACTCTTTTGCATATGCTTTCTGCTTTGTTAGTTATCAGGAATTTGGTATCAAGACACGTCTCACTTCAAAATATAAATCAATTATGCACTAATATCAAAAGTATAAATAGAATTTTATCTTTTGTCATATGTAAGATGAATAATAAAGACAAACAATGTACCAAAAGAGGGATATTTAAAAATATTAATAAATTCCTTTATGAAACTTCCTATACTTGCTATATGGCAAAATTAATATACAGACTTTTCAATGATATTTTTCTTCTATCCAATCTTTTCTACTGGAAATGCTACAGATCTGAAAATAGTGATTAGTTGAAATGTTATAGGACCCAAAGACATATGATAAACTTCTGGACTCAATAACTGGAAACTTTAAAGATGAATACTTACAAGTTCATGGATATCAGTTTTAAAGACAGAATGTACTCCAATAATGAAAGGTGTTGGGGAACTTAGAACTTCCAGTAGCTGAGCCGGGAGAATAGGGATATAAGGATAACTGGAAATAATAAAAATATGTGTGAAATATATTTTTCTTTAACATAAACATATCTTCTTTCATCTTTATGCTGTGTTAAGTTTTATATTACCTATGTTTAGAAATTATCAATAATGTTTTCATGCTTTTTAATACTAAAATTTTGGAAAAAATGATTTAAAAATCTTCACGTGAAAGATACAATCAGATATAAGACATAAAGTAAATGGAATCCAAGCCTGCTTCCTTAACCTTCGTTTCTTCTAGGCAAGCAGTCTCTTTAGGTCTTCTAATACTGTTTGAAAGCATTTTTCCTTACATAGAAACCTGACATTAGACAGTAACACTGACTCTCTGATAGGGCCTCCCCTCTCAGTATGAGGCAATGATTTATCTATATAAAACAAGCATTCAAATTCCACTTTCTATACTTGATTTTGGCATTCAAAAAGAATGGCAAAAAAAAAGGGGGGGGCCAATAATTATCTTATCCAAAAAGTTAAGAAAAGCACCTAAATTAAAAAAAAAAATTTTTTTTTTTTGAGATGGAGTCTCACGCTGTCGCCCAGGCTGGAGTGTAGTGGTGCAATCTTGGCTCACTGCAAGCTCCGCCTCCAGGGTTCACGCCATTCTCCTGCCTTAGCCTCCCCAGTAGCTGGGACTACAGGCGCCTGCCACCATGCCCGGCTAATTTTTTCTATTTTTTTAGTAGAGACGGGGTTTCACCGTGTTAGCCAGGATGGTCTGGATCTCTTGACCTCGTGATCCGCCCGCCTCGGCCTACCAAAGTGCTGGGATTACAGGTGTGAGCCACTGCGCCCGGCCAAAAAAATTTTTTAAAGAAATTCTGGAGTCTAAAATTTTATCTAGTTTATATGAACTAATTTCCCAGATGTTATGATTATCAATTGATTAAACAGTATATTAGAGGTATAATATTCTAGTTACAGCACTATTAGTCATCACTGTTTAGATTTTATTTTGTTTTTTAGGAAAAAAATTTTAACATATCCCATAAAAAAACAGAGGAAAAAATTATAACGAAGCCCTGCAGTAACTGTCAACTTTGAGAATTACCAGTGCACGGCTACATATATATTTCTATCCACTTTTTTTCTCTCTACTGTATTATTTTCAAGCAAATACCAGATGTCATATTGTTTACCCATATAATACTTCAGTGGGTATCTAAGAGAGATAAGAGCTTTTTATTAATAGAATCTCTATCATTATACCTTCTAAAAATTAATAATTCTTTAATATCAAATAGCATTGACTAGACATTTATGCCAATTGTGTTAAAATACAATTAAAAGTTGCTGACAATACTATTCAAATTAAATATTTTTACACTAATCAACATTCAGTAATGGACAACTTGGAAAGTCTCAAATTCTAGACTAGATTTTATCAGAACTATGACTCATATAACAGCATAACTTTGTAAAATATCCCTATGTGGTTCAAAACCATTGTGCCATAACATTATGACTTATCAACGATAAGTGATATGTAGTTTAGGAATAAATAAAATTAACAAATGAAAACCTCACCTATATTTAAGAGGAAACATTAAAGATTCCAGGGCTCTACAAGCATCACTAAGTCTCTGGAAACTTGCAGAATGGAAGAGAACCTTATTTTCTGTGAGGACTGCACAAAAGAGGCTGAGGACATTTTGAATTCCTGAAAACATAAGAGCAAGGACTTACAAATGCATTTAATTTTATATGTGTTGTCAACAATCATAGACAGTATACACGGAAAGAAAAAGCCAGTAATTTTGGACTCTCTGAAGGAAAATACTTGGTTAAACTGTAAATTCCATATAATCTATGAGTATTTGTTTTCCCAAACTTTCAGTTTTGCCTTTATTCTTCAAATCAGGTAACACTCATTGAACATATTAGTTGTTTGGAAACACTATTACCTTCTTTTCAATTTCATCTCTAAGGCCTGTATTTAGGTTCCTGTTTTAGAATGCTAGCATTGTTCTAAAAACTAACCCCTGCAGAGTCTATTTGTCTGACGTTAATAATACCACACCAGCTTTGTTGTTGAAATTTGCCTACTATATCTTTTCTCATCTTTTACTTTCAACCTTTCTCTACTTCTTGTAAACAGCATACACAAATGCTCCGCAATTTAATGATAGGGTTACGTCCTAATAAACCCATTGTAAAGTTGAAAAATCTTAAATTGAACATAAATCAGAGACTGTAACTGAAATATTTTTAATCCAGTCTGACAACTTTTGTCTTTTAACTATTTCATTTAATCCATCTATACTTATTGTAATTATTGAGATATACACTATATATAGAGATAAATGCGGTATCTTATTTTATGCTTTTTCTTTTTTCTTTTTTCTTTTTTTTCTTTGAGACGGAGCCTTGCTGTCATCCAGGTTGGAGTGCAGTGGCACGACCTCAGCTCACCGCAAGCTCCGCCTCCCGGGTTCATGACATTCTCCTGCCTCAGCCTCCTGAGTAGCTGGGATTACAGGCGCCCGCCACCATGCCCAGCTAATTTTTTCTATTTTTAGTAGAGATGGGGTTTCACCATTTTAGCCAGGATAGTCTTGCTCTCCTGACCTGGTGATACGCCTGCCTCGGCCTCCCAAAGTGCTGGGATTACAGGCGTGAGCCACCGCGCCTGGCCTGGTTTTTATTTTTTCTATCTTCTCTTTTTTCTTTCTTTTCAATTTCTCCTGTCTCTTCTTTCATCCCCTCTGTTAGTATGGTATTTATAAACTCTTTTTCTATTTTTTTAGTGGCAACTCTAGAAAATACGATATACATACTTATGAAATTGAAGTTATATATATCATTTCTTATTTTCTCCTGTTTATTACTGAACCAAATTATCTTTCTTTATATCACTTCAACTTTAATCATACACACCCGGTAAAGCAAGAGTCCCCATTCGTTTTCTCAAGGTAAAATACTATATTTTCCCTTTATCATAGCTTATTTCTTCATGTGACATGCAAATTTCCTTAGTCTATTATTAATTGCTATTCCCTTTTATCACTTCCAACTTATCCCATGTGATACATCAGAATTTTTAGTTCAGATTTTAATCTTCATTCATTTTCACTAATGTAATAGTTTCGTAAGTGATTTTCCTAATCCAGTCCTTATTCCCTTCAAATCTACCCTCCAGATAGTTTCTAGAATAATGGAAAAAAACTAAATAATGATTAAAGAAATCTAAATACAATTTTCAAGTGGTTTTTAAAATTCATATTAAATCCACAAGAATAAATGCTACAAATTTTGCAAAAAATATTCTTTTGGATTTAACATGAATTTTAAAAACCCACTAAGGTTTTGGTACACTTAAACAACAGTGGAAATGAATGAGCTAGTATTATATGTATTATCATGACTAACTCTCCCAAGTATAATACTGAGTGAGGGTAGTAAGGTGCACAATGATTATATAGCTGTGAAAAGAAAATAAATCTCAGGACCCCCCAAACCACCAAGCCAAAGGGAAGTCAAGCTAGGAACTGCACCAGGAAAACCAACCTCCATTTTATTCCTAAGTAAGATAGCTACAAAAATTAAAAACAAAACAAAACAAAAAAAAACTACATACCTCCCATACCTCCCTCACAACTTGCCCACAAGGAAATTCCTTGTGGACAAAGGAAAGACAAAACTCAAAGTCATCCCTGTACTCCTGTGAGACAAATGCATATCTGATTTCTTCCTCTGCCCTATTGTTTCACTAAGCCAGACTAAAGCTTAAGTGACTATTCCTCTATCTTCCTCTCACATGTAAATTGTGTATTCAGTAAAAGGCTAATCAGAGAGTCAAAAGAATGCAACCTTTTGTCTCTTATATACCTATGACCTGGAAGCCCCCTCCCCTGCTTTGAGATGTCCCGTCTTTCCAGATCTAACCAATGTACATCTTATGCATATTGACTGATGTCTCATTGTTACAGCAGGTAGCTAGCCAGACATGAGCAGGGAAGGAGAGGATCCCCCACCCCCATGCCACCACCAGGAATGTCAGGCAACCATCAGGTGATGGTCAGGTGATTATTAAACTGTCTCTCTAAAATAATAATTGGTCATAGCTGATGCCATTGAAAAGCAGTCTTCCAATAGACAGAAACATCAGAAACTGGTGATCAGCAGCTTCCTGATAAAATCTCAGGAGTTGGCGAGCGGGCTCATGCCTGTGTAGTTAAGAGGCAAAATGGCAGAGTTTAACTGGTATATGACCCTCTAGGAACATTTGGACTGGTAAAGGAAGAAAGCCTCCAGTGAGCATGCGTACAATTCCAGTAAACACACTGCACATGTGCCCCCTACCAAATGCTGACAGGCCTTTGTGCATGCGGAGTGCCCACCCCAAGGGAAGAATCCGGGGAGGAGAGATGCAAGACCCCGGACACATGACAACATATAAAATCCTGAGTCAAAGCTCAAACAGTGCACTTGATCTCTCAAGTCGTCTGCTTGGCCCTCTTCCAAGTGTACTTTACTTCCTTTCATTCCTGCTCTAATACTTTTAAATAAACTTTCACTCCTGCTCTAAAATTTGCCTTGGTCTCTCACTCTGCCTTATGCTCCTTGGTTGAATTCTTTCTTCTGAAGAAGCAAGAATTGAGGTTGCTGCAGACCTCTATGGATTTGCTGTCGGTAACATACTTTGGTGCTGTGATTTGGATACATTCCCTAATGTTAACATACTTTGGTGCCACGTGACTCAAATATGCTTCCTCAGTGGTAAGACATCTCTATGCCTCAACTTCTTTGGCTGGAGGTGTTTAACCCCTGTACACAGTTTTGTTTGCTCTTTTCATTCTTCTGCTTACTAACCAACCCCCAGAACAATTCTTCTCGGCCACAGTGGCTCTGTTCCCCAAGCTCATCTCTCAGCTCCTGCTGATGTACGGTAGCTCACAGGGGTAGGAAGGACCTTGGAGTCCTTCCCAGGTAAGATCATTGACCTGAGACACAATGGCTCTCCTAGACAAGAGGTTCATGAGAGTGGTAGGGCTAAAGCCTAGAACCATGCAATGTCTGGGGTTTCCCCTGCTTTTTCAACTCAAATTGGCTCTTTTCCAAAAACCCACACCACCTATTCTCCTGTTTTCTCTGTATGTATTCTGAAATGGCCTTGTACACCCTCCGGACCGTCCACCTCGAGGCAAGTCAGCCTCTTTTGCTTTCACTTTGCTTGCCATGTAACTGTTATTTGTACACCCTCAGCTCTTGCTGAATTTGTGCAGCAGCAAAAACATGGGCTCCCTTGTGGATATCTAGAGACTTAACACTAGTTTTTACCTTACCAGCTCAGATGACCTCTAATCCTGCCTCTGTCTGTTGGCACATTGCCAGGACAGACACTAATTGGATCCCCAGTCAGCTCCTTATGACTTACCATATGCTTTTTGTTCCTGTTACGGTCCAGGGCTGAGTTTTCCGGTGGCTTTTGAAGTAGTTTTCCACCCACATAGGGCCTCATTCTAGCCCTTTAAGGACCCCACTTACTTGCTTTTTTTGAGTTAGCACCCCTTCGGGAGGAGGGGAAATTCTTCCTTTCCCATTTGTGAGTTCCTACATCAAGGCCTAAGTCCTCCAGAGGTTACTACTTTATGTTAAGAAGACAAATAAATGTTGCCCTCTCAAATCCAAGGGATGCTGTTTTTGGAAGCATAAGAAGGCTTTCCATGATTATTCCTCTGGCTTCCTCCCACTTCCTCCTGGAGCTTCCATTTCTCTAATCACTTCCATGCCCTTCTCAATATTCATCAAAATCTTCAAGGTCATATTTGAAGGGAGGGAAGTTCAGCCCCCTTGCAGCAGTTAGCTGAAAATCAAGCTTCTTGTCTAGTTAGAGAACAAAGGAAATGGGAATCTGAGAAAAGGGATAATCATTTTGTTGCAAGAATGCTCCAAGTTGAGAGTCACTGGAAGGTCATGGAGGCAAGAATATAGGATGGCCCAAGGCCGTCGGCACAAGAGACCCATACAACAGAGATGAAGGCTGGTCTCGGGTTAACAGATTATCATTATAACAGAGATGAAGGCAAGGTTAAGGGTACGTGGTAAGACCAGTTCATTCTGGAACTGCACGGATGAACAGGAGAGGGCTCTCTGTTCTCTCTGGTATCTCCTCTGTGAAAAGAGCGTACTGAAGTTAAAGGTACATGGTAAGATCAGCTCATTCCAGAACCCTAAGGACAAATAGGGGATGTCCTATTCAGGATAATAGGAAGAGAAGACGCTTTCTTTTTTCTTTTTTTCTCATCTATTGTCTCTTCGCAGATGGGTAACTGCATCTTCATACCACAGGACACGCCCCTCAGATGCATTCTCTAGAACTGGGAAAAGTTTGACTCCAAAACCCTAAAAAGGAAAAGGCTAATATTATTCTATAACACAGATTGAATTGAATACAAGCTCCAAGACCAGGAATCTTGGACAGAAAACCAAAATTTTAATATGATCTATCAACTAGATTTACTTTGCCGCCAGCAGGGAATATGGATAGAAATCCCCTATGTACAGGCCTTCATAGCCCTATGAAACAACCCTGACCTTTGTTGGGCTTTTAAAATGGATCTACTGATGATAGCTGCCATAGTCAGGCAGCCCCCTCTGGCTGGTTCGGGACACTCCTTATTGGGTTTACGCTGGTTTCAAGCCCCAGAGGAGCAAAAGATGACGGCTCAAACCCCACTGCCCCTTCTACCTCATTATATTCAAGTCTCCCAGGCCCGGAGCCCCTCCATATCCAGGGCTATCCTCTGGACACCACCCTCTTAGGTCACGCCCCCTTGAAGAGGTCAGTAGCCCCAGTGGACCCACTAGAAACCAGACTCCATTCACTATGTAAGGCCTGAGTCAAATTACAACAGAACTATGGGACTTTATGGAGGACCCTGACAAATACATCAAAGGGTTCTGTAAACTGGGATTAACATTTGAACTCACTTGGAGGGATTTCTCAGTCATACTAGGGCAAATTCTGTCTAAGGGAGAAAGTGATTCCATTATGGAGGCGGCCCAACAATCTGCAAATCCAATGCATATGACTGACCCGGGTGGCTACCCTGTAGGAGCCATGACAGTTCCTCAGGTTGACTCCAATTGGGATTACAATACCCAGGGAGGTATATGGGGAAGAAACCGCATGTTCCTCTGGTAGAAGGGATAAAAGCTAGCAGAACAAAGCCTGTGAACTATAATACAATGGCCTTAATAGATCAAGGCCCTCTTGAAAACCCCATCACTTTCACAGAGAGGCTACAAGAGGCCCTAGTGAAACATACTAACCTAGACCCAGAGACATCAGAAGGGCAACTGGTCCTACAGGACCGTTTCCTAACTCAGGCAGCCCCAGATATTCAGAGGAAACTCCAAAAGCTAGCACTGGGCCCCAATACCCCTATGCCTGATGTTCTCAAAACAGTTGCCTTGGTCTTTTACAGCAAGGACCAGAAGGAAGAAGAAAGGGCTCAGGAAAAGGAGAGGCAAACGTAAAAGTGGCAGCTCCAACTATTGGCTGTCTTACAAGTCCACCAGCTCCCTCCAATTTGCCCTAGGAATATCTTCCCAAATAATTGCCACTGGTGTGAGAAGCCAGGCCACTGGAAGGCCAACTGCATCAATGGGACAGATGGGAAAAAGCCTTGCATGGCTTGCCCCCTCCACCACAAGCTTGGCAACTGGAAATAGGACTGCCCTGAGGGCTGGAGGGCTCCTGGGAGAGAATCCTTTGTCTTGAGCTGAGGGAGGCCTACAGTCCAGCTGGCTCCCAGATCAAACATCACTATTGAAGGGACAGAGCCAAGGAATGCTTTGCATGTGGCAGGTAGGACTATAAGTTTTCTTTTGGACACTGGAGCAGCCTTCTCAATGCTTACCTCTTTTCCTGGGCAATTATCCTCCAAATCCTGCCAGATAATGGGGATAAATGCGGTGCACATAACCAGGAGGTTTACTCCTCCTTTGTGCTGCCTATCTGGGGGAACTGTCTTTTCTCACTCATTTTTAGTGTTGCTAGAATGTCCCATACCCCTTTTGGGTAGAGATATTTTATTTAGACTAGAGGCTCAGTTAACCTTTCCTCCAGGGCAGACATCCCCTTTTTGAACTGCGATCTTATGCCTCAAGGAAACCACACACAAGGATGAACTACCCATGGACTGTCTCATTAATCCAGAGGTCTGGGTATGTTCCTGTTGTCATATATAACATTTAAATATGTTACAACTGCAAAACAGTTAAACTTATTGCTTTCTATATATTTTTATTTATTATACTTTAAGTTCTGGGATACATGTGCCACGTGAAGTATACCTGTGCCACGGTGGTTTGCCGCACCCATCAACCTGTCATCTACATTAGGTATTTCTCCTAATGCTGTCCCTTCCCTACCCTCCCCACCCCCTGACAGGCCCTGGTGTGTGATGTTCCCCGCCCTGTGTCCATGTGTTCTCATTGTTCAACTCCCACTTATGAATGAGAACATGTGGTGTTTGGTTTTCTGTTCCTGTATTAGTTTGCTGAGAATGATGGTTTCCAGCTTCATCCATGTCTCTGCAAAGGACATGAACTCATCCTTTTTTATGGCTGCATAGTATTCCATGGTGTATATGTGCCACATTTTCTTTATCCAGTCTATCATTGATGGACATTTGGGTGGGTTCCAAGTCTTTGCTATTGTGAACAGTGCTGCAATAAACATACGTGTGCATGTGTCTTTACAGAATGATTTATAATCCTTTGGCTATATACCCAGTAATGGGATTGCTGGGTCAAATGGTATTTCTGGTTCTAGATACTGGAGGATCATCACACTGTCTTCCACAATGGTTGAACTAATTTACACTCCCAACAAGAGTGTAAAAGAATTCCTATTTTTCCACATCCTCTCCAGCATCTGTTGTTTCCTTTTTAATGACTGCCATTGTAGCTGGCATGACATGGTATCTCATTGTGGTTTTGATTTGTGTTTCTCTAACGATCAGTGATGATGAGCTTTTTTTCATGTTTCTTGGACACATAAATGCCTTCCTTTGAGAAGTGTCTGTTCATATCTTTCACCCACTTTTTGATGAGGTTGTTTTTTTCTTGTAAATTTGAGTTCCTTGTAGATTCTGGATATTAGCCCTTTGTCAGATGGATAGATTGGAAAAATTTTCTCGCATTCTGTAGGTTGCCTGTCACTCTGCTGATAGTTTCTTTTGCTGTGCAGAAGCTCTTTAGTTTAATTAGATCCCATTTGTCTATTTTGGTTTTTGTTGCCATTGCTTTTGGTGTTTTAGACATGAAGTCTTTGCCCATGCCTATGTATTGGTATTGCCTAGATCTTCTTCTAGGGTTTTAATGGTTTTAAGTCTTACATTTAAGTTTTTAAGGCATCTTGAGTTAATTTTTTAAAAAGGTTTAAGAAAGGGGTTGAGTTTCAGTTTTCTGCATATGGCTAGCCAGTTTTCCCAACACCATTTATTAAATAGGGAATCCTTTCTCCATTGCTTGTTTTTGTCAGGTTTGTCAAAGATCAGATGGTTGTAGATGTATGGTGTTGTTTCTGAGGCCTCTGTTCTGTCCCATTGGTCTATGTATCTGTTTTGGTACCAGTACCATGCTGTTTTGGTTACTGTAGCCTTGTAGTATAGTTTGAAGTCAGGTAGCGTGATGCCTCCAGCTTTGTTCTTTTTGCTTAGGACTGTCTTGGCTATACAGGCTCTTCTTTGGTTCCATTTGAAATTTAAAGTAGTTTTTTCTAATTTTGTGAAAAAAGTCAATGGTAGCTTGATGGGGATAGCATTGAATCTATAAATTACTTTGGGCAGTATGGCCATTTTCACGATATTGATTCTTCCTATCCATTAGCATGGAATGTTTTTCCATTTGTTTTTGTCCTCTCCTATGTCCTTGAGCAGTGGTTTGTAGTTCTCCTTGAAGAGGTCCTTCACATCCCTTGTAAGTTGTATTCCTAGGTATTTTATTCTCTTTGTAACAATTGTGAATGGGAGTTCACTCATGATTTGGCTGTTTGTCTATTAGTGGTGTATAGGAATGCTTGTGATTCCTTTATGCTTTTTTAAAAACTAAGAGAAGAAATAAAAAAAACACATATAGTCTATTTACCCACAGATTTCCCATTTCTAGTGTTGTTTGTTCGTGTGAAATCGAATTATTAACTAGTCTCTTTTTCCTGCAGTCTTAAGGATTTCCTTTTGTTTTTATTTTTTATTGTTTTTTTGAGACATAGTCTCACTCCATCACCCACGCTGGAGTATAGTGGTGCGATCTTGGCTCACTGCAACCTCTGCCTCCCAGGTTTAAATGATCCTTCCACCTTAGCCTCTCAAGTAGCTGGGACCATAGGTGTACGCCACCACATCTGGATAATTTTTGTATTTCTCTGTAAACAGGGGGTTTCGCCATGTTGGTTGTGAACTCCTGGGCTCAAGTGATCCACCCACCTCAGCCTCCCAAAGTGTTAGGATTTCAGGTGTGAGCCACCATGCCTGGCCTTCCTTTTGTATTTCTTATAAAGCAGGTCTACTAGCGATAAATCTGTTTTTGTTTACTTGGAAATGTCTTCATTTTATCTTTGTTTCTGAAAGACAGTTTTGCCAGTGACAGAATTCTTGTTTGGTATTTTTTTCTTTCAGTGCTTTTAATATGTCACATCAATGCCTTCTGGCTCCCGTTCTTTCTGTTGAGAGACCCCCTGCAGTAATATTATAGTTCTATTGATTCATATAGATGAATTATTTTCTCTTGCTGTTCTCAAGGGTTTGCCTTTCACCAGTTTCACAATCATGCTGTGTCTACATGGGGATTTTTTTACTGTTAACCTGGGCTTCATTGTGCTTCTTGGGTCTACAGGTTAATGATTTCAACAAATTTTGCTAAGTTTTTGAGCATTATTTCTTCAAATACGTTTTTCTAATCACCCCCATATGCATCCAATGGAGATGCTCTGTACCTAAAAGGTATTATTGTCTCAAAGGTCTCTGAGAATCTGTCATTTTTATTTCAATCTTTTTCTCTATGTTCTTTATATTGGATCATTTCTATTGGTCTTTCACCAAATTTTTTTATTTCTGACATCTCAAATGTGCTGTTAAGCTCAGCTAGTGAATTTTTTGTTTCAGTTATTTATTTTGAGAAAGGGTCTTACTCTGTTGCTCAGGCTGTAGTGCAGTGGCATAATCACAGCTCACCGCAGCCCCAGCCTTCTGGGCTCAAGCGATCCTCCTACCTCAGCTTCCTGCATAGCTGGGACTAAGGGGTGCACCATCACACCTGGCTAGTTTTTTATTTTGTAGAGATGAGTTCTCACTATGTTTCTCAGGCCGGTCCTGAACTTCTGGGCTTAAGAGCTCCTCCTGCCTCCGCCTCCCAAAGTACTGGGATTACAGGTATGAGCCACGATGCCTGGCCTGTTTCAGTTATCATACTGTTCAATCTATAATATCTATTTGGCTCTTTTTCAGTTTTTACTTCACTACTGAAATTGCCTAGGTTTTTGACCACTGTCATTATATTTTGTCTTAATTGTTTCAATATGGCTACCATTAATTCTTATAGCATATTTATAACAGCTGATTTAAAGTCCTTATCTGCTAAATCCAGTATGTGCGCTCAAAGTCAGTTAATACTATTTTTTTTTTCCCTGAGTATGGGTTACACTTCACTGTTTGAATGCCTCTTGCTTTTTGGTAAAAATTAGACATTATAAATAATATACTGCACTAAATTTGAATTATATTTTTTTCCTGAAAGCTTTTTTTTTTCTTTGAGAGGGTGCTCACTGCTTTAAGCTGCAAAATCTGCTTGTAATGTTAGGCTGCTGATGTCTGGTTTAAAATTTTTTATTTTTATGGTTTAGCTTGGCTTCCTAGGGGTTATCCCTGTGTTTGCATGGTTCACTTGGTCAGTCCATAATTTGGGCAGAGGTTGTACTCAAATACCTTGAGCCAATAAAGCTTCTATGTACTGCTGACCAATTTTGCATGGGTTGAAGCACGTTCATAGTTTAGCCAGATTTTAAGTATGCTTTCAGTTTCAGACATGTGCATAGTTTCCCAGGCAGCCAGGCACGTATAGAGACATTGTCTAGTTCTTCTAAGACTTTCTCCTCTTCACAATTTCTCTGTTAAATTTCTGGCTGATGTGCCACTAGCCCCAACTATGACTGTAATTCAGACAGGCATCTGATGTTTTTCTCCTTTCATCTCCTACTGGGTTCAATACTTTCACCGATAATGATGCCATGGGTTTTAGCCCTCCATCCCAAATAAATTCCACTCCATCTGGTAGCAAAGCTGGTTTTCTACCCAGCCCTACTCTGCCACTACCAGTCTCACTGACAAAGCTGGGATGTAGGGGAGAGGGGGCAACCACCAGATAAGAATGCTGCAGACTCCTGCTGTTTTTACACAAAGTTCTAGCATGAATAAATGTTTCCAAATTTGTCATTTGCTTTTGGTCAATTTCCAGAGCCTGAAATTGTTGTATTCAACAATTTTGTCTAGTTTTATACTGGTTCTTTGGGGGAAAGGATGTGCTAAACTCTTTGTACTGTCTTTGGTGATGTTAATTTTGTCTCCTAAATTTTGTCCAACGCTGTCCAATTTCTCCAATGAATACTTATTATTTTTCCTGCAACTAAAAAGCAATCTGTATCAAGACACTTTAAGACCACGTAAATATCTCATCTCTCACCAAAATGCCTGGCTAGATTTAGCATCTACTGATAATTTCTGCCTGAATAGATCTTTACTATAATGACTATAATTTTCCAAATGCAGCACTCACTCTGTATTTCCCAGTCAGCACTTGGCATTCTACATAGCAGAGTCCTCCTTTTCCTCTACTTACTTGCTCATTCATTCATTCATTCATTATCAGTGTGGACTCATAAATATCTACTTTTTCCTAACAGTCTGTAAGTCACTACTGTCCTTAATTTTTCTGGTGCTAAACATGTCCTAGATTTATGCAGTAGGAGCCCTTTAACTTAGTTCCTGTGTCCTTGAGACAGAGCTCTTTTCTTTTTCCAGGCTCATATTGTACTTACCCTGTCCTAGCCCTAGTCCAACCATTTCTCCTAAGAGTCCTGGTTCTCTTTGGTGAGAAATGGTATCAAAGACCAAAATTTTAGGTGTTATGGCATGTGTTAGATCATTTCTACTGGGGTGACTTTGCTTCTAGGCCACTTTTGCCTATAGATGGAGCTAGGAAATATATGCATGTACATATATACATACACATACATACATGAGAACATATACATGCATATGTATTTGAGAAATTCTGAGTCTATGCCATTACTTTTAATTCCATTCCATCCCCACAGGGTATCCCTCACTATCCCAATTCATATTTGTATGTTCCTTCTTCCACTGAGAATGCTGGAACCTAATAACATCAACATACTTATTCATTTGCTAAATCCTGTATTACACATAAAAGAGCTTCAGAATTGTTTCAGCCATTTCAACTAAAAAAAAAAAAAAAAAACGAAAATGGAGTTCACTATTTGTTTGCAATTCTCTTCCCAAAAGTGTCCAAAGCTGAGTTTGTACAGTCAAATACTCATAAGTTACTAAAGTAACTTAGTTTTTTTTCCCTCTTCAGTGTGGTTACATTATTTGAATGACAGTAGAGTTTGTTTACATATGCTTTTAATTTTAAGGTAATATTTTCTTTCCTTTCTTCTTATCCTAATTGAATTTTTTAATATATGTAAGACACAAATATGCTACCAGAAGTCAAAATAATACAAGAAGATATACTTAGGGAAGTGTCATTCCCTCCCTCAATTAATAGTACTGTACCAGGCCTGGTGCAGTGGCTCATGCCTGTAATCCCAGCACTTTGGGAGGCTGAGGTAGGTAGATCGCTTGAGCCCAGGAGTTTGAGACCAGCCTGGGTAACACAGTGAAATCCCGTCTTTACTAAAAAATACAAAAATTAGCCAGGCATGGTGGTGTGTGCCCATAGTCTCAGCTACTTGGGTGGACGCTGACGTAGGAGGACTGCCTGAGCCCAGGAGGTCGAGGCTACAGTGAGCTGAGTTTGCACCACTGCACTCCAGCCTGGGCAACAAAGCAAGATGCACCCTGTCTCAATAATAATAATAATAAAATAATAATACTGTATCAATGCCAGTTCCTGGTATCCATAATGTACTATGATTACGTAAAATATTGTTATAGGAAGGTGGGTACTGCATACATAGGGACTCCGGATGAATTTAGTTATTTCTTGTGAGTCAAACTATTTAAAATAAAGAGTGATACTTTTTAAAGTCTGTGGATGTATTAGTTTTCTATGGTTGCTGTAACAAAGTACCACAAATTTGGTGGCTTAAAACAAAACAAATTTATTATTTTACTGTTGTGGAAGTCCTGTGATCAAATTTTCCAGCTTCTGGTGACTTCTCACATTCCTTGTCTTGTGGTTTCCTTCTATCTTCAAAGTTGACTATGAGCAGTCATACTGTATTACTCTGAAGGTAAATCTTTTGCCACCCTATTAATGACTCCTGAGGTTATCGTGGTCCACCTGGGGTGGGAGCTTCCTAAAGGGACTGACCCTTGAGGTAGATTTTGACAGAGATGCATTAGTTAAGGAGAAAAGAAAAGCATAGCATTCAAAGCTGACAGAAGAGTGAGGAAGCAAATGGCATTAACAGACCTACAAGTAATTTGGCCAAAGACAAATTTATGAAGAATCTGTATGTCATGTCAAGTCTAGTCTTTTTTAATGAAGACTCTGGGGAAAAACTTGTTCCTCTTTGCTTTTTTTTTTGAGACGGAGTCTCACTCTGTCACCAGGCTGTAGTGCAGTGGCACGATTTCGGCTCACTGCAACCTCTGCCTCCCGGGTTCAGCAATTCTCCTGCCTCAGGTGCCCCCCATCACTCCAGCTAATTTTTGTATTTTTAGTAGAGATGGGATCCCACCTTGTTGTCCAGGCTGGTCTTGAACTCCTGAGCTCAGGTGATCGACCCGCCTTGGCCTCCCAAAGTGCTGAGATTACACGCATGAGCCACCATGCCTGGCCCCCACTTTGCTCTTATCTGAACACTCTGCCCTATCCCACAAAAAAAGGATAACCGATTTACAAGTAGTTCATCAGAAAATAATATTCATAATCAGTATCATTTAGTATCAGATAAATTGTGAAGAAGGGAGGCCTGCAGTTGTAAGGAACTTTACGTTACTCATATTAGTAAAAACAATCAGCTGATATTGTCAAGGGAGGCAATGCTATACTATATTTACTGAGAGGATATATGTCTCATAATGTAGAAATGAGATAGGAACAATATTCTAGTGCTTAAAGGGTAAGTTTTTCATTATCCAGAAAATTAATAGTATAATACAAAACAATTTACCCAAGCCTAATTGAAATACTACTTAAATTCTTTATTCTTAAATGTCACATGCTTTCTTAAGTTTTACATTATTATTATTATTATTGTTTTTGAGACGGAGTCTCGCTCTGTCGCCCAGTCTGGAGTGCAGTGGTGCGATCTCAGCTCACTGCAAGCTCCGCCTCTTGGCTTCACGCCATTCTCCTGCCTCAGCCTCCCGAGTAGCTGGGACTGCAGACGCGGGCCACCACGCCCGGCTAATTTTTTGTATTTTTAGTAGAGATGGGATTTCACCGTGTTAGCCAGGATGGTCTCGATCTCCTGACCTTGTGAGCTGCCCACCTCGGCCTCCCAAAGTGCTGAGATTATAGGCGTGAGCCACCGTGCCTGGCAAGTTTTACATAATTAATAATCTCAAATATTTTAAATTACATTAATGATTTTTATTCCTATGTAGCAGTGTTTGTTGCTGTGTTCACAGTTACATAGCTATTGAGAAATCCAGTTTCTTTTAATTTTGTAAGTCAAAATCAGTTTTCTATATAACTTTGAATTGTCTCACCTTCTGTAGCCCAACATCCATTCAAAGCTGCACAATAACACGGGAGAAGAAAATATGAAAAACAGACATGCCAGTGATAATTACTAGTGATTTCACTACAATGATACATATACATCCTGTTGATTATTCAAAGAGTAAAACATTCTAAAAGATGGCTTCCTGATCTCAATTTTCTTGAAAGGTTAGAGTTCTAAAATTCATTGCACCACATGTTAACAAATGTATTTGTTTCTTTTTTGGGGAAAGAAAAAAAAAACTTTCTCCAGACTCCTGCATTCTCTGAATAATAATGATATGTTACACAAATAGAAGACTATGTCTCAGCTTTCAAATGGATAAACAGTGGAACTGAAGACCATGTTTCAAAACAGAATATAGTTCAAAAAGCCCTGCACAATTTATTATAGTTCTTTCTGGCCAACCCACAATGGGGAAAGCAGTATAGTTCTGGTCACAGCTTAATGTAAGTCATGAAAAATGAGGTTTCTCATTCACTGAACCAGTATTTATTGTGTACTATACTCCAGACACTAGAATATAGCAGTGAATAAAGACAATATCCCTAACTTCATGGATGAACTAAAACTTTATCTAAAGTTTCAAATTTATCACTGAGAGGTAATGTTTACTATCTGTTACAAATTTAGCATTATTTCCACATATGATAGATATGGCAAGTATTCTAAGTAAAAAAGTAAAAAGTGTGGTAAATTGGGCATCTGAAAGGAGGTGTAGTTTAGTCCTTATGAACACAGACTCAACCCCCTGAGTATGACATGAATTAAATATATTTTACACACACAAATAGAGCTTAGCAATGTGGGAGACTAAATGTAAGAAGTCAATTACCAAACACATATGACTAAAAATAATTCAAATACGTAAAAGGCCAATTCAACCAAAACTGTGTAAAAAGGTGCAGCATCTTTACTTCCTTCTTGAACATTCTAATTGTTTTTCTAGCTCTGAGGTAATAACATCAAATTTTTCCAACCTTCAATGACCCAAATTCCTAGATTATGTCTGTTCTGCTTGACTTGGTTTTTATCTACTTTTAATTCTAAATTTAAGAATTAGGAAGCAAAAGGAGCCTTGTGAGTAGAGCAGCAAGCAGTGGGGAAGAAGAACAGAGAATAACTGGAGAATTATGCAAGGAACAAATAAGAGGGAACTGTCCTGGCAGAAACAACTCTTTTAATTCAAACTTCCTCCTTTCTTTTCCCCTTTCTTCCCTTCTGCCACTATTACATTATTACTGAACTACTGAGATATATCATCGATCATAAAATTCTAGGGATGGATATAAAGAAATATGAGACAGGCTCTTAGGAGCTCACAGTTCAGTGAAGACGAAAGACTGGTAAATAAATGGTTAAAACATAAAATAATAGAGCTATGTATCAAATGTTACAGAGCACAGGAAAAAAAAAGGTACTTCATCCTGCCACCATTTGGAAGCTATGTACTTAAATGTTGGAGTAGCCATATTTTATAAAAATATTAACCACTAAAATGCTGAAAGAGCAAACAGAAATTTTAGACAAGAGAACTTTGTGACAAGGAAGAACGATACCTAATGACTCTCTTGCCTTAGAGCATTTACATTCTTTATAGATAATTCAATGCAAAGATAGAGCTATTTAATATTAGCATCTAAGTGCCAAAAAAGGACAATGGGCAGGACAGTTTTGAACCAGGATCCTTCTGAACTTTCCTCAGATTATATCATGTAGCAACTACTTTCTTCACATGTGATTTGAGCAAGCATAGTACACCAGTCAACAAGGACTCAATCGGTCAATGACTATATTTTTACAATGGTTTCTTTATAGAACTAGCATAAATATTTAATTTTTAATTTTCAAATGAAAAGCAATCAGTTTCTTAATAACATTCTGACTATTTCCCAAAACCCTGTTCTCAGGCTTCACCAAACCTCTTACTATTCCATGAAGGCCTTTCATAATTTCCTATAATGCTAAATATGCTGCTTCTTCTAGAATGCCCTTATTCTACTTTTCTAGCAAGTAAGAGTTTGCTCTTGGTATCTCTATTATTGTGCTAATTATATTCTACTATAGTTTTAAAACGATACCTGTTTTTCCATTAGGCTAAAAGTACATCTGGGGTAAGAGCTGTGATTTGTTCATCTTTATATCCCCAGTGACTAACTCAGGAGCTGGCACATAATAATGGCTTTGTAAACATTTTGTGAAAAAAAAACATACTTCTAGCATCATATAAGCAGAAGGGCATTACGGGAACTTTCTTATAGACTCCCATGCCATTTATTAGAAGAAATTACATTGGAACAGTTTTCGTTAGAGATCCTTAGGCCTCTGAAGGTAAGTACATGGTACACGTGGTAAGCAGTTTCTTCAGAAAAGTGCCCCAGAGTGGGCTAGCAAGGAGATTTAATTTGCTTCAAATCCCCAAAGAACATAGCTGATATTCAACTGTCAAAAAATAATTAATCATAGATATAGTAAAATAGGGCACAAGATGCCATTATTAGTAATAGTTTAAAATCTTGTGTACTCAAATTTGCAAACTATGTTTTTATGATAGGAGAGGAAATATATTTTCTTTAAATTTTTTTTTAACCCTGATAAGTTTGTTGTTGGGACAGACCCTTATGACAAAAGACAGATTAATATGAGAAAACTAAGCAAGCTTCCTTCAAGGTCAAACACTGAAAAAAAAAAGACTACTTCATTTTTTCCCCTTATAAGTGAGAATAAGATTAAAACAAGTAATAATGCTATATGAATAAGCTGAGAAAACTAAGACAGAAACATGATCTGAGGCCCTAGATGCTGATCATTTCAGTAAAAAGGACAAAAATCATCCTACAATTGATGCATTAATTGGATGGTTCAGCAATTTGCCAATCAGTATTTTCTTTTAAAGAAAACATTTTTACACATCCTAAGCTTTCATTTTTACCTCTGGCATCTTTTCAACTTTATGTTTTAGGAACGTAAGTTATTTTTAAGGCTCCTACAAATGTTCTTATTGTTATAGTAGATATTCAGATAGACATAAGCAGAGCAGGAGAACCTCCTTCCCCTGCCCAACCCCAACCAGGAACGTCAGGCGACCATCAGGTGATGGTCAGGTAAGTTGTTAAACTCTCTCTCTAAAATAATAATTGGTCACAGTGGTGCCAGGGAAGGGCAGTTTCCCAAGATAGAAATACCTGAAACTGGTGATCAGCAGCTTCCTGGTAAGAGCTCAGGAGTTGGGTGAGTGGGCTCACGCAGGTGCATTAAGAGGCAAAATGGCAGAGTTTAACTGCTCTATGACCTTCCTCTAGGAACACTGGATTGGTAAAGAAAAAATGCCTAAAGTGAGCATGTGTACAACTCCAGTAAACACACTGCACGTGAAGCCCCTCCCAGGTGCTAGCAGGCCACTGTGTATGCAGAGAGCCTACCTCAAGGGAAGAATCGGGAGGAGAAATGCAACCACCCAGAAGCATGCCAACCTATAAAATCCCAAGTCGAAAAGCCAAACCGTGCACTTGCTCTCTCAAGTTGGCCGCTTGGCCCAATTCCAAGTGTACTTTTACTTCCTTTTGTTCTAGCTCTAAAGCTTTTTAATAAACTTTCACTCCTGCTCTAAAACTTGCCTTGGTCTCTCACTCTGCCTTAGGCCCCTTGGCTGAATTTTTTCTTCTGAGGAGGCAACAATTTTTGCTGCAGACTCCTATGGGTTCACTGCCAGTAACATTATCACTTCAAAAATAATCACATAGTATTACAGAGAGAAGTTTTTCCAGGGAAAGACAAAAGTGAGACTACCAAAGGTTTTCCATTAAAGCATTTTAAAACTGAAACAACTTGCTGAATAGCAAGGAATGGCTACAGTCAACATTTTAATAACTTTTAAGTACAAAGAAAGAATAATATTTGTAAGACAAACTGAACAAAAACTTTAAGAACTTTAAAAAAAAAACCCTATATTTAATATCAGAGATCATCGATGGAGACATACTGACCCATCAATAGCTAATAAAAAACTGGCCAAAGTTAAACATGGACAAGTAAAAAGAAAGCATGCATAGAAAAAGGTACAAACACAAATGATACAAGATTAATGTGGTTTAACTGTGGAAACAAAGTGTTGATAGCTGATGGCCCAGGATCATTTTAGTCAGTTTTCAAAAATGTCTATTAAAGAGTATACTGTGAAAACTGTTGGATACATATTCTAAAACTAGTACATGTTCTAGTAAAATCCAAATTACAGGTGAACAGACATGACAAAAGATGTCAAGAGCATTTTACAAGATTATTTGGGGCAGGGAGGGACACCCAAGTTTAAACGGGTATGGATTAGATTAAAATATCACAGGGTCTATAAAAACCAGTTCCTGTGAATACAAACTTATTAACATTAAAAATCCCAGCACTGTTAGTACACTTAAAACACTAATCCTCAGGTAAACAAAAATAGTTCACATAGGCTGCCAAAAAAACAAAAAAACAAAAAACCAAATAAACACAAGACAGTAAACAAGAGATGAAGGCGATTAAGAGGAAATTGTAGGGAGTGAAGCTTGGAATGGCAGAGTCCATATAATTATTTCAGAAAAACACAGAGACCTTTTAAACTGTGAAAAACAAATTCATTATCATAACAATTCTTAGAGAGAAGAACAAAGGAAATGCTATCATTACATTTAGACCTTTCACAGGAAAACTAGTCAAGGCTACAAAAGGATCTTATAGTCTTATCTGCTTCCTGTCTGTGCTTTGTAAAATCCGCTACCACCACTACCCCCAACCCAGCTCGTGAACTCTGATAATGGCCTAATATTGGCCTTTGACAAAGTCCAAACAAAATGACTGGTGATAAGAGAATGCCTTTATAAAAATTATCACCACCATGTGCTTTGGAAACAACAACTCTGCACACTGCACTGCATCTTTCTTTCTGCTTTGCTTCCTTATCTTTTCCCCATTCTTTCCCAGAAAAAAGTGAATTTACAACATGCAAGCAAAAGATAATGAAGCTGAAAATACTAGAGTAAAATAAAATAATAAAATTTGATCTTCAAATGGCCAATTATTATGTATTCCAGCACACTTCATCAGCACACAGAAAAATCTACAATATGGTTACCACTTCCTCATAGCTAGTGCATTCTTTCATTTATTCAATAAACATTGATGCCTTTTGTACCTGAGTCATTATGCCAGATATAGAGTACACAAGAATAATAAGACATGTAAGTTTTAGGAAAAACTTCTTATAAACAAATGGGAAAAAAGCATAGGATAGAATTTCTGTAACATCCCCGAAGATATTCCAGAATCAATACACATCAGCCCTGGACTGCCTACCTGTATGTAGACTTTTTGTTATGTGAGAAGGATAAAATCTGTATTTTGTTTAAATATATATTTTTAAGGTTTTAAAAATATATTAGTTATGCACATAAAGGACATAAATAATTTTACAAGTTAAAAAAATCTTTTTATTATAAAACACAGATATAGAAAACCACACAAATCAAATGTATGGCTTAATAAATTATCTTAAAAATACCACCCACATCAAGAAAGAGAACTTTGCCAGCAAAAGTAAAAGCCCCTGGAAGCCCCTTTTATGTACCCACCCCCTCGTCATAATCTCCTCTCTACTGCCAAGAGTAACTATGCTTTTATTTAATATTTATCCACTTTCCTGATTTTTTTCTATAGGCAGTTTTTATCACCCAAAAGTACATCCGTAGACACTATAGTTTAGTCTCACTCTATTAAAAAGTTGGATGTCTTTTAAATCTCTTTCAATCTCGAGGTTGAGGAACCTCTAGATTGTTAAAGAACCTGGGACATTTGACTAAGAGAGTTTCCAACAGCCTGCATTTTGGTAATTACATTCTCTTGGTGCAGTTTAATGTGTTCCTCTATTTTCTACATTTTCTGTGATCAGACTCAGGTTTAATCCCTTTGGCAAAACAATAAGTAGTGTTTGGTAAGGTTAGGCACATAATACTTGCTTGTTTTTCTTTTTGTGGTAACAGCTGTTGATACTTAGATCTTGGTTCATTGAGGATTGCAAAATGATACTCTATTTCTATCATTTCTTTCACCTTTATTAATTAGAAGACTTTCTAAAAAAGATAATTGCCCTCAACTACTATTGGTTATCATTTTTTCCTTTATTGATAAGTTCTCAAGATAAATTGTTCTTTATCATATTCTGAGGTAGGTGACAATCCCTTTTTAATATTATGAATTTATGGATCTTAAAATATTTGCTGGGTTTCAACCAACTGCAATTATTGTAATTTTTGAAGCTCAAATTCTATCATCTTAGATCAGTTGTGAGCCTCTTCAAGATGGCTCCTGAGTTCTTTTAACTAGCCTCTAACAGTAACATTTTTTCTTAATTCTCATACCATAAATTCCCCATTTTAAAGTATACAATTCAGTGGTTTTTAGTGTAGTCACGAGGTTGTACAAGCATCATTAGTATCCAATTGCAGAAGAATTTCATTCCTTATAATCACTAATCTGCTTTGCCCCTATGTGTTTGCCTATTTTGGACATTCCACATAAACACAATCATATAATATACGGTTTTTGTGCCTGGTTTCTTTTACTTAGCATGTTTCCAAGATTCACCCAGGTTGTAGCATGTATCAATACTTCATTCCATTTTACGGCTGAATAATTTTCCATTGTGCGGATATATCACAATTTGTTTATCCATTCATCAGCTGAATGACATTTGGATTGCTTCCACTTTCTGACTCTTATAAATAATGCTGCTATGAACATTCACATACAAGTTTTGGTGTGAATATATGTTTTTCATTTTTTTTAAGAATCTGATACATTTTATGTACATACTTATAAAACCATCACCACAATCAAGACTGTGTACACAAATATCATCCAGAAAGTTTCCTCATGTCCCTTTGTAATCTCGCTCTTCCTATCCACGAAACAACCAGTGACCTGTTTCCATCACCATAGATTAGACTACATTTTTTAGAACTTTAGAGAAACCGAATCATGCCGTATATAATTTTTCTGACATTTTTCATTCAAAATAATTATTTTCAGGTTAATCTATGTTGCGTGTATCAGCCATTCATTTTTCATTTAGCTTAGTAGTATTACATTGTATGAACATACCACAGATGCTTTATCCATTTCCATAATCAATTATCCTTTACCACTGGTGGACACTGAGTTTGTCTCCAGTTTTTCACTACCATAAATAAAATGGCTATGAACATTCACATACAAATATTTTTATGAACATTTTTAAACTTAAAAAAAAATAGTCAAACTGTGTTCCAAGATAGTGGTACCATTTCATATTCCTATTAGCCATGAATAAGAGGTCTAATTCATTCACATTTTTACCAGTACTCAGGGAAGCACTCTGAAGTCTCAACACAAAACGCTCCTCCCGCTTCTCGCCAAGGTTGATAAGCCTCAAGTTGTGTGCCTTCTTCCAATCACACCAAGCTGTGCAGGTCACAGCAAGCTTCTCCCCAAACCCCTTCTTTGTTCTCAGCCCCCCAGACATCCAAACTATGTCAGCTCCTGCTTGTGCTTCCAATGAGGCAACACAGAAACAAGTCCCTTAGGCAGCTTCCTCAACAGCCAGAATTTGGGATGCAAGCTCCACTCTTCCCTCCTCCCTGTACCCCCAAGCCTGAGACAGTTGAGGAAGGGGCTGATACAGGTAACATAAAATTGCTCTATTTACACATTTCAATGCTGCTATTCTCTGCTTTGTGCGAGTCTGAGGTACTGTAATTTCTTAACTAGAATCTGGAATTGTCATGTAGGGATTTTTGTCAGTAAATCTTTGTTAAATCAGTGTTTCTGTCACGGAGGGAGGGCTGGAATTTCCTATTCCTCTATCTGATTAATGTAACTCCTAAATTCTCAGTCTTGACTATTTATTTCCTTCACTATTTAAAATATAGTTATTTTAATAACTGCATCTGATAACTCTATTTGCTAGAGCCCCTGTGGTTCTTTCATATTGTCTATGGTTTCTTTTGCATTTCTTTCATATAGTTTTGGTCCTCACGTTTCTGGTTATTTTTGATTGAGTACAGGGCAGGTATATAAAAATTCATAGACAAATTGGAGGTCTAGAATGTAGTTATCTTCTTTCAGAGAGGATATACTTTTACTTCTATGAGATGGATAGACAGTAGCATCAAGAATTACCTTAATCCAACTCAAGAAACTGAAATGATTTCAAGCTGTATTGTAGTTCCCGAGGGAGCCAGTCTACTTCTGATTTACCCACTCCCAGGCTGTGGCCTTTTATGGTCTCAACTCAAATTATGAGAGCTTTATAAAAAAAAAATCCACCTTGGTAAAACTTAAATTCCAATTTTCCCTCTTCCCCATAAGATATCGATAGTACTGATCAGCTTCTCAGCCATTTCTTCCAAAATCAACAAGGGCCCTTAGGAAAAAATGGTCCCAAATGTCTGGCTCACTTCATTTTCTCCTGGATCATGGCTTGGCAATTATTTACTGGCTCTGATGCCTTCAAGCAGATGTTATTTTTATTTTATTTGTTTATTTTGGGACAGGGTTTCACTATGTCGCCCAGGCTGGAGTGAAGTGGCATGATTTGGCTCACTGCAACCTCCTCCTCCCGGGTTCAAGCGATTCTCATGCCTCAGCCTCCTGAGTAGCTGGCACTACAGGCGCCTGCCACCATGCTCCGCTACTGTTTTCTATTTTTAGTAGAGATGGGGTGTCAGCGTGTTGGCCAGGCTGGTCTCGAACAACTGCCCTAAAGTGATCCACCTGCCTTGGCCTCCCAAAGTGCTGGGATTACAGGCATGAGCCACTGTGCCTGGTCTAGCGGATGTTCTTTATATTTGTGTATCTTTTCAAGTTGTCATTGTTAAGAGGATTATTCTGAATTACACAGGCCACCATTACTGGAAGAGAGCTCCGGGTTTTAGAAATTTATACTTTATCTACAGTAGTTTTTTTTTTTTTTTCCAGTGGGAATGCTAATTGTATTGGGGGTAAAAATGCTTCTGGTACCTAAACATCGCACAAACTGCAGGATGTTTAATATCCCTGGTCCTTGACACTAAATGCTGGTTACAACCTCCTCCTCTCCTCCCCCCTCACAACTCATGGTAAAACTAAGACCATAGAGGTTTATAAGGTACTCATTAAGTTCACATTTGGAAATGTGAAATAATTTCATTTGTGTCATATCCTTCTATACCTTTTCATAGTAAACCTCTGCTCTGATTGACCCTTTAGAGGTATACAACCTTTTTTAAAGTAAAAAAGGTCAGGTGAATGGTTCTTGGCTAAAATCAATTAAGTCAATGGTTAGTAGGGACCACAGACAAGCTGCAGGTAGTCCATGAATCTACTAAATTTACTTCCAGCTGCGTGCAGTGGCTCATGCCTATAATCCCAGCTCTTTGGGAGGCCAAAGTGGGAGGACTGCTTGAGCCCAGGAGTCTGAGAACAGCCTGGGCAACATGGCGAGACCCTGTCTCTATAAAACAAAAAAATTAAAAAAATTAACTGGGTATGATTGCATGTGCCTATCATCCCAGCTACTCAAGAGGCTAAGGAGGGAAGACTGCTTGAGCCCAGGGTGTTGGGGACTGTAGTAAGCTGTGTTCATGCCACTGCATTCCAGCCTTGGTGATGACTAAGATTCTGTCTCCAAAAAAATTTTTTTTGTTAATTTCCAAAAGTTTGTGGAGGGAGAATGTAATCAACAAGATGTTCTTTGGAGACATGCCACCAGGAAGGGATTATGTACGTCATATTAGATAGATATGCATTAAATATCTATTTAATATGAAATTAAAGAAAATAGCTTTAAATACTTTAAGGCTTAACTATGCTCAGTGAGTAAAAACTTGCACTAGAAGAGAAGGGAGATGTAATTTTTTAATTGACAAAAACTATATATTTACAGTGTACAACACGATGTTTTGAAATATGTACACATTGCAGATAGGCTAAATTGAACTAATTAATACATGCATTACTTCACATACTTATTTTTTTGTGGTAAGAACACTTAAAATCCATTCTCTTAATGATGTTCAAGTATACAATACATTGTTATTAACTGTAGTCACCACGTTGCATAGTAGATATCTTGAACTTATTTCTCCTAATTGAAATTTTGTGTCTTTTGACCAAAGGGAGATATTATTTTAGAGTTGGCATGAGAAGAGGCAAATGTAGCTGGAAAGAATTACTTTGAAATTGATATCACCACTCATTTTAATTCAGATATTAGAAGACTCTATTTATATTTATACTAATCTCCTCTAAGGCTTTCTAACTTTCACTGATTGAAGTTAAAGCAGAAGTATATGGATAGGGACACTGATGAAAAGGGTGGTAAGATACAGAGCAAAACTACAAGCAAAATTCAACAAGAGACAGGAGGGAAGCAAGAGGGTAGAATTTCTGTGCAAGAAATTAAGAATTCCATGAAGAGGCAGGGTATGGACCTTAGGGAAGGGAAGACTTCAGCATAACTAGGAAAAGACAAACACAGATGGAGAGCAATGAGAGTGGGACACTCATAGGCAGGATATATAAAGGACAAGTCAGAGGTAACGTAAATGGGAATCTTTGGGCAGCCCTGGTTTGAAATATCCTCATTTTTAAGGTATATTTCTTAAATAATATAAAAGCTGTCCAATGTACAGTGGACACTTTCTAGAATCCTCCCAATCTTTCATCCTAACCATTGCCGAAAAATTGGAGATAAAGTCCTCCCATAGATGGTGGGATGAGAAGAATGAGACTCAGAGTCCCATCTGACAAGGTTTCCACAAAAGCAGTTCATCTATGGAAATGCAAAATATATCATCTATTCATCTTTTAGCATAAAGAAAATATGTCCACTTTCCTTCTATGTTAGAGTACAGTGGCACCATCATAGCTCACTGCAGTCTTGAATTCTTGGGCTCAAGTGATACATCTACCTCAGCCTCCCTAGTAGCTGAGATTTCAGGTGTGCACCAACATGCCCAGCTAATGTTTTAAAATTTTTTCTGTAGATATGGGGTCTCACTATGTGGTCCAGGTTGATCTCAAATTCCTGGGCTCAAACAATCCTCCTGCCTCGGCCTCCCAAAGTACCGTGATTACAGGCATGAGCTACCACACCCGTCCCATCCACTTTCTAAAAGTCTAACTGACCTAAGGAAAAAAGGGGCCTGAGTTAAAATTTTTAAAAAGAACGAACACTAGGTAAGATCAGGACCCACAAAATTATATATATCCTATATATAAAATATTTAATGGTTTAAAAAATATTTTCTTGATTCATGTGAGGTGATGTCGACTTAAAATAAATCCTTTAATCATAGGCTTCTACAAGATGACATTGAAAATGGGAGAAAAGACGTACCCAATTGCTGGAACAGGAGAGCCACACTAGTGCCCGTGACAGGAAGACTATCATGTAAAGGAGTCTGGATCAACTGTCTATCTCCTGCACCCAAAGAAAACAGCTTCTGCAGAATGGGAGAAACACAAACACACACACACACGATTTCAGCCATTTTTTAAAAAATAAAAATACCTTCGATGTTCATTTTTAGAGCAGACGACCATATAAGATCCAATTAACAGATACAAAGGGCAACAATGTATATCCCAAAACATTTAAGTTCTTTGTATACTTAAGTGGCATAAGAAAATTCAGTGGTTGAAAGTTGAAAATCTAGTAGAGATAAGACACAAAAATCATTGATAATCATAACTGGCTAAAAAATAATGAAATGTTAAAGTCAACAACTTTAATAAAGGCTCATAAAGCAATTCAAGTTTAGACCCATCTGTGACCAAACTCACATTAAATATTCTGCCCTTTGAGCAGAGGTAGAAGAATGAGGGAGGAGAGAGCAAGAGAGAGAGAGAAAAAAGGAGGATAAAAATTTAAGACAAAAGACAATGAGAAAGATAGAAGAGAAGTAAAAAGGCGAAGGGCAAGAAAAAGAAATGCCAATCCCACTATAAGCAGGATCCTTGTCAGACTGAAGACAATGTGATTTTTAGAAGGCTGTCCTCTTTCCCAATATTATATAAGAATAAGCAAAATAAATTATCACCTATTCATTTTTAAGGTTTAAGGAAAAAATCTATCCTTTTAAAAGCATGGTTGACCAAGAAACAATAAATAAATCATAGCAGCAGAGATTCTTATTTTTCTACTTTAGAGACAAATATGAAAATCTCAAGACATACAGAATAAATGAATCTATTAATAAGTAGTTACAATGTAACAAAGAACTGTGTTGAGAGTTTTCTTAATGTCATCTTCTAATTTTTATCACTCCAACATGTTTCAATTTAGGTTAATAAAAATGAGGTGTAACTATATACAGGAGTGAGAAAGGTAAAAGAGAACATTTAAAAGTTCAACTTAATATATTTCCAAGAAAATACAAACTGCAGTTCAAGTTACACAAAATATGACTTCTAATTATGCTATGTGAAAGATGAACCCTGTGTTAAAATTAACCTCATGACCTAAGAAAAGAATGGAATCTTGAGTGTCTAGAAAGCAGACCATGGGGACAATGCTTAACTAAAGTAGGATCTTCCTTAAAACAAAAATATTTAAAGAATTATTTCTTTCCCTTTCTCCATAAATTAAATTAACTGGAGGAGAGGGGAAGAGGAACAATCCTTCTCCACCTCTCTTTCTATTCTATTTACCTGAGACCCTCCAGCCGCTGGGACAAGGCAGGCACAAAGGTTTGCAATTAGACTTTCCAAGGAGACATTCAGGCTGTCCACATACACGGTATAGATCAAACCCAGGCAAGCCTGCAAAAAGATAAATACATGTAATTATTTCATGGAAAAAGCATTAAAAATAAATTGTTATGACATCTGCTCTAGGACGATTTCTCTTTGAACCCAGTAAAGTATATTATACAGTGAACATGGAATACATTTTAAACAGCAAAAATTAAGTTTATTAAATTTTCCTTAGAACCAGAACCTCCACATGAGCTTCTGATATGAGTTTATAGAAAGCAGAAATCCACAATTTGTAAAACAGATGTTTGTGCTCTGATAACTACTCTAGCAAATCTGTAGGGCTAATACTGTTTTTGCCTCAACTTAGTTTGTTAAACTCTAAATCTCAAGACAAAAACTTAGAAATTTTATCTTGTTTGGTGGTTCTTATAAATCCGGAATGCTTATTCTACAGAAAAATTTAACATGTGAATTGTAAGAAAGGATTGCAAAACAGAGACAAGATTGTAAGATTAACACTGAGTTCAGAAGGAAGTAGGTGGTAAAATAGACATAATGCAATCTTTATGAATCTTTCAGTATAGCAAAATTTGTGACTCTGAAAACTTAGTATTTGCTTGGAGTTACCCATTGTCATTGAAATCTTGACACTAATTTAATTCTTTTATAACACAAATAATCTCAATTTCTAGAAAAGTTTTACAGAAATTGTATCTTAGCACAAATATTTACAAATGAATAAAAATTTCCTCTTATGTTTGAAAATTCTGTTTCTAAAACAAGAAAATACCTGGAAGCAATATTTTAAGACTATTTTGACAGAAGTATGATCAGAATTGTTTGAAATCTCAAACACCCACCCTATTTACTTGAACCTGATTCCTCACAAGGTGAATATACATACATGAATTTGTTAAATCACTCATGCATTTACATTTACTACAGGTAATCAAATTATTTCTTTAGGATGTATACATTCTGGATTCAATAAATGTGGGACCTATTTTAAAACAAACACTACATCCTTAGAAGTTTTAGTAGTCACATTAACTTATTCAGGTATTTATTTCACCCAACATGAAAATATTTCTTCTGTTCATGCTAACTGTATTTCATAGATGAATTCCTAAATCAATCTAACAATATTTTCAATCCAAAGAACTTGTACCATGGTTCATTCAAGAGACTCACACAATAATACAAATTAATAATGATAACTATGTGTTCTTTACCCTAAAAATTTCTGGATAATATAATCTGGATACCAACACCAGGCTTTTGGGAGCAAACACTTCCGCAGGCTGAATTAAACCAGACACTTCTGCTCCACCTTCAATCTCTTCCTTCTTTGTTCCCTAGAAAAAGAGACACTAAAATCAACAAACAGAAGGGATTTCCTAGGTTCATAATTCACAAAAGATGAATATCACCTTAAATATAACTTATGCAAATTCAAAATTAATTATAATATAATTTTAAAAAATCAAACTACAAATAAAGAATAGACTTTAAGAGCATTCTAAAAGTAAAGTAGACAAATTATGAAGCAGGGAATACTTATTTCATTTTTGAAAAGCTCCTTAAGCTCCAGATATATAACACAACTTTATTTGAGCATTTCCTTTTTGAGTGAATCAAGGGCAAATAAGACATGCTCAAATTATTTTAAATAGTGACCCAATTAAAAATTATACTCACTTAGATGAAAAGTTAAAAAATGATATTTAAATGAAAAGTCAGTTTTCAAAAGAAGATCTGTTTTGGAAATATGACACTAATTTTCATGTTGGTTTTTCTACTTGTCTCAATCTCTCAAACAAGGATTCTAAGGCTTGCAGAATGCTTGGTGCTCAATGCTCTTGGCAGTAAAGCACAATCGGCTCTAAATTGCTTTTGTTCATAAGCAACAATGCTGATATTTTGAGAAAAGAGAACTCTGTTTCCGTTTTTGAAACAAGGTCTTGCTCTGTCGCCCAGGCTGGAGGGCAGTGGCACAATCACAGTACACTGCAGCCTCAACTTTCTGGGCGTTAGGGATCCTCCCACCTCAGCCTCCCAAGCGGTTGGAATCACAGGCACACGCCACCACGCCAGGTTAATTTTTTATATTTTGTAGAGACAGGGTCTCCCTATGTTGCCCAGCTGGTTTCAAACTCCTGAGCTCAAGTGATGCTCCTGCCTTATGCTTCCAAAGTGCTTGTTTATAGGTGTGAGCCATCATGCTTGGCTGAGAGAACATTTTTACATACAAAACTGAATTTCAGAATGTACTTAATGCCACTGAACTGAATACTTAAAAATGGCTAAATGGCAAATCTTATATACATATATTTTACTACAATAAAAAAGGCTTAAAACAATACATAAGTTTCAATAACTGAACACTGGTTAATAAACTTGAAAAAATATGATTCTCCCGCTTAACAAACCCAAAATCGTGATTCCCCTCTTTTTAATAACCTATATCCCACTGTCAACAAACCCTGATTTCTTACCTCCTCTATTGCTACCATAATGCTGTGAGCTACTATAATCTCTTGTGTGGATTACTCTAACAGCCTCCCTTCATCTCCTTTATTCTTCTTTAGCCCCACTTTGCTTCCTTGTTGCTCTTTAAACACACTGGGCATGCTCCCATCCACGGCTCTATGCGCTTCTGTGTTATTCCTTTGCCTAAATACTCTTTCCACAGATATTCTAATGACTTAGTTCCTCATCGCTTTTAAGTTTTCATTCAAGCATCTTCTGCTCTAATAAGCTTTTGCTGACAACGTTATTTAAAACTGCAATGCCCTAACACTCTCTACCCACTTTCTCTGCTTTATTTTTCTCCATGGCATTTGTTACTATCCAACATATTTATCTATTTCACTTATCTTGTTTTTTAGTTTGTCTGTCAACTGCACTAGCACATGCTCCCATAAAGGCCAGGATTTCTGTGTTGTTCAACGGTGATTTCCCAGTTCCTAAAATAAGGGCTAGGCCCATAGCAGATACTTAATATTTATTCATTGCATACATGCATTAATACATTTTCTTGGCATAGTTTTTTGAGCATTTTATCAAGGGAAGTCTTTTCCCCCCTATTCATAGAGGCCAATAATTATATTTTCTACTTCCTTTAGAGCTCATTTAGTTTCTAGTACAATGCAATATAACCAAGTATTAGATGTCTGTGGAATGTGCACATCCAAAGGGAACTATCTGTTTAGTTTTTGTATGTATGATAAAGTCCATATGCTCTTGGAAGATTTTCATTTATTACAAAGCAAAAACAAAAATTAGGTTGGTTGGTTTCTGGAATCCTTAGAAATAATAAAAATGTGATGAATATGAATTCACCAAAGATTTCCACACTTAATGAATCATATTCTTCATGGATTACTAACAAATTCAAAATGACAAAAGAATGACTAAAATTCTTGGAAGAGATAAAGCTATCCACATTTTATCAGATTGTGATAAATGCCCTAGAGTACCATTAGAAGCCAGCTAGAGTAAGTAGATAACCATTTCAAATATATGACCATTAACTAACTTTGACCAAAACACAAAATAGAATGCATTGGTCATTTCTTAAAGCTGCTCTTCAATTAAACACTCACCAAAAGGAATAGTTACTAACGAGAAAGAAAAAGGTCCAATAGAGTGAAAATCAGTATTAAGTAAAAAATAATTTTAATTTATATCACTTTTTATTACGATGTTGACTTTTCCTTTGTAAATGTGCTACAAATCCTAAAATATTCTTAGTTCTTAATTTCAGTATCTCTCCTATAAGAATGCAATGTCCTAAGTTTAGAGAAAAAATTCTTATTTCTGCTTTTAAAGCAAAAGTTACTGCTGTGATTAAACACACACACACACACACACACACACACAACAAATAAACCCCAAATTTATTAGGTAAAATAAAGTTTGTTCTAGAATGGTAATGTGACATTTTTGATAAAATTTTTCTAGAAATAATTTATCATGTCAGAGGAATACTCCCTCTTCTATATAGCTGCTAGATGTATTCTATGTAATAATTATAAAATGACACTAGTTTTATTTGGTGTGTGTTTTACAATGACAGATTTTCACAAATTGGAAAGATGTGAAAAACTTAAAAACAATCAGGAAATTCAAAACATAGTCTATGAATATGAGATATTCTAATAATGCTAAATTTAATATTTTATACTACAAAAGTTTCACATATTTTATCCAGCTGAACAATATTTTAAAGGCTTTGCCAACTTAAGATTATTTCTTCTCATTAAATTGGCCACTTAAAGATTATTCCTCGCTTTTAATAGGTCTCATTAAAGATACAAATTTATCTTAAACACTGTTTACTAAATATCTCACATTGACTTACAAGGTCAATACATATCATAATCACATGCCACAACTTGCCCATTTGTAGATATCTTTGCCTACCAATTACTACTGTGGATTACATCTGCTAGTGATTCCCAGCTTCTGTGTAACTTATATGTAGTTCATCATCTCTGTGCTTCAATAATATGGGATAAATTAGTACTCACCACATCAATCTGGCCTAAAAGTGCTACTGCTCTTAAAATATATCCTGAGACAAAAAGTACTAGATTGCTGATTGCATGCAATAACTTGATGTAGCAGATCAGCACAAGCTTTAAGGAAGTTTATCCTACCATTCAGGTTGAACACTTCAGCGTCATCTTTGTTGTATCTTGATGCTTAATTTTAATATCAAAATAACTGTCAAGTCCTGACCCTTTTATCCTTAAAGAACTGTTGCATCCAACATCTTCTCTGTGCTATGTTCATTTTTAACAATACTGTATCACACTAAAAATCTTTCCGCAGCATTTCTTAAATAATCAGTTATAAAAGGAGGATAAAATTAATTCCACAAGTAAAAAATTTTCAGTCCTAAATTTCCTTTCTGAAATGTAATATATAGTAAGTGTACCATTATATAGAATTGTCTCAGTAAAGCAATTTAAGAACTTAAAAATTTTCCAGAATTGGAAATAATGGAGCCTAAGTAGTTGCAAAATTCTGTAAGTTCTAAAATTCCTCCTGAACCCTTCATTTCTTGCCAAATAATCTTTTAATCAAGTTGACATGTCTACGTGATCAAACCAGGTTTGCCCTTTCATTGGTCTGGAAAATAATGAATGCATAAGAAATACACATTTTAGGATAATAAGCCTTCAAACAAACTAGGCCTCTAGTCTTCAGTTCAGAATCTCCGCTCGCTGCAAGCTCCACCTCCCGGGTTCATGCCATTCTCCTGCCTCAGCCTCCTGAGAGGCTGGGACTAGAGGCACCCGCCACCACGCCTGGCTAATTTTTTTTTTTTTTTTTTTTGTATTTTTAGTAGAGATGGGGTTTCACGGTGTTAGCCAGGATGGTCTTGATCTCCTGACCTCGTGATCCGCCCACCTTGGCCTCCCAAAGTGCTGGGATTACAGGTATGAGCCACCACGCCCAGCCTAAAGTCTTAAACGTAAGACCTAAAACCATAAAAACCCTAGAAGAAAACCTAGCCAATACCATTCAAGACATAAGCATGGGCAAAGAGTTCATGTCTAAAACACCAAAAGCAATAGCAACAAAAGCCAAAATTGACAAATGGGATCTAATTAAACTAAAGAGCTTCTGCACAGCAAAAGAAACTATCAGCAGAGTGAACAGGCAACCTACAGAATGGGAGAAAAATTTTGCAATCTACCCATCTGACAAAGGGCTAATATCCAGAATCTACAAAGAACTTAAACAAATTTAAAAGAAAAAAACAAACCCCATCAACAAGTGGGCAAAGGATATGAACAGACACTTCTCAAAAGAAGACATTTATGCGGCCAACAGACACATGAAAAAATGCTCATCATCACTGGTCATCAGAGAAATGCAAATCAAAATCACAATGAGATACCATCTCACACCAGTTAGAATGGTGATCATTAAAAAGTCAGGAAACAACAGATGCTGGAGAGGATGTGGAGAAACAGGAATGCTTTTACACTGTTGGGAGTGAAAACTAGTTCAACCATTGTGGTAGACAGTGTGGCGATTCCTTGAGGATCTAGAACTAGAAATGCCATTTCACCCAGCCACCACATTACTGGGTGTATACCCAAAGGATTATAAATCATTCTACTATAAAGACACATGCACACGTATGCTTACTGTGACACTATTCACAATAGGAAAGACTTGGAACGAACCCATATGTCCATCAATAATAGATCGGATTAAGAAAATGCGGCACATATACACCATGGAATACTATGCAGCCATAAAAAAGGATGAGTTCATGTCCTTTGCAGGGACATGGATGAAGCTGGAAACCATAATTCTCGGCAAACTAACACAAGAACAGAAAACCAAACACCGCATGTTCTTGCTCATAAGTGGGAGTTGAACAATGAGAACACATGGACACAGGGCGGGGAACATCACACACTGGGGCCTGTCAGTGGGTAGTGGGGTTAGGGGAGCGATAGCATTAGGAGAAATATTTAATGTAGATGACAGGTTGATGGGTGCAGCAAACCACCATGGCACATGTATACCTATGCAACAAAACTGCATGTTCTGCACATGTACCCCAGAACTTAAAGTATACTTAAAAAAAAATAAAAGTATACTTTATTCAGAAGATGACTTGCAATAGTATTCTGCGGGACATAATTTAAAGTATATCTGCTATGAACAATATTAAAATATATCTTTAAAATCAGATATAGTTAACATGACAGAATAAGAAAAATAATACAGTAGTGGAAGATATTTAAAATCTATGCTACCTACTTCATTTTATAAATCAGTAATCACATGCCCAGAGAGATGAAACGACTTGCCAAGGTCATACAGATCATTAAAGGCATAACTGGGATTAACAAGCCAAGTCTTCTCTTAAGCTACTTCTCTTTCCAGTATCCTATACTCTTATATGTAACCTTTATAAGAAATAACATATTAGTTAAAATAAGCTGTTTAGGAAAGATAACATCTGAGACGCCAAACTGTCATTTTGAAAAGATGTTCAGGTTTGTTTTCCTTTAATTATATTTGAATGTAGTAATTTTTGTTTTAAAATGAAATAGTAACAATACACAGTTCTCACTGCAGCCCTTCCTAGCCTGAAATAGTTGTCAAAATTTAAGAAAAGGTATTTGATGTTGAAGGATTCTGGAAACTTAATCCCAAAAGTTTCTCCTGTTGTTTTAAAGTCTTATATCATTTTAAGCATGTTGCACCAATTAATCATAGTTAATCCAGTGACAGTTTTTCCCTACAAAATACATCTGTGAGGGACATCAAGGGGACTGTTAAGATTCAGCATTCTGTCCATTTGCCAAATCTCATTTCAAAAGGGGAGGAGAAGACAGATTCTTTGGTAAAAGACATAACCTTCAGCATCGATACTCTAAGGAGAATCCCATGTGGATACTTGCAAAGTTGTAAATTATCAAACTATAGAATAAACTCAGAATACACAAGTCTCCCAATTTTTTCTCTGTGTGAATTATGTTATGCATGCTAGTTTTCACCAGACTCTAACAAAGTCTAGTCTTGTTGAATAAGACCTAAGAATTAGTCTCTAGAATGCTACCAAGTGTAAAGTTGATTACAATACCAGCAAGCCCAATTCCCAAATACTGCTATTTCTAATTTTTAGTTCAAAGAGTTGGATTACCTGGGACTAAACCCTTCTTGAAGGAACTAAGGCTTTTCCAATGAGATATTCATCACAGTTATTCATAATATTGACAAAACAGGAAATACATGTCCATCAGGGGATTAATTAAACCTACCTATATGGTTAACTAGTGTACAGCAAGTTTTGTTAAATAAAATCCTTATTATTGGAAGAAAATATGTCAAACCATTTTTTTCTGTTCTCTCAAATTTTTTCCTGCATGTTCTTTCTATGTTTTCTACAATGAGCATAGTCTACTATGATAAAGAGCGGGATGGTGGGGGTGGGGGAGTACCAAAAATGATTGGGTTGTAGTACTTCAGCTAAATCTATACACTGTTTTGTGTGTGGTTTTCTCCACTGTTTTATACCATCTAGAGACGAATTTATAAATTCCTTTTTATTACTCCATTTTCCAGGTAATTACTTAACTGCTTGGAATTAATTATATGATATTATGTTTAAATTTTTTTCTCTTCTCAAACAGCTCATCAACTGTTTAAATAATATTTGTTGAAATACACACATTCCATTGATTTATAAAGCTTCTATTGTTGGATACTGATCTCCTATACACAATAGGGTCTGCTTCTGGAGTATTGTTTTCGTTCCCATAATTGTTTTTACCCTTGACACTTAATTCTTGAACCTACAGCACACTGATACAATTTTTGCAGCTTCGTAGTGTATGTGGTTATTATTTGGTCCTTGGAGACAGAATCAATCAAGCACTTTAACTTGGTACTGAATGTCCCTAAGTAAGCCTCACCTGTAAAACGGAAATGTTAAAACCTATCAAATGGTGTTTTGTGAGAATAAACTATATGTGAGTTAAATAAAATAGAATGAAATAAGTGTAAAACTTTTAGCACAGTACCCGGAACGTAAGACTTTCATTTATCATAAGCACTACAATCTTTTTTCCTTTGCACAAGCTTTTTGTTTGAATTGTCCTTTTTTCTTTCCCTTACTCTAGGTGTTAGCTCTTATTAAAATGTCCACTGAGTCTTTTAAACTCTGTATGATTTATTCCAGTTGCCTAGTCTGCAATTATTATCTGTTTCACTGAATGACACTTAGCATATGATACTTTGGAATGGTTTTGTACTTAAGTTTTGGTTCTGCTTCCCAAGCTAGATTTGAAGCCCACTGTGATGGAGAAATGTATCTTATGTCTTCTATGTCTCTCCCTCTTTTTTCCTCCTCTTATCTCTCGAAATTACAAAATTCATTCCCTCTCTCTTTCTTTGATGACAATTTGATGACATACCAAATGTTCTCACTGAGAACTGCATAATTATCACTGATTCAGAGACAAGTATATAAACATATGAAATAACTTTAAAAAGATATAGAACTAAATTTAAATTTTAGATATTTAAAATTTTATACTTTTAACATATTTTAAGATAATCAAATGATTATTTAGATAAGGAATAAAAGTCAATGTAAATCTATCATATTTTGCTGATTACTTAAAAAAATTTAGGATCACATTACCTAGTTGAGTAATTTTGGGAACATATTATCAAAAGTTTAATGCCAAGTTTTGCTTATGATTACTGACAGTGTTACTGTATCTTGGAAAGATAACAGAGCTAACATTTTTAAAGTTGCACAATCACATTCTGGATGGTGTATGTCCCTAAGTTCCCCCTCTTTAGGCTTCCAAATAATGTGTCATAGTATATTTGGTATGAAGTAATTCACACCAAAAAAGAATTAAAAGATCTATTTTGAACTGATGATATGATCCAAAAAGAAAAGAAAAACACATTTTTAAAGGGACATAAACAGTTCATGCCAAAAATGAAAACAACTTTACTGATGACAAGAAAGAAACATCTTCTGGGTTCTATTTTTTTTTCAAATTCTGCTTCATTGTTTATCCCTCTTTTCGACCAAGCCCAAAAGACATTAACTTATGCTTCCAGAAAAGTGGTCTTACAATTCTGGCTAGTACCTAAGTACAATTATATAGAATCCGGAATTCTCACAACCTATCCGCATTTTCAAAATCTTGGAAAAACTGATATGAAGCAGACTGTAACCTTTTGTAAGGTGATCGTAACAAATAAATTATGATTTCTGGGTCCACTTAAAATGGCAAGTAGGAAAATATCTAAGCTAAAAAGAAAAATAACTTCTTGACATATGGATTCAAACTATACAAGAACCCAGATCTTAGCTTCTAATATTATTCCCTATTCAAAGGAGTCAGACTCCTTGAAGAAATGGCTGATTTCAAGGCAGAGGCAGGGAAGGAATAAAATGATCCTAGATCAACTTGTTATGATGAAAAGTTAAAAAGTACTTTTTCTAAAAGGAGATCTGTGAAAAGAACACAGGAATCTGTCCGAGTGGTGAACGCTGGTCAAATATGGGATAATTTGTGCAATAAAATAATAAAAACCATTAATGATTTACATATTATTGAAAAAAAAAACCTGAATCCATGTATGTGTAGCTCAAACAGACAGGAAGAGAGAGTTCCTGCTTATAGTAAAAGGTCAACTGCTGACTGCTAAAAATAGAGGGAGTATGGAGTTAGAAAATAATCATTTTTTGTTATCAGAATCAAAATTGCTATAGGCAAGAATCATTAGTAAATGCTGAAATCTAGGGGAACATGATTGATGATAGTAGGATATTTGCATAGTGTTAGAGTGTCTTCTAGTAGACTGATTATTAATTGCAAACATAAAAATCGCCACTATGAAGTGGAGAATTCTGACAATCATCTGACCAAGTTACCAAAATTAACATCATCAGTGAGGGACAGACAGGCATTGTGGACTTCCGGATGTGTACTCTTAGAAGGATGCCCTTAGAAGGAACACAGGTAATATTCCAACTGTTGACACAGCCTGAAACTAACAATGAGAGATACTGGAAAACAGAAAATAAGAAACATTGTATTAAAAATGGGGGGTGAGAAGCTACATTATTTAAAAATGTCAACATTATAGACAAAGGCAGCACAACTATTCCAGATGAAAAGAGACGAAAGAGAAATAAAAACTAAATGCAATATATGTAGTATGTACTAGATCCTGTACTGGAAGAAAAAAGGGATGGGGGGGGTGCTATAAAGGACACTATTAGATCAAATGACAAAATTGGAATATGGATAGTAGGTTTTATTATATTGATGTTAAATTTCCTGAGGTTGATAACTGTACTGTTTACGTACTGTTCATGTACCTCTGAAGCATATACTAAAGAATTTAGGTGTGTGTGTGTATGGGGGAGATGGGGAGAGGAGAGAGGGGAAGAGGGAAGAAGGGATAAAGAGAGGAAAGAAGGGTAGGGAAGAAAGACCTCAAATAAAACGATGGGGCAAAATATTAACAACAGGTGAATATGGGTAAAGGCTATATACATGTTTGCATTATTCTTGCAACTTTTCTGTAAGTTTAAAATTATTTCCAAATTAAAAGTTTGAAAAATACCCAAGAATTCCTAGAACCTATTTATAAACATCTGCCATTAATATAATGTCAATATATTGCCTTTCTGTCAGTTTGTCTAGAAGAAGAGGGGTGAATAGTGAAGAGGGAGAATCTAAACAATTATAGTTAGTTTCATTAGATAATTCCAAGGAGTTGTGAAGCGATACCCTCAAGAATATGGAAATAACAGAATATACTGAATTCTCAGCATTAACTTAAATGCTAAAGATCAACAGAGAAATGAAAGGCCAATAAAAGAGACAGAGTGGTTCTTGGGCTAGAGAACACTCTCTAACTTATTCAGATTGAACTGATAAAAATGAGAATTTGATTAGCTATTTGTTGGCAACATACATCCAAACATTATCCAGGGGAGAGGAGACTTAAAGTCACAGACTGAAAGTTTTCTGTCCGCATTGATAACATACAGTAATCTCTAACTTCAAATAGAAGCAACAGGCTATGTTAGTCTGATAGTTTTTAAGTATTTAACATCAAATATCGGTTAGTTTGATTCCATAATGAAAACTCCAGACTTTGATATGGCTTTCTACTAAGATTTGGTGACAGGAAGACAGTGTGCTGATAATGCATGTTTTGTTCTATATGCATTTTCAGCACTCTTCACATTTCCTATAAATTAGTAGTCTAGCATGTTAGTTTTAATACATCAGTCTAATGAACTTGAATAATGAGTCTGCATCATGAAAGGTAATTTGTCTCTTCTTGTACTCAAAAATCAGATTTCTGCATCCAGAAAATTCAGATCTTAGAGTTTAATAAACATAATCAAAACTACCAAATACTCCTTTGTTAAGCCATTTCAGAAAGCAGGCCAATCTTTTCCCCCAAGTGATGATACTCTATACGTAGCAGAAACTACAGTAGATTATGCAAACTGGCTTACTCAATATCTTCAAAGTCCCCTTTATGGTTTCCTTCTTGTATTATAGAGCCTGGAAAGAAAAACCACCACCACCAGCACCAACAAAAAAAAACCCTACACTTTTTGGGGCAAAATGGGCTCTGTATACAATCTTACTTCCACCAAAGAAACAACTCATGTAAAACTTAAAAGCAGAAGTCAGCAGTATGAGACTAAAGCAGAAGTCAGCAGTGTGAATATCTGCAGGAGAATGGATATTCTAGCACAACTATGGTGAAGGTTATAATGTCTGATATATACCCAGCATTGTAAGTGCCAAGTGGTAAAAGGTGGAAGGAACATGGTTTCTATGAGAATAGCACCAAGCTGGGCTGTTCCTAGTACCCAGAATTGGTTCCCTGCTTGTCCCTCACCCCTAAAATTTCACAAGTTGCCAAATACTTTGTTATGACTCCTTTCTGCTTAGAGAAAGTAGAGCCAGTAATGTGAAACTAAGAACCTCAACCAATAGTCTGAAAGAGCAATTATTTTATATATCTTCATAGTTCTAGCTTATGAATTTCTGCCTGATCATGTTGATAATACCACCCCTAAGAAGAATGAGTTAACATTTGGGTGCTTAAACAATAATGTCAAGCATTGTCATAATGATTTGCAAACACTGTGAGTAAATGTTCCACATTCTATGAAAGACCTCCCAGGAGAAGGGCTAGCAGGCAAAATCATAGGTTCACCAAGAGAAGAAATTAATATTCTTAATAAACCAATTCAAGGATGCACTATTTTTAGAAATATTCAGATTATGATCAATGTTTTGAAAAAGGACAATTAAATCTGGAAAGTAATTTTAACATGTTGCTCTCCTCTCCAACCTTAAACATAAAAATTTCTTCATGCCTTCTTATGCTAGCCCATAAAACTCAAACTTGCAGTTGTAACAAAAATATGGCATATAAAAAACATTCCTAAATGTTGTACTTCGACTGTACTTTAGCTAGTAAAGGTTTTTGTACCTGAAGATTGATCTCTGCCTCATAGAAGGTTAGGCATGAGCAGTAATGTCGATCTGAGTCAATATCTGTCAGGACAACCACAAAGAACGTTGGCTGCTTCCTCTCTCTGGACAGCTGCCACCCGCCAGGCTGACAAAACTAAATGAAATAGAAAAAAAAAATGTAACATTTAAAAACAATAAAAGTTAATTATTAATCTCTGAGAAATTTTAAATGTTTGCCCATTTTAACAAATTCCTACCTGATGTGGTATGACTCTAAAGCCAACATTTAAAAAAAAGTTAATGTACAGATTCATAATGTTGAAAACTTTCACCAATGTGCATATATATTTCATGAAGATAGCCTCGATTTCCCACAGTTGCCACTCTGGGTGCCATTTCTGAGACCTAGGTTGGCATATGTAGGAATACCGCATCAAAATGAAAGACATCCCCCTAACTATGAGAACAAATCATGGAATACATTAGAAATCAAGGGCAAAATATGTATCATTGAGGGAAAATAGAATTATTTTAAAATTTCCATATGAATCTGAGAGTCTTCAATTCATTACAAAAAAAGAGATATCTTGTTCAGCAAGACAGACCACATTCTTGTCCATAAAACATACTTCAACAAATTTAAAAAGGAGGAATCATAGAATGTCTGCTGTTAGACCATGACAGAATTAAACTAGAAATCAATAACAGGCAGATAGCTGGAAAATCCAGAAATACTTGCAGGTTAAACAACACTTTTTTTTTTTTTTTTTTTTTTTTGAGATAGGGTCTTGTTTCATCACCCAGGCTGCAGTGCAGTGGCATGATCACAGCTCACTTTAACCTCAACCCCCTGGGCTCAAGCGATTCTCCCATCTCAGCCTCCCGAGTAGCTGGGACTACAGGTGCCTACCAGTATATCTGGCTAATATTTTTTATTTTGTAGAGAAAGGGTCTTTCCATGTTGTTCAGGCTGGTCTCGAACTCCTGGGCTCAAGCAATTCTCCTGTGTCAGTCTCCCAAAGTGCCAGGATTATAGGCATAAGCTACTGCACCCAGCCAAACAATACTTTTTAAATAACATGAGTCAAAGACGAAATCTCAAGAGAAATTTAAAAAATATTTTGAGCTAACTGAAAATGAAAATAAAACATCAAAATTTGTGGGATGTGATGAAAGCAGTGCTTATAGAAAAATTTCTATCATTGAATGCACATATTAGAAAAGAAGAAAGATCTGAAGTCAGTAATCTAAGCTTTGACCTTTGGAAACTAGAAAAGGAGAGCAAATTACATCCAGAGTAAGCAAATAAAGAAAATAAAAGTTAGAATTGAAATCAATGATATTGAAAACAGAAAATCAGTAGAGAAAAATCAATAAAATAAAAGGCTGCTTCTTTGAAAAGCTCAATAAGCCTCTAGCCAGGCTAATTAAGAAAAAAAAAAAAAGGCACAAATTACTAACAAATGAAATGAAAGATGGGATATCAGTACAGATTGTTCTGGGCGGGAGACCCGCGAGAGGAGAAGAAAAGGCACACATACAATACCTTTAAAGGTAAACAAGCTTTATCCCATGTAAATGGCAATGTAGATATAATAAGCAAATGATATAATAAGCAAAGTAATAAAATAAGCAAATGATATAATAAGCAAATTGCAATGCAAAGGGGAGAAGGGAAAAGAGATAAATGTCTTTACACCCACCAGACTATGGAGGATTCACCACCAGACTGGGAAGCAACAGTCTGGGCTCCAGAGTTGGACACCGCACTCACCAGACTATGGAGGATTCACCATGCCAGAGGTGGTGAATTCCTCTTCAAAGGGTTTAATTGTGTAATGTCCTTGGTTCGAAGGCCCCACCTCCTTGTACTTTCTCATTTTTAGCCTGCAAGCAGCCCTCCTGCTCTTGCTGTGCCCTAACTTGCCCAGACATGTCCAGACGCATCTTGTGCCATAGCAGAAGAACCACTTCTACCCACTCCCTTGCGAATCGTGGATCTACCCTATTTGTTCAATGTGCTCTTGTGATCGTGGCTGATGCAGGGAGCACCCTTCTGCAGAAGTAAATTGCCTTGCTGAGAACGCTTTTTGCCTGAGTGCTGGTTTCACTTTGCAGCACCAAGCACTTGTTTCTAACAACCACTAGACTGGGAAGCAACAGCCTGGGCTCTATAGTCAGCCACTTGTCTGTGCACAGACAAGGAGAGGTCTCATGAAGCTTCAGCACAGTGTGGGACCCTAGCTGTTTTTGTAACAAGTTGTTTGGCAGGAGGTCCAGTCATGAAGGCCCTTTGTGACTGGACTCAAGGAACACAAAAAGGTCAACTTGTTTTTGCGACTATCTATTGTTTTTCTTTTTTTTTTTTGAGATGAGTCCTGCTCTGTCACCCAGGCTGGAGTGCAGTGGCACGATCTTGGCTCACTGCAACCTCTGCCTCCTGGTTTCAAGTGATTCTCCTGCCTCAGCCTCCTGAGTAGCTGGGATTACAGGTGCCCGCCATCATGCCCAGCTAATTTATGTATTTTAGTAGTGATGGGGTTTTGCAATGTTGGCCAGGCTGGTCTTGAACTCCTGACTTCAAGTGATCCACCCGCCTTGGCCTCCCAACGTGGTGGGATTACAGGCATGAGCCACTGCACCCGGCCTATTGCTTTTCAATAACCAAGGTATAGGAATAGATTGAAATAGAGATTTCTCTGAAACAGTGCTGGACGAACGCCTGAAGGGGCTCACACAACCTGTGCCAGGACTTGGAGACCATTGTTTGTGTCCACGTTCAATTGAGTTCAAATTTAATATTTAACTTTTCCTCCACACAAAAGTTCCCATGAACTTTTAAAGGATAATCAATGAATATTATGGACAACTCTATGCCCACAGCTTTGACAATGTAGAGAAATGTACCAATTTCTTGAAAGACACAATCTACCAAAACTCACACAAGAAATGGACAATCAGCATAGTCCTATATTGTTAAAGAAACTGAATCAATAATTAATAACTTTCCAAAACAGAAAGCACCAGGCCCAGATGGATTGACTGGTGGATTCTTTTAAACATTTAAGGAAGAAGTTACAGTCAGCCCTCTGTATCTGTGGGTTCGACATCTGTGGATTCAACCAACCACGGATCAAAAATATTTGAAAAAAAAGAAAAATAACAATACAACAATAAAAATAGCATATATAAAAATCCAGGATAGTAGCTATTTACGTAACATTTACATTGTCTTAGGTATAAGTAATCTAGAGATGATTTATAATATACAGGAGGATATGCATGGGTTATATGCACATACCACACCATTTAATATAAAACATTTGAACATCCTCGGATTTTGGTATGTGTGGGGGATTCTTGGAACCAACCCCCCTGCAGATTCCAAAGGACAGCTGTATACCAATTATCTGCAACCTCTTTCAGAAAACAGAAGCAAAGGGAATACCTTCTTCATTCTATGAGGCCAGCACTATACTAATACCAAAACCAGATAAAGACATTTACAGAAATAAAAATTATTGACCAATATTGCTCATAAACATAAAAGCAAAAATATTAGCAAGTTGAATTCAACAATGAATAAAAATAATATCATGACCAAGTGGAATTCATCCCAGGCATGCAAGGCTGGTTAACCATTCAAAAATCAATTAAAGCATTACATCATATCAACAGGCTAAAGAATAATAATCATGTGATCATACCAATAGATGCAGAAAATGCATTTGACAAAATCCATTACCTATTGATGATAAACAGCCTCAGTACACTAGAAGTAGAGGGAAACTTCCTCAACTTGATAAAGAATATCTTTAAAAAAAAAAAAAACTCCTATGGCTAGTATCATACTTAATGATGAAAAACTCAAAGCTTTCCAAGAATGATCAGGGGAATAAAGTAAGGATGCCCCTTTCACCACTGCTTCTCAGTATTATCCTAGAAGTCCTAGTTAACACAATAAAATGAAAAAAATAAAAAGTATATATATTGGGAGGAAAGAAACAAAACTGCTTTTGTTCACAGATGACATTATTGTGTAAACAGATAATCTGAAAGGACAAAAAAAAAAAAAAAAAAAAAAAAAAAAACCCCATCCCTGGAACTAATAAGCAATTAAAAACAAGTTCTAAGATACAAAGTTAATATACAAAAATCAACCACTTTTCCTTTATGTCAGAAGTAAGTGGAATTTGAGGCAAAAATATAATACCATTTACATTAGCACTCCACTAAACGAAATAATTAGGTATAAATCTAACAAGATACACAAAAGATCTATATGAGGAAAACTATAACACTCTGATGAAAGAAATCAAAGAACTAAATAAATGAAGAGAGATTCTATGTTCATGGATAGGAAGACTCAATACTGACAAAATGTCAGTTCGTCCCACTTTGACCCACGGATTCAACATAATTCCAACAAAAATCCCAGCAAGTTATTTTATGGATATTAACAAAATGATCCTAAAGTTTATAAAGAGAGGCAAAAGATCCAGGATAGCCAATACAATATTGGAGAAAAACAGCTGGAAGACTGACACTACTAAACTTTAAGACCTACCAGGAAGCTATAGTAGACAAGACAGTGTGGTACTGGCAAAAGAATAGGCAAAGAGATCAACGAAACAGAATAGGGAGCCCGAAGTAGACTACACAAATACCTTCAACTGATCTTATATACACATGCAAAGTGCTCAGAGAAGCCCCTGGCATATAATCCAGTGGACGTAAATGTTAGGTATTATGACCATTACCCCCTTTGATCCAACCCATGTTTCTATCCCCATCTCTTTGACATTTTCCTCTTTTGTACAGACGTTTTCCAAAACTAGCTCCTCCTTTCACTGTCTCATTGCCTACCTTGTATGAGTCTAGAGATATCAGAGAAGTAAGATCGACATGATTTCCTACATTTGGAGAGGGATGTTAATCATGTTCACAGTTTCTCTAGAGAAAGGCTTAACTGTACCTTAATTAGCAAATCAGTAAAAACATTTCTATTACATATTTAGTTTAAAATAGCAATTTATTCAAAATATTATTGATAACTTAAGAATCATTTATTCTATGAAGTCTTCTTTGAAACTTCCTAGCTTCTCTCGCCCTCTCCAAACCAAAGAATCAGGCCACGCTGTTCCTCTACTATACTCCAAAACCATCTTTATTATGAATAACAACAACAATAATAACCTATCCTCCTCTATATTTCCCTAGAACTTTTTATCTATTAATACTAATCTGGTAAAGAAAAGCCGACATCATTATCTTTATGTGTCCCTTGGTATCTGTGGAGGATTGGTTCCAGGTCCCCTCACTAATATCAAAATCTGCAGATAATCAAGTCCCACAGTCAGCCCTCAGGAAGCTGCAGATATGAAAAACTGGCCCTTGATATCCACATATTTTTCTCTCAACAACCCATCTATACTAAATTCCATAACCCTATATCTCAGGCTTATTTGTGACTGCAATAAGCCTTTTTATTCTAGAATAGCAGCTATCAAGAGTCCCCAATGTCAAAATTATTTTCATAATAAAACTAAGATATTGGTTGTTTCTTTACTGTGAGTAAAACTGCTTGTGTCTTAATAGGAATCAAAGCAGTGGCACCAAACTATACTAGTAATTGCTGTATTCTTTATAGCTGCACATTTGCAATAAAAAAGTCAGTTTTAATTGAAAAGGCCCTTGATGAGGCAATAAACATTTTAATTTCATTATAACTGGCATTATATATGCCAAACATATTTTGGCAGACATGTATTTGGCAGACATTTTCTCAACAGAAATCAACTGGGCCTGTCACTTCAATATAAAGATCTAAGACAATTTGTTATCAATGATAAAATATAAGCTTTCAAGTACCTGAGAGTTTTGTAATATTTTAAGACTTCTATGACAAATATTATCATACTATTAGTTAATTTATATTTTAAGTATTATATAGTGACATGTGTCAATATTTGGAAGCTGTATATAACTCACTAAACCCATATTTGCCAAATGACCAGTGCATGATATTATAAAATCATGCATGTGAAAGACCCATTCAAAGTGCCCAGTAGACCAACAGATTTTAATGTAACCATAAGAAAAGTTCACAGATGTGGTTACAAATTCCACACTGTAACTAACCTTTAAGAAACTACTATTCATTGGATATTGGAGCAGTATATAAAGAAAAGTATCCGTAATTATCTGAAAAAGCTACTAAATACTCCTTCCTTTTCCAATGACATATTTGTGAGATTTGATTTTCTTCATATACTTCAACCAAAAAAATCAAATCACAAGAGCTTGAATGCAAAAGCAGGTATGAGAATCCAGCTGCTTCTATGAAGCCAAATATCAAAGACATTTACAAAAATGTAACACAGTATCACTCTTTTCTGTATTTTTTTGTTTTGGAAAAGATGGTTATTTTTCATAAAAACATGGTATTTTTGTTAACATGGAATGGGATTTTGTTATTTAAAAGTGGGTAAATTTAAAAACAAATTTTATTTTAGTTGTGGCTGGGTGCGATGGCTCACGCCTGTAACCCCAGCACTTTGGGAGGCTGAAGTGAGTGGATCACTTGAGGTCAGAAGTTTGAGACCAGCCTGGCCAACATGGTGAAACCCCACTTCTACTGAAAATATAAAAATTAGCTGGGTGTGGTGGCACATATCTGCAATGTCAGCTACTTGGGAGGCTGAGACAGAAGAATCGCTTGAACCTGGGAGGCAGATATTGCAGTGAGCAAAGATCGTGCTATTGCACTCCAGCCTGGGCAACAAGAGAGAGACTCCATCTTAAAAAAAAAAAAAATTAGTTGTAATTTCTAATATATAAATGAATTGATAAAACCACATAAAACTCTTTTAGAATTCTCAATAATTTGTGACAGTATAAAGGGTACTGAGACTAAAAGTATGGGAACTGCTATTTTAATGAGAATGGGTGTTAACATGTAACTATCCTTGGCTTAAACTACTTGGGTAGCAGAACGGTATAATCCTTGGTAGAACTGGAAAGTTTTATCAGGCTACAATAAAAGCCAAAAATATCTTTCAAAATCCTTTTACTTTCTCTCAACAAACTTCTTTCGTGAATAAGGTACATCATTTTCTAAAATGAGCCTCAGAATCAGGAAGGAAGTATGTGAGCTTAGGTTATAACATAATGTAACGATACAGCCTGCATCATCAGTTCTACCACCACCACAAACTGCCCCTCTGATAAAAAGTGAATCAGTTCTGTGAATTAACAGCAAATAATCCCATTCTCATAGAAGTCTGTCATTCATATCATTAGCTAATCACTAGGCTTGGTAAATGGTACTAAAAAACATACACTAGAGAATGATGACTGCATATTTTCACATCTTTAAAGAAACTACAGGTTTTCAATAAGGACAAACAAAATCCCTTCATTTTAGTTCTAATTCTACCAAATATATTTGACTTCTCAAACTGAAGTTACCTAACAGAAATAACAATGCAACTTTTTATAACCATATACATATAGGCATATAAGTCCCCTCTTATCCATGGAGGATATGTTCAAGATCCCACAGTGGTTACCTAAAACTGTGGATAATACCGAACCCTGTATGTACTATGTATGTATGTATATGGAACCTTATATGTACTATGTTTTTTCCTATACATACATAACAATGATGTTTAGTTTATAAGTTATACATAGTAAGAGATGAACAATAACTAATAATAAAATATAACAATTATGATATTAGACTATAATAAAAGTTATATGAATGGGGTCTCTCTCAAAATGTATTATTATATTATACTTGCCCTTCTTATGATAATGTGAGATGATTTAATGCCTCTGTGATGAGATGAAAGGTGAATGACATAAACATTGTAACATAGCTATAGGCTACTATTGACCTTCTGATGGTAAATCAGATAAGATGGCTACTAAGTGACTAATGGGTGCATAGTGTATACAGTGTGGATAAGCTGGACAAAGGGATGATGCATATCCCAGGTGGGATGGTGTGAGATTTCATCATACTACTCAGATGGTGCATAATTTAAAACCAATTAATTGTTTCTGGAATTTTCCATTTAATATTTTTGGACCTCAGTTGACCATGGGTAAATAAAACCACAGAAAGCAAAACCATGGGTAAGCGGGAAACTACAGCAGATCTATTAAATGAGCAGTCAGATATTTTGCTGCCTGAAACTAGAAAAAATAACTATTAATGTGCCCATTTTTCTCAAATGCTTTGCACATATAGACAATATAAGAAAAATATACCAGAATAACAAAAATGTCCATAGCACTGTGATTAAATTGAATGATCTCTTGAAGGTGAAATATTATAGGTTTTCAGTATTTCCCAAGACCTTCATCTGCATCCATAAATTTTTAGCTATTGAGCCATGTTTTAATGTATAACATTTAAATTAAATGTGTCTCTTTTTAAAAAGCCTATAAGAAAATTCCTTCTCCTAATAGAAAATAATAAACATATAACATCCAGAAAAAGAACATGAGAGTTTAGGTAGTAAGACCACCTTAGTTACTTAAATAGCCTCATAAATATGTTAGTTTACACTATAAGAATAATTCTGTGATTAAAAAAGTATTACCCTTAAAACTTTTGGGAAATTCCAAGGATCAATTTTCAAATCCAATAGACTTCTTCAAAACTCAGCTTAATGTGACCACAGCTCAAATAGTATAGTAATTAATGGTTGGCCTGGTCAGATTTTTTTTACTAAATTTTTCACAAAGAGGTTGTTAAGATAGTTAACTAGACACTGGTTACGTATGAGATCCTCTATTTCACACGTAAATGACATTAAATATACTGTGCATTTAAAAATACCATTAGAATCATAGTTTATAGGAAATTTTGAATTCTATATTCTCAAATAAAATACAGTAACATAGACATAGTCTATGTTACACAGTTTACAAAAATTCTTTCTCAAAGGATGAAAAGAAATGACCCTAACCTGCAGTTAAATGAGTCTTTTTCAAATTCACTGTATCATAAGATTAAGCAATAATAGATTTGGGAGTATCAGAATACAAACTCACAATTTAATGAGAAGTACTCCTCATAGAATTTGGATTTCAAATATAACAATGCTAGCTGGTTTAGTCTTTTCCATTCTTAACTAAAAATGTGTTAGAGAAATAAACAATGAGGATGTGGACATTACAATTCTTGAACCTGGGTTTAAGTCACACTTCTGACAGGAATGTGAGGAAAATGTTTAGACAGCTGGAGAGTAGTCACTAAAAGATAGTAAGCAGGATGATAAGCATTATACAAACAGGATAAAAATCAGGATTTTTCTCTCCCCAGTGTCTTTATAGGCAAACAGGAAAAAAAAAAAGCTATCACAGGTGCAAAACCCAAAATGTTTAGAATCGACTGTCATAACAGACTGACCTAACACTGTGCCCTCCTTTTTTCAAGTCACTGAGAAAACACATATATTTGTAGTGGCAAAACATACCACATAATCTCACAATACCGTTTTGATACATGCACGAGTGTATGAGCAATGACTTGTTTTTGACAACTCCCTTCTACCTTGACTTCACCATTTCACACATACCATGCCCATAAAAATGTTAACAACGTATCTGGGAATAGGCAATGGGGGAATCCTTTTCAGGATGTTCTTCTGTCTTTGTTTATCTCTAGTTTTCTTTAAGAACTTAGTATAACCTATAAGCAAATTATACTTCAAGTTTGCAAGGCTGGAATTGTTAGACATTGCTAAACTCTATATGTTAATGCATTACAAACACCCGCTTTGTTTACTTGCTTGTTTGTTTAATTGCCCAAATGTATGAAGTAGATAACTTGCAAATAGGCCATCCATCTGCAAATAAAAGGTACGTGCTAATATAATAATCCCTCAGGTTTGTAAGATATTTTACATATAACCATATCTCACAAGACTCATTCTACAAACAATGAAACCAAGACTGTTAGACATTAAGGTCATGAAGAGTTTGTGGCACTGGCAGGACTAGAATCCAAGTCTCTGCATTTCTATAAACCGTGTTCTTTCACTTCTAAATTACCTTCATAAATCACCTTATGCATATTGTTTTATGCTAATATAAATACATGGCAGAAAAACTTAAGAAATAAAATGAAAGTGAAATAAATTTTGTAACATGTAACATTTCCTAGCAACCATTTATCTCTGAAGGTATGCATGTATGTATGTATGTATGTGTGTGTGTGTATTTATCCAAAGGAGGGCATATTGTATATATAGTTATGAATCCTGTTTTTCTCCCCTTCCTATAACATGTATTTTCCCATGTATTTATATATTTTTAACATAATTATTTTTAATAACTGAATATACCATCATGTAGATATAGATAAAATATCATAACCAATTCCCTATTGTTGGTTAAGATGTTTATAATTTTTTATAATTAATGCTGAAATAAGCATAGTACTATATAAATATTTCCAGATATGTCTTTTTATTTTCTCAGGGAAATAGAACTGGTTTTCTAGAGCATGCACAAGTTGAGCACAAAAATGTTTAATTATCCTTGAATTCCTTTTTAAAGGTTAAGCAACCCCAAAATTGTTTTGTTTTTCCTGATACATTTCTAAAGAGGACAGAAAAGAAGTGATAACAAAGAACTGTTATTATAAACTATATACTGACCAAAGAAGAACTGATTTGTGAATAAAGTAATAGAAGCTTTAGGAGACTGAAGTCTGTGCCAAGCCAGGCCAGGGCAGTGTCAGATGTGTGCTCTGAACATTATATAGATATTCTTCAAAAGTTTGAAAAAAGACCCAGCGTGGTGGCTCATGCCTGTAATCCCAGCAATTTGGGAGGCTGAGGCCAGAGGATCACTTGAGCCTAGGCATAAGAGGCTGCAATGAGCTGAGATCGCACCACCACACTTCAGCCTTGGTGAAGAGTGAGACCTTGTCTCGGAAAAAAAAAAAAAAAATTAACCAAGAGTAGTGGCATGCACCTGTAGTACCAACTACTCAGAAGGCTGGGGTAGGAGGATTGCTTGAGCCCGGGAGGTTGAGGGTGCAGAGAGCTGTGATCATGACACTGCACTTGAGCCTGGGTGACAGAGTGAGATTCTGTTCTTCCACCAAAAAAAAAAAGAAGTTCAGAGAAAATATAGTGGGCAGAAGACTTTGGAAGAGAAGTCAATTTAAGAGTTTGTGACATCTCAAACATTTTGTTTTTACAGAATAATGCATGTCACATATAGGCCCAATTTTAATAAGCAGCTTTTGATAAAGTATATACTTAAAAGGGACTATCCAAAATTATTTGCTTAAAAGGGAAACTTAACTGAAATGGGTCACCTATATTGCTTTTGGTAAAAATTTACATCCAGATATTTTATTACTACTATACAACATTTGCATTGTCCTCACCACAATAAAACTTTCATTACGTGTAAGATAATATGATTGTCTGCCTAGAGAATACATACAAACTGACTAAACACTGTTTCAACCAGTAAGAGTTTACTTAGCAGATATACAAACATACACAAATCAAAAGTTTTCTTTGACATCAGCAATAAGCAATTAGAAAAAAGATCCTATTTGTAATCTTAATATGTTCTCAAAGACAAAGGATAAGCTAACCTAACTTCTAAGTTTTGAATATTTTGGTATATCAGTCTCATGAACAGATTAAGGCTTTACATTTAAAAATTTCATGACTAAGGCCCCGAAAGTAAATGCAACAAAAACAAAAAAAAATGAAGCAGACCTAATTGAACTAAAAAAGCTTCTGCAGAACAAAAGAAATAATCAATGGAGTGAACAGACAACTTATAGAATGGGAGGAAAATATTTTTAAACTATGGATCTGACAAGGACTAATATCCAAAATCTATAAGAAACTTAAATCAGCAAGAAGAAAACAAATAATCGTATTAAAAAGTGGGCAAATGACATGAACAGATATTTCTTGAAAGAAGATATACAAACGGCCAGGAAACATGAAAAAATGCTCAACATCACTAATCATTAGGAAAATGCAAACTAAAACCACAACGAGATACCACCATGAGAATGCCCATTATTTTAGTTTGTTTGCATGTTTTTTTTTGTTTTTTTGTTTGTTGTTTGTTTTGAGACAGTCTTGCCCTGTCACCCAAGCTGGAGTGCGGTGGCAAGATCTCGGCTCACTGCAACCTCCACCTCCCAGGTTCAAGCAATTCTCTTGCCTCAGTCTCCTGGAACTATAGGCGTGCACCACCATGCCTGGTTAATTTTTGTATTTTTAGTAAAGACGGGGTTTTACCATGCTGGCCAGGCTGGTCTGGAACTCCTGACCTCAGGTGATCCACCCACCTCAGCCTCCCCAAGTGCTGGGATTACAGGTGTGAGCCACCAAGCCCGGTCAGAATGGCTATTATTAAAAAGTCAAAAAAACAAAAGATGTTGGCATGGATGTGGTAAAAAGGGAACACTTATATGCTGCTGCTGGGAATGTAAATTAGAATTGCCTCTAGAGTAAACAGTAAAGAAATTTCTCTAAGAACTAAAAGTAGATCTACCATTTGATCCAGCAATCCCACTATTGGGTGTCTTACCAAAAGGAAAAGAATTCAGTATATGAAAAAGACACCTCCATGAATTATGTTTATCACAGCACAATTCACAATTGCAAAGATAAAGAATCAACTTAAGTGCCCACCAACAGATGAGTGAATAAAGAAAATGATACATACACACACACACACACACACATACACACACACACACACACACACACACACACACCATGGAATACTACTAACTCATAAAAAAGAACAAAATAATGTTTTTTGCAGCAACTTGGATTAAACTGGAGGGTTATTACCTAAGAAAAACAACTCAGGAATGGAAAACCAAATACCACATTTTTTACTTTTAAGTAAGAGCTAAGCTATGATTATGCAAGGGCATACAGTGGTATAACGGACAATAGAGTCCCAGAAGTGGGGAAATGGGGAAGGTAGATGGGGTAAGAAATGAAAAACTACCTATTGGGTACATAGTACACTATCTTGGTAATGGGCATACTAAAATCCCAGACTTTACCATGATATAATCTGTCCATGTAACCAAAAACCACTTATACCCCACTAAAGTTATTGAAATAAAAAAATTTAAAATGAAGTAAATATATAAATTTCAAGAAGAAAATTAAAGCGAAAAATAAACATTTGGAATAGTTTTGAACATTCAAGTTTTGAAAAAACAAAACAGAAAAAATACCCTGTAAACTAATTATAAGTTTAAAATAATTCCAAGATGAAGACCACAGAAGAAAAGTTTTTGTACCAATGCCATGCTGTTTTGGTCACTGTAGCCTTGCACTATAGTTTGAAGTCAGGTAACATGATTTTTCCAGCTTTGCTCTTTTTGCTGAGGTTTGCCTTGGCTATTCAAGTTCCTTTTTGGTTCCATATAAATTTTAAAATAATTTTTTCTAGTCCTGTGAAGAATGTCGTTGGTAGTTTGTTAGGAATAGCATTGAATCTGTAAATTGCTTTGGGCAGTGTAGCCATTTTAATGATACTGATTCTTCCTATATATGAGCATGGGATATCTTCCCATTCATTTGTGTCTTCTCTGATTTCTTTGAGCAGTGATTTGTAATTCTCATTGTAGAGATCTTTCACCTTCCTTGTTAGCTGTATTCCTAGGTAATTATTTTTGTGTGTCGCAGTTGTGAATGGGGTTGCCTTTCTGATTTGGCTCTCAGTTTGGTTGTTGTTGGTATATAGGAATGCTAGTGATTTTCGTATATTGATTTTGTATCCTGCAACTTTGCTGAAGATGTTTATTAGCTGAAGAAGCAGTTCTAACAAAAAGTGGCCACACTGCTGCTTTACATGAGTGGGTAATCCTGTTCCTCATCACTGAGCAGGACCTCCCAACCAGGGCCTCCAGCCACCCTCGCCTGAGGTTTCCAGCCAACAGAGAACTGAATTTCCCCTGGGATGGTGCTCCAGAGGGAGGGGCTGGCCACCATCTTTGCTGTTTGGGTGACTTAACCGTTCTAGTCTTTGGGCTTTGGAGTGTCTGAGGCAACTGGGGGCTGAAATGGACCCCAGCACAGCACAACTGCTCTATTAAAATGTGGCCAGACTGTTTTTTTAAGCAGTTCCAATCCCGTTCCTCCTCACTGGGTGGGACCTCCCAAAAAGGGTCTCCAGCAACTTCCTACAGGTGCCTTTGGGTCAGCAACAGGTCTGTACCTCCCTGGGACAAAGCTCCCAGAGGGAGAAACACGCTCCCATCTTTGCTGTTTCACAGCCTTCACTGGTGACACTTCTAGGTTCTGGAAAATCTGAGGTGACTAGAGACTGCAGCGGGCCCCAAGCATACTGTAGCAGCCCTATGGAAAAGTGGCCAGACTGTTACATGGGTGCCTGTTCCCATATCTCCTCACTGTGCAGGTCCTCCAGGCCTGAGCCTCCAGCCACCCCCTGCCAGAACTATCAAGCCAGTACCAACTCAGCAACACCCTGGACACAGCCTCTCTGCCACTACCTCTGCAATGTAACTGCCCTTGTCACCCTTGGACTAACAAAGGAGCAAAGACCCTAAGTACCTTATCCACACCTCCAACAAGTGGCAGCTGACCCAAGGAGAGGAGGCCAGTCTTTCTCCCATGGGTCCCACAAACCCCCCATGTCTTGTCATCAGACAGGGAACCCCTGGCTTGGGCCCACAGCGCAAACTCTCTATTCTGGGATGATTGCACTGAGTGATTGCTGACCTGCATCTCTCTGGGGTGGAGCCTCCAGGAGTCAAGCAAATGACCCTTGGCCACAACCACTACTAAGATTTCTTCCTCTGCTGCCTCTAAGCTGAGGAAGAACATAAACACAGAGATTGCCCCAAAGTTGCAGTGGGCAGCCCAGGAGTACCAAGTCATGAACTACAGCCAGTACTCAAGTGGGAGAGGAGCCCATACTTTCAAAGCACTGAGAGGGAACATGGCTACAACTGTGAGGAAACATAGGGAAGCCACACAACCAAGCAAGAATCAACCAACTGACCAATAAGCCTAAGTGTCATCTGCTGGATCACACCCCAAAGCCTCAACACCAAAAATACCTCACTAACATACCCCCCTCTAAAACCAGAGACAAGAAGTCAGCTTCAAATAAAGACCCTACACAAAGTCTTGGCCTGATGAAAACATCCAGAAAAGAAGTCTATTGAGTGTACTCAATCTACACTGCAATTAAAGAAACACCCACACACAGAGATGAGAAAGAAAAATGCGAGAACTCTGTTAACTCCAATGGTCCAGAGAGTCTGTCATATGTCCTCCAAATGACTGCACCAGTTCTCCAACAAGAGTTCTTAACTAGGCCAAACTGGATGGATTGATGAATAGAATTCAGAATATGGATAGGAACAAAGATCAGTAAGATTCAGGAGGATGGCAAAACCCAATCCAAGGAAAGTAAGAATCACAATAAAGTGATATGGGAGCCAAAGGACAAAACAGCTAGTATGAAAAAGAACCTAACAGGTCTGATAGAGCTGAAAAACACAATATAAGAATTTGACAATGCAATCACAAGTATTAAGAGTAGAATAAATCAAACTGAGGAAAGAATCTCAGAACTTGAAGACTGGTTCTCTCAAATAAGATGGTCAGACAAAAATAAGGAAAAAAGAATAAAAAGGAATGAACAAAACTTTCAAGAAGTATGAGATCATGTAAACAGAAATCTATGAATCACTGGCATCTCTGAAATGGAGGGGGAGAAAGCAAACAACGTGGAACATATATTTCAGGATGTTGTCCATGAAAACTTCCCCAACCTTGTTAGAGAGGCCAATCAGTCAAATTAAGGAAATACAGAGAACTCCTGCAACATTCTACACAAGAAGATCATCCCCAAGACACATAATCATCAGATTTTCAAAATGAAAGAAAGAATGTGACAGGCAACTAGAGAGAAAGGGCAGGTCACCTACAAAGGGACTCCATCAGGCTGACAGTAGACCATTCAGTTGAAACCCTACAAGCCAGAAGAGATTGGGGGCCAATATTCAACATTAATAAAGAAAAAAACCTTCAACCAAGAATTTCATATCCAGCCAAACTAAGCTTCCTATATGATGGAGAAATAAGATCCTTTTCAGATAAGCAAATACTGAGGGACTTCATTACCATCAGACCTGCCTTACAAGAGATCTTGAAAGGAACATTAAATATAGAAAGGAAAGACTTCTACCAGCTAATACAAAAACACACTTAAACACACAGACCAGTGTCACTGTAAAGCAACCACACAAACATGACAACATAATAACCAGCTAACAGTACAATGACAGTATCAAATCCACACATAACAATATTAACCTCGAATATAAACAGGCTAAATGACCCACTTAAAAGGCACAAAGTAGCAAGCTGGATAAAGCTGGATAAAAACAAGACTCAATGATATGTTGTCTTCAAGAGACCCATCTCATGTGTAATGACATTCATAGGCTCAAAATAAAAGCATAGAGAAAGATCTACCAAGCCAATAAAAAAGCAGGGGTTGCAATACTAATTTGAGATAGAACAAATTTCAAACCAACAAAGATAAAAAAAAAAAGACAAGAAATAGCAATACATAATGATAAAGGGTTCAATTCAACAAGAAGACCTAACTATCCTAAATTAAACAAGAAAATTAACCAAAATATTCAGGACCTAAACTCAGCATTGGACCAAATGGATCTCATAGACCTTTACAGAAGTTTCCACCCAAAAACAACAGAATATACATTCTTCTCATCACCATATGGCACATACTCTAAAATTGACCACATAATTGGACATAAAACCATCCTCAACAAATGTAAAAGAACCGACATCATACCAAACACACTCTTGGACCACAGTGCAATAAAAATAGAAGTCAACACAATGAAAATTGCTCAAAACCATACAATTATTTGGAAAATAAACAACATGCTCCTGAGTGATTTTGGGGTAAAAAATGAAATTGAGGCAGAAATAAAGAAGTTCTTTAAAATTAATGACAACAATGATACAACATACCAGAATCTCTGGGACACAGCTAAAGCAGTGTTAAGAGAAGAATACATAGCACTAAATGCCCACATCATAAAGTTAGGAATATCTCAAATTAACAACCTAACTTCACAAAACGAAAGAATTAGAGAAGCAAGAACAAATCAACCCCAAAGCTAGCAGAAGACGAGAAATAACAAAAATCAGAGCTAAATTGAAGGACACTGAGACACAAAAAGTCATTCAGAGGATCAATAATCCAGGAATTGGCTTTTTGAAAACAATTAATAAAACAGGCCAATAGCTAGACTAATTACGAAGAAAAGAGAGAAAACCCAAATAAACAGAATTAGAAATGGCGAAGGGAATGTTATTACTGAACCCACAGAAACAAAAATAACCATCAGAAACTACTATGAACACCTCTCCGCACACAAAAACTAGAAAACCTTGAAGAGATTAATAAATTCCTGGACACATATACCCTCCCAAGACTAAGCGAGGAAGAAACTGAATCTCTGAACAGACTACTAACAAGCTCCGAAACTGAATCAGTAATAAATAGCCTACCAACCAAAGAAAAGCCCAGGAACTGACGGATTCACAGCTGAATTCTACCAGGTGTACAAAGAAGAGCTAGTAATATTCCTATAGAAACTATTCCCAAAAATTGAGGAGGAAGGACTTCTTCCTAACTCATTCTAGGAGGCCAGCATCATCCTGATACCTAAACTTGGCAGAGACACAACAGAGAAAGAAAACCTCAGGCCAATACCCTTGAGGAACATCAATGCAAAAATCCTCAACAAAATACTTGCAAACTGAATCCAGCAGCACATCAAAAAGCTAACCCACCATGACCAAGTAGGCTTCATCCCTCGATGCAAAGTTGGTTCAACATATAAAAATCTGTAAATGTGGCCAGGTGCGGTGGCTCATGCCTGTAATCCCAGCACTTTGGGAGGCCGAGGCAGGAGGATCACGAGGTTAGGCGATCGAGACCATCCTGGCTAACACGCTTAAACCCTGTCTCTACTAAAAATACAAAAAATTAGCCAGGTGTGGTAGTGGACACCTGTAGTCCCAGCTACTCCGGAGGCTGAGGCAGGAGAATAGTGTGAACCTGGAAGGTGGAGCTTGCAGTAGGCTGAGATTGTGCCACTACATTCCAGCCTGAGCAACAGAGCGAGACTCCATCTCAAAAAAAATTAAATAAATAAATAAATAAATAAATCTGTAAATGTGATTCATAATATAAACGGAACTAAAGACAAAAACCACATAATTATATCACTAGATGCAGAAAGGGCCTTTGATAAAATTAAATATCCCTTCATGTTAAGAACTCTTAACAAACTACATATTGAAGGAACATACCTCAAAATAATAAGAGCCATCTATGACAAACTCACAGCCCACATTATACAGAATGGTCAAAATCTGGAAGCACTCCCCTTGAAAACTGGCACAAGACAAGGATGCCCTCTCTCACCACTTAATATTGGAATTCCCAGCCAGAGCAATCAGGCAAGAGAAAGAAATAAAGGACATCCAAATAGGAAGAGAGGAAGTCAAACTATATCTGTTTGCAGATGACATGATTCTATATCTAGAAAACCCCAGGCTCAGCCCAAAAGCTCCTTCAGCTGATAAACAACTTCAGCAAAGTTGCAGGATACAAAATCAATATACAAAAATCACTAGCATTCCTATATACCAACAACAACGAAACCGAGAGCCAAATCAGAAAGGCAACCCATTCACAATTCCCACACATAAAATAATAAAATACACAGGAATACAGTTAACCAGGAAGGTGAAAGATCTCTACAATGAGAATTACAAAACACTGCTCAAAGAAATCAGAGTAGACACAAACAAATGGAAAAACATCCCATGCTTATGTATAGGAAGAATCAATATCATTAAAATGGCTACCTTGCCCAAAGCCATTTACAGATTCAATGCTATTCCTATCAAACTACCAACGACATTCTTCACAGGACTAGAAAAAACTATTTTAAAATTTATATGGAACCAAAAAAGAGTCTGTATAGCCAAGGCAAATCTCAGCAAAAAGAGCAAAGCTGGAGGAATCATGTTACCTGACTTCAAACTATAGTGCAAGGCTACAGTAACCAAAAATAGCATGGTACTGGTACAAACACAGACACACAGACCAATGGAAGAGACCAATAGAGAGCCCAGAAATAAGGCCACACATCTATGGCCATCTGATCTTTGACAACGCTGACAAAAACTAGCAATGGAGAAAAGACTCCCTAAATGGTACTGGGATAACTGGCTAGCCATATGCAGAATACTGAAGCTGGACCCCTTCCTCACACCATATACAAAAATCAACTCAAGATGAATTAAAGACTTAAATGTAAAACCCAAAACTATAAATACCCTGGAAGACAACCTAGGTAATACCCTCATGGATCTAGGAATAGGCAAAGATTTCATGACAAAGTCACCAAAACCAATTGTAACAGAACCAAAAATTGACAAATGGGGTCTAATTTAACTTAGGAACTTCCGCACAGCAAAAGAAACTATCAACAGAGTAAAGAGAAACCTACAGACTGGGAAAAAATTTTTGCAAACTATGCATCTGACAAAGGTCCAATATCCAGAATCTATAAGGAACTTAAACAAATTTATAAGAGAAGAACAAACAACCTCATTAAAAAGTGGGCAAAGGACATGAACAGACCATTTTAAAAAAAGACATACATGTGGCCAATAAGCATATGGAAACAAGCTCAATATCACTGATCATTAGAGAAATGCAAATCAAAACCACAATGAGATACCATTTCACACCAGTCGGAACGGCTATATTAAAAATTCAAAAAATAACAGATGCTGGCAAGGTTGTGGAGAAAAGAGAACCCTTATACACTGTTGGTGGGAGTGTAAATTAGTTCAACCATTTTGGAAAGCAGTATGGTGATTCCTCAAAGAGCTAAAAGCAGAACTACCATTCGACTCAGCAATCCCGTTACTGAGTATATACCCAAAGGAATATAAAGCATTCTACCATAAAGACCCAGACACGTGAATGTTCACTGCAGCACTGTTCACAACAGCAAAGACATGGAATCAACCTAAATGCTCATCAATGACAGACAGGATAAAGAAAATGTGGTACATATACACATGGAATATCATGCAGCCATAAAAAAGAAAGAGATCATGTCTTTTGCCGGAACATGGATGGAGCTACAGGCTATCATCCTTAGCAAACTAATGCAGGAACAGAAAGGCAAATACCGCATGTTCTCACTTATAAGAACATATGAACACAAAGAAGGAAATAACAGACACTGGGGTCTACTTGACAGGGGAGGGTGGAAGAAGGGAGAAGAACAGAAAAGATAACTATTGGGTACTTGGCTTAATAACTTGGTAATGTAATAATATGTACGACAAACCCCCGACACATGTTTATCTATGTAACAAACCTTCACATGTACCCTCTAACCTAAAGTAAAAAAAAAAAAAAAAAAAAATATATATATATATATATATATATATATTTTTTTTTTTTTTTTGAGACAGAGTCTTGCTCTGTCGCCCAGGCTGGAGTGCAGTGGCGCAATCTCGGCTCACTGCAAGCCCTGCCTCCTAGGTTCACGCCATTCTCCTGCCTCAGCCTCCCGAGTAGCTGGGACTACAGACGCCCTACACCACGCCCAGCTATTTTTTTGTATTTTTTAGTAGAGACGGGTTTCATCATGTTAGCCAGGATGGTCTCGATCTCCTGACCTCATGATCTGCCTGAGTCGGCCTCCCAAAGTGCTGGGATTACAGACGTGAGCCACCGCGCCTGGCCAAAAATTTTTTAAAAGTTAGAAATTATAATATAAAAAAACTCAAACTACTGAAGACAAAAACCATAATGTCTGAGATAAAAGACAAATCAAATGATATTCACAACAGATTAGATGCTATGGAAGAAAAGACTAGTAAACTTAAGTTTACACCAATAAAAATTATCTAAAATAAAACACACACACACACACACACACACACAGAGAGAGAGAGAGAGAGAGAGAGAGAGAGAGAGAAAACGAAAAGAGAATCAGTGAGCTGTAAGAGAACTTCAAGTGGCCTAAAATATAAGTAACAGGAATTAAGGTGTCGGGGGGAGCAAAAATATTTTAAGAAATAATGGCAAAACTAATACCAGATGCAAATATGACTGCATAAAACAATGAAGAATACCAGATGGAGTAACTACATGGGTAAATGCATAAGATTTTTTTTATTATTTAAATCTCTTTTAAAGATGATTGACTATATAAATAAAAATAACACTGCAGCATGGGGTTTATAGCATATATAAAACTACAATATATGTCAACAATAGCACAAAATTTGGGAAGGGAGAAATGAAAGAGTACTCTTGCTGTATGGTTCTTATACTATAGGAAAAGTGATACAGTATCACTTGAAAGTAGAATATACAAATTAAAGATTGCATAAGTTAAACAAGGATTGTTTAAGCCCAAAAGTAACCACTAAAATGAAAATACAGTGAGTTGTAACTAATAAGCCAACAAAGGACTTAACCTAAAAGAAGGCTGAAAAATAAAGGGTAAAAAGGACCAATGGAATGAACAGAAAACAGTAAAATAATAGATTCCAGCCTAACCATACTAATCATCACATTAAATAGATTTTAAGACCACGTAAAAAAGCAAGACCCAACTACATACTGTGTACAAGAAATATTTTAAATACAAAGACTCGAAAAGGTTAAAAGAAAAAGGAGGGGAAACAGATATATTATGCTACCATTAAATAAATAAAGCTAAAGTGGCTATATTAATATCAATGTAGATTTCAGAAATTTTTTTTAAACAGGAAGAAGACATTTTATAATGATATATGGGCCAATTAATCAAGAGAACATAAAATCCTAAACATTTTTGTACATAATAAAGATCTTTGAACTATGTGAAACAAATCTGATAGAACAGCAAGAGGGAAGAGGCAAATATCCTCTATTTCAGTCAAAGATTTCAAAACCCCCTCTCAATAACAGATAGAACGAATAGAAAAATAGTGAGGATATAGACGATCTGAACAATCTGTCAATCAACTTGACCTATTTGATGTTTATAGAACACTCCACACAGCAGCAGCAGAATATGCATTCTTCTCAAGTACATCTGAATTAGTTGCCAAACCAGACCATATACTGGGCCACTAAGTAAGCCACAATAAAATTAAAATGATTTAAACAATATAAAATATGTTATCATGTCAAAGGGAATTAAATTAGAAATGAAAAACAGAAATATCTCTTGAAAAATCATAAATTTAAAAACTAAATACATACCTAAATAACTCATAAACCAAAGAAGAAGTCAAAAGAAAAAATGGAAATTATTCAGAACTAAATGAAAATGAAAACAACCTATAAAAATTTGTAGGATGCTACTAAAGTAGTATGTAAGGGGAAATTTATAGCACTAAACACTTAAAATGTTATAGAAAGCTTCAATCGATGAACTCAGTTTCCACCTTAAGAAATCAGATGAAGAGAAAGTTAAATCAAAGTAAATAAACAAGAAAAGATAATAGGGATAAAAACAGAAATCAATAAAATAAAAAGTAGACACAGTAATAAAAAATCAACTAAAGCAAAAGTTTGTTCTTTGAGATAAAAAAACTTTAGCCAGACTGATCACACACAGAGAAAAAATATGTTAATATTTGGAATAAGATGATATCACTAGAATTTCTATAGCTATTAAAAGGATCATAAGGGAATATTATGAAAAACATCCTATAAATAAACTTGACAACTTAGACGAAATAAAGAAATTTTCTAAAAGACACAAACTACTGGCCAGGCGCAGTGACGCACGCCTGTAATCCCAGCACTTTGGGAGGCCAAGGCAGGTGGATCACTTGAGGTCAGGAGTTCGAGACCAGCTTAACATGGTGAAACTCCGTCTCTACTAAAAATACAAAAACTAGCCAGGTGTGATGGTGCATGTCTGTAATCCCAGCTACTCAGGAGGCTGAGGCAGGAGAATCCTTGAACCCAGGGGGCGGAAGTTGCAGTGAGCCAAGATCGTGCCATTGCACTCCAGCCTGGGCAAGAAGAGCAAAACTCCTTCTCAAACAACAAACAAACAAACAAACAAAAAACCAGACAAACTACCAAACCTCACTCATGAAGACATAACCTGAATAACCCTATATCCATTGAAGAAAATAAAACTATAGTTAAAAAACTTTCCACAAAAACAAAAACAAAAAACCCTACAGTTCCAGATGGCTTCACTGGTAAATTCTACTAAACATTAAAGGTTTTTTCCTTAAAAAAATAACAGCAATTCTACCCAAACTCTTCTAAAAAAACGGAAAAATATAGAATACTTTCCAATCCATTTTATAAGGCCGACATTACCAATACCAAAACTTGATAAAGACATTACAAGAAAACTACAGTTCAATATCCCTCATGAACACAGTTGTAAAAATACTAAATATCTATATATCTATATATATATATTTTATTTTAGCAAATTGAATCCAACCATGTAATAAAAGGCTAACATACCATGACCAAGCGGGGTTTAACACAGGAATACAGGGTTGATTTACATTTGAAAAGCAATCAACAGAATTCATTTTAACATGTTTACATAAAAAAGAAACAAACTAAGAAAAATGATATGATCATTTCAATACAAACAGAAAACGCATTTGACAAAAGTGAGCAAACACTTCTGTTAAAAACTCTGAGTACACTAGGAGAAAAACCAGATTTCCTTAACCTAATAAAGAGCATTGATGTGAAATCCACAGCTAACATCATACTTAATGTTGAAAAACCGAATGCTTTTCCACTAAGATCAGAAACAAGATAGGCACGTCTTCTATCACCACTTGTATTCAACTTTGTGCTCCAGGTTCTAGCCTGGGCAATCAAGCAAAAAAAAGGAAGGAACCCGATTGCTGAAAATCTACAGAGAAAAATCTACAAAGAGTGGACTCTACAAAGAGTGTCTAGAACAAATAAGTTTAGCAAGGTAGTAGAACACATGATCAATATATAAAAATCAATTACATTTCTTCCTACTAGCAATGAGCAAACCAGAAATTTAAATTAAAATGTCATTTATAATAGCATCAAGAATATGACCTAGGCTGGGTATGGTGGTTTACACCTGTAATCCCAGCATTTTGGGAGTGTGAGATGGGAAGACTGCTTGAGGCCAGGAGTTTGAGACCAGCCTGGGCAACACAGTGGGACCCTGACTCTGTTTTTTTTAAAATGAATTACTTAGGGATACATATGTCAAAAGATGTGAAAGAGCTGGACAATGAAAATTACAAAACATTGCTGAGGAAAACTAAATAAGACCCAAACAAATAGGAAGATGTATATTGTTGAAGGGTTGCCCAACTTGATATTGTCAAGATGTCAATTCTCCTACAAGTCAATCTATGTTTGAATAAATCTACAGATTTGATGCAATCCCAGTCCAAGTGTCACCAGGTTTTTCGGTTGTGTGTTTGTTTTTTTGAGGGGGAGGGGGAAAGTGAGGACAGTAGAAGTTGTAAAACTGAGTTTGAAATTCCAGTGAAAATGTAAAGGACCTAGAATGCCAAAACAACTCTGAAACAGACTAAATTGGAGAAGTAACACTACCTGATTCCAAGAATTGTGGTAAAGCAACACTAACCAAAAAAACAAAAACAAAAACAAAACAAAAAAATGCCCAGCATACTACTAGAGTAAAGAAATGGAAATAAGGTCTGGTGTGGTGACTCACACCTATAATCTCAGCACCATGGGAGGCCAAGGCAGAAGGATTGCTTGAGTCCAGTAGTTTGAGACCAGCCTGGGCAACATTGGGAGACCCTGTCTCTATAAAAAATAACGACAACCAAAAAACAAAAACTTAGCTGTCTGTGCATCCAGCTCGAGAGGCTGAGGTGGGAGGATCAGTTGAGCCCAAAAGGTTGAAGCTGCAGTAAGCTATTATCATGCCACTGAACTCCAGCCTGGCAACAAAATGATACCCCTCCCCCCAATAAAAAAAAGAAATGCAAACAGACAAATAAAACAAAACATAGAAACCCACACATAGAAGGACAACTGATCCCTTTCCATTAATGAGAAACTTTAACACTTGCTCAAGAAAAGTTTAACTATTGTTAGGTGTTCTTAAAGCAGGGGATAATGAAATCATGAAATGAAGCAATGTGTTAATGGAGAAGGTCCCTCGGCAGCAGAAATTCTCCATGCAAATTGGATTACCTGATCTATTGCTGCTTGCAAACTGCCAGCTGCAAACCTAGCATAGCACCCACATGGTTAAATTTTACTTTACATGTATTTATACAGTATTAAGTGCTTCCTTAAGTGATTTTTAAAAATAAATCATAGGCAATTGAGTTCTGATTACAACTCACCCTTGCCTGAATCCTCATTTTGGTCAGTTTGAGAAACAAGGTGCTTTTCTGTTTGAATCCAAGGTCTAGCCCTCTGGCTAAGGGTCCTACATACCACTGACCTGACCATTTTAACCACTTTCAGAGCTGTGACTTTAGAAATACTGTTTTCCTATTTCTTACCCATTCTCATTATTCAGACTCTAGCACTGTGTTTAAGACTTGGGATTCTAGAATAAAAGACATATTCAAATTTCAGACTTGCTATTTACTTAGCTGTGTGGGCTCTCCACAATCCTTTAATTAATAAAATCTTAATGAAAATACTGTGATATACCTTACGTAGTTTTTATAAAAAACTATTTTATGCACCTAAAATGTTTAACATAGTACCTAGCAAAGAGTAAATATTTAATAAATAGTAGCTATTGTATTATCATTACTAATATTATTACCGACTCACCCCCTGTCACCCCCTTCAAAATAATGTCAACTTGATTCTTCTCTATCTCAAAACTTGAATCAATTCACAGCATTGTTGCCCTCAAGGAGCTGATGAATGAAAATACATACTGATTATTTTGAATTCTTTAAACAATTAAAATATGAATATATTTTTATTGCTAAAAGCCCAAACAATACAGAAATTTGTAGGGAAATCATTCAAATTCTTGCTGCCCAACCAAATGATGTGGGGCACTCTACCCCTCACCTCCAGCCATATTAATCATTATTAATTGCTTTGTTTCCTTCCAAATATTTTTGTATGCATTTACCTACATATGTATGTGTGCATATAAATATTCAGGCGTAATTTGAATAGTACAATGAAACCCATTTACCCTTATCTAGATACACTAATTGTCAATAATTCACCACATAAAAATAACTGATTTTGATTTTTTTTATACTCTAAGTTCTAGGGTACATGTGCACAACGTGCAGGTTTGTTACATAGGTATACATGTGCCATGTTGGTTTGCTGCACCCATCAACTCATCATTTATATTAGGTATTTCTCCTAATGCTATCCCCCCCTCCCCCCACCCCCCAACAGGCCCCAGGGTGTGATGTTCCCCACCCTATTCCAAGTGTTCTCATTGTTCAATTCCCACCTATGAGTGAGAACATGTGGTGTTTGGTTTTCTGTCTTTGTGATAGTTTGCTAAGAATGATGGTTTCCAACTTCATCCATGTACCTGCAAAGGACATGAACTCATCCTTTTTTATGGCTGCATAGTATTCTATGGTGTATATGTGCCACATTTTCTTTATCCAGTCTATCATTGATGGGCATTTGGGTTGGCTCCAAGACTTTGCTGCTGTGAACAGTGCTGCAATAAACATACATGTATATGTGTCTTTATATTAGAATGATTGAAAATCCTTTGGGTATATACCCAGTAATGGGATTGCTGGGTCAAATGGTATTTCTAGTTCTAGATCCTTGAGGAATCACCACACTGTCTTCCACAATGGCTGAACTAATTTATACTCCCACCAACAGTGTAAAAGCATTCCTATTTCTCCACATCCTCTCCAGCATCTGTTGTTTCCTGACTTTTTAATGATCGCCATTCTAACTGGTGTGAGATGGTACCTCATTGTGGTTTTGATTTGCATTTCTCTGATGACCAATGATGATGAGCATTTTTTCATGTGTCTGTTGGCTGCATAAATGTCTTCGTTTGAGAAGTGTCTGTTCATATCCTTTGCCCACTTGTTGATGGGGTTGTTTTTTTCTTGTAAATTTGTTTAAGTTCTTTGTAGATTCTGGATATTAGCCCTTTGTCAGATGGGTAGATTGCAAAATTTTTCTCCCATTCTGTAGGTTGCCTGTTCACTCTGATGGTAGTTTCTTTTGCTGCGCAGAAGCTCTTTAGTTTAATTAGATCCCATTTGTCTATTTTGGCTTTTGTTGCCATTGCTTTTGGTGTTTTAGACATGAAGTCCTTCCCCATGCCTATGTCCTAAGTGGTACTGCCTAGGTTTTTCTTCTAGGGTTTTTACGGTTTTATGTCTAACATTTAAGTCTTTAATCCATCTTGAATTAATTTTTGTTATAAGATGTAAGGAAGGGATCCAGTTTCAGCTTTCTACATATGGCTAGCCAGTTTTCCCAACACCATTTATTAAATAGGGAATCCTTTCCCCACTTCTTGTTTTTGCCAGGTTTGTCAAAGATAAGATGGTTGTAGATGTGTGGTGTTATTTCTGAAGACTTTGTTCTGTTCCATTGGTGTATATATGCGGTTTGGTACCAGTACCATGCTGTTTTGGTTACTATAGTCTTGTAGTATAGTTTGAAGTCAGGTAGCGTGATGCCTCCAGCTTTGCTCATTTTGCTTAGAATTGTCTTGGCAATGTGGGCTCTTTTTTGGTTCCATATGAACTTTAAAATAGTTTTTTTCCAATTCTGTGAAGAAAGTCATTGGTAGCTTGATGGGGATGGAATTGAATCTATAGATTACTTTGGGCCGTATGGCCATTTTCACGATATTGATTCTTCCTATCCATGAGCATGGAATGTTTTTCCATTTGTTTGTGTCCTCTTTTATTTCGTTGAGCAGTGGTTTGTAGTTCTCCCTGAAGAAGTCCTTCACATCCCTTGTAAACTGGATTCCCAGGTATTTTATTCTCTTTGTAGCAATTGTGAATGGGGGTTCACTCATGATTTGGCTCTCTGTTTGTCTGTTATTGGTGTATAGGAATGCTTGTGATTTTTGCACATTGATTTTGTTTCCTGAGACTTTGCTGAAGCTGCTTATCAGCTTAAGGAGGTTTTGGGCTGAGATGATGGGGTTTTCTAAATATACAATATTGTAATCCACAAACAGAGACAATTTGACTTCCTCTCTTCCAAATTGAATACCCTTTATTTCTTTCTCTTGCCTGATTGCCCTGGCTGGAACCTCCAACACTAAGTTGAATAGAAGTGGTGAGAGAGGGCATCCCTGTCTTGTGCCGGTTTTCTTTTTTTTTTTCTCTTTTTTTTTTTTTTTTTTTTGAGAGGGAGTCTCGCTCTGTCACCCAGGCTGGAGTGTGGTGGCATGATCTGAGCTCACGGCAAGCTCCGCCTCCCAGGTTCACACCATTCTCCTGCTTCAGCCTCCAGAGTACCTGGGACTACAAGCGCCCACAACCACGCCTGGCTAATTTTTTGTATTTTTCATAGAGATGGGGTTTCACCATGTTAGCCAAGATGGTCTTGATCTCCCAATCTCGTGATCCACCTGCCTCGGCCTCCCAAAGTGCTGAGATTACAGGCATGAGCCACCGTGCCCGGCCATTGTGCCAGTTTTCAAAGGGAATGCTTCCAGTTTTTGCCCATTCAGTATGATATTGGCTGTGGGTTTGTCATAAACAGCTCTTATTATTTTGAGATACATTCCATCAATACTTAGTTTATTGAGAGTTTTTAGCATGAAGGGCTGTTGAATTTTGCTGAAGGCCTTTTTTGCATCTATTGAGATAATCATGTGGTTTTTGTCACTGGGTCTGTTTATGTTATGGATTACGTTTATTGATTTGCATATGTTGAACCAGCCTTGCATCTCAGGGATGAAGCTGACTTGATCGTGGTGGATAAGCTTTTTGATGTGCTGCTGGATTTGGTTTGCCAGTATTTTATTGAGGATTTTCGCATCAATACAGAAATGTGTAGGGAAATCATTCAAGTTTTTGCCGCCCAACCCAATGATGTGGGGCACTCCACCCTTCACCTCCAGCCATATTAATCATTATTAATTGCTTTATGTGTTTCCTTCCAAATATTTTTGTATGCATTTACATACACATGTATGTGTGCATATAAATATTCAGGCATAATTTGAATAGTACAATGAAACCCATTTACCCTTACCTAGATTCACTAACTGCCAAATAATTCACCACATAAAAATACCTAATTTTGACTTTTAACCAAAATATCTTTTATATCTTATATAGCCTTTAAGGTAGATATTAAGACTATAGTTCCTAAAGCCAAAACTTCACAAACGGTTTCTAAGAAAACATGACTCATATCAAGGATTTGTATATTTTAAGGGAAATTTAAGATTCTAGTCAGCACAAAGTGTTGACATTTCAAAATCTCTCAGGCCCAACAACCTACTCACTTCTTGAAGCTCACTACCTTTTAAGAGTCAGAAATCTTATGTATAATGACTCAGGAAACAGTTGAAGATATACTTTTATTTTTTTTCAATTAAAATTGACAAATAGTAATAAGAATTCTTTGATTTTTAAGAATAAATGTAAAAGTACTTAAATAGAGGAAATAAGGTGAGTTCCATTTCAATTCCTTTTCCTTTCTTGTAAATTATAAATGTTGGAATTTTACTAATTTCCTGGACAACAAATACAAGGAATGCTATCATTTGGGGCTTTTCCACTAATGGCTGCATTACTATGTTCTCAAAATACAAAAAAATCCAGTGGAATCTTTTTTTTTTTTTCTTTTCTTTTTTTTTTTTTTTTGGAGACAGGGTCTCATTCTGTTGCCCAGGCTGGAGTGCAGTGGCGCCATCTCAGATCACTGCTGCCTCGCCCTCCCAGGGTCAAGCAATCATGATCCTGTCAAGTAGCTGGGACTACAGATGCATGACACCACATATGGCTTATTATTATTATTATTATTTTGGTAAAGACAGGTTTCACCATTTTGCCCAGTCTGGTTTTGAACCCCTGGGCTCAAGCAATCCGCCTGCCTTGGCATCCCAAAGTGCTGGGATTCCAGGTGTGAGTCATCGCACCCAGTGGTTATCTTGCTTTCAATTGACTCCTTCAAAAGGCCAATATATAATGTGATCTGAGTAATGCGATGTATTGCAATACGGGATCTACAGGGTTGCCGTGAATATGAAGTGCTTAGAATTCTGCCTAGCAGGTAAGTAATCAATAAAGGCTTATCTGAAGAGAAATAAAGTAAGCTTTTACTTACAATGAGTTATAGTTATGTGTTTCCTATAACCCTTGTAAAGTTGAAATAAAAATTATTAAAATTATTTTCATTTTAAAATTATTAAAATTTTCAAATTCCTTATTAAATTGAAATTAAGGAAGAGCAATTTCCTTAACAAATTACATGGAAGAAAATCAAAGAAACTATAGATTAAGAAAGATTTAAGTGGCCCAGCACAGTGGCTTGCACCTGTAATCTCAGCACTTTGGAAGGGCCAGGCAGGCAGATCACTTGAGGTCAGGAGTTTGAGACCAGCCTGGCCTACATGGCGAAACACTGTCTGTCTCTACTAAAAATACAAAAACTAGCTGGGTGTGGTGGCATGCACCTGTAGTCCCAGCTACTCAGGAGGCTGAGGCATAAGAATTGCTTGAAACTGGGAGGCAGAGGTTGCAGTGAGCCAAGATTGCGAGATCGCACTACTGCACTCTAGCCTGGGGGACAGAGTGCGGCTCCAGCTCAAAAAAACAAAAAAAAAGATTTAGGAGACCTATCAACCAAATGCATATGTAGACCCTGTTTGGATGTGAATTCAAACAAACCAACTGTGAAAAGATAGTAAATGAGCAATATACACACTTACATACTACAAGTGGGGAAATATAAAGACTGCAGATGGTTGGTGATATTATTAGTTATTTTTTAGGTATGATAAATGACACTGTGGTTGTGTTAAGAAAAAAGAGGTCTTTTAGAAGTACTCTAATATTTATGAACAAAGTGATATGAAGTTGAATCAAATGTAATTATCATTTTATAGGTCAAAATAAATGGATGTAGACAATTTCGTATGATTCAATTAATATAATATTTGTAGTTTGCTTCACAGTAATCCAATTAGAAGGGTTTGAGGCCAGTAGGTAGACAGGTATAATAGAGGGGGAAAGAAAGAGTGACCCAGAGTTAATGATTGCTGTAGTTGTATGATGAGTACATGGGAGTTCATTGTTCTCTATTTTTATCTTTTAATTTTTCTATGTTTTTAACAAGAAAAACAAGAGAACCCTACCTTATACAACTGTGCCTTGCCTGATGCTTATTAGCACTATATTTGATAAATAATAAATACCAAAAACATAGATGTTGAACATGTTTGAATCAATATTCTCAGAAAGGTCCATTTATAAGAAATGATGAATTCACAAAAACTCAGCCAGCAAAGGAAGATCAAATGGAAAGACAAAAATTAGAAACAAAATGTTCTTCGAATTTTATAAAACTCTCACATGTGACTGACTGACTTTTCATTCTGCAGATTTTATTATCTCTCAAAGTTATCTCTCAAAGTCTGTGATAGCTATATATTCATCTTTTGCTTAAGTGTTTTATATTATTTTACTTAGGCTGATTAAAAAATATTTGCACTGAACTCCATTACCTATCTCTGTTTATTAAGTTTAGATGTAGTTATAGACTAGGGAGAATAGAGAAAATTGAAAATGTGTACATTAAATTCCCCAGAGTAATTTTGTTTTTGGTTTTTACATCAGACACACACAATTTTAAATACAAGTTTATCCATCTGAAAAGAGATTTCTTGCTTGTAGCCAGGTCAATTTTGTTTACACATATATTAAATACAATTTGCTAAATATAGCCAATGTTAATAAGAATAGATTCATTTTACCCTCTGTATGTCTGGAATGGTTAAGATATAATAGTTTAAAAGTTACAGAAAAATATATTAATGTTTCCTTAATATTAGGGAGAACGTGTTAACATTTAAAGCTGTCAAACAATGGAATAAACTATGTCCTAGAGAATGAGAACCCCTTACTTCACATATTAAACCAGAAGTTGGATGGCAATTTATCAGATATACTGAAAAAAGAGATTCACAGAGAAGGCTAAAACTTGATAATCTCATGGCCTGTGCCATCAGACAGACAAGAATCTTGATCTGACTCTTAACTTAGGTTATGATTTTGGTAAATTACCTAATTTCTCTAAAACTCAGTTTTCCTTGAACACAAAATACATCATTACTGTCAAGATTAAACGATATCATGCATGTAAATTGGTTAGCATTCTGCCTCAGACATTGTAAGTGATTAATAAACACTGTTATAGAATTATGACCAGTCACACAATCAGTACTCAAGTAATGAGTAACATCTTCACTACTACTGCTATTGCTATGTAAGAGAATAATAGGTAGTTGATATGGTTTGGTTCTGTGTCCCCACCCAAATCTTATGTTGAATCGTGATCCCAAGTGTTGAAGGTGGGGCCTGGTGAAAGGTGATTGGATCATCGGGGCAGATTTCCCCCTTGCTGTTCTTATGAGAGTGAATGAGTTCTCATGAAATCTGGTAGTTTAAAAGTGTATAGCACTTTCCCCTTCATTTGCTGTCTCTCCTGCCACCATGTGAAAACATGCTTGCTTCCTCTTTGCCCCTCTGCCATGATGGTAAGTTTCCTGAGGCCTCTCTGCCATGCCTCCTGTACAGCCAGACTGTGGAACTGTGAGTCAATTAAACTTCTTTTCTTTATAAATTACCGGTCTTGGGTAGTTCTTTATAGCAGTGTGAGAACAGACTAACACAGTAATTGATGAATGGAACAGAGGACACCTCTAGCCTGAGACATAAAGGATGGGATCGTAGAGGAAACAGAAAACCATTTCTGGTAGTTTTATTTTTTTCTGCGAGTTGGCAAATTAGAGGCTTTGTTACCATAGCTCACCCACTCAGAAATAGCAAAACAGCGTGTACAGATTCACATGGCGAACTTTTATCCAAGAAGAAACATGGGAGCTAAATATAAAAGCAAAAGAATAATTGAATACTTTGAAAAATACAGCGGGCATTAGGCTGCGCTGTGGATCTGTGGTGGAAAACTGTGAGTGAATCACCAGTGTATGACGGGGGAGAGAGTATCTTACAATACATATTTCTACTAAGGAACGAGGTAATCCAGGCCACTGGGGAGCTCCGGGACCCTACTGAGAGCTAGATCTAAGTTGGAGAACAGGGAGACTGTGAGAAGGAATGGCAGTAGAAAGTGCTCCATATGCACTCCCGTCTCCGACTACTGACAGAAGGCCATTCTTGATCCAACTAAGGGGGCTGCATGAAAACCAGCCAGCCAGCACAGGTGGCAGACGCTGGTTAGGAGAATCTTCAGACCAGGATTTCCAATCCAGTCTCTAGTGGGACAGGAGCCCCTATGGCCAGAACTGAGAGGTGAGAATATGTGGGCTCCAGCTTTGGGTACAGGAGTTGGGCACTACCCGTTTGCAGCATGGGACCAGGAGGGGTGTGGCCTGGGAGCCATGTTTTTGTCTCAGGGAGGGAGCTTTGAGACCTGGGGCGATTTTACAATCTGAAGAAAGACTGCTTATAACTTGGCTGGTTGTATTAGCATACCACTGGCAGCAGGCCATGGGAGGGAGCCCTGCCAGGCTGAAAGCATGGACTTCAGGCAGGTCCCACTACTGCCTGCTAGGCTGTGGAACCAAAACTACCCTTCTGTCCCTGTATTGGCTCTTTGACACAGCACGAGTTGCTCTGCTCCTCCCTCGAGCATTGCCCCAGGGGCCTGAGAACTGCTTTCTTATCCTCCTTGGGGACAGCACTTGTGCTTGGTGTTGGGGATGCCAGAGCATGGGACTGTCCAGCCTAGCCCCACTTCGCCTTGCCTCCATCAACCTGCATCTGAGGAAGAGCTTGGGAACAGGGCCCCTGGGAGTTCCACAGCCTAGTCCATCACCTAAGACATCAGAGTACCTCTGGTTAACAAAGGTCAAGCATATTGCCACCACCTCAGCTGGATCTCGCATGCTAGTGCCACCTACTGGCTGCAAGTTCAACCTGCAGAGCTTATTACATTATCTGTTAATAAAATTGCATGGGGTTTGACCACTGCTCAAGGAAATAAAAGAGGACACAAACAAATGGAAGAACATTCCATGCTCACGGATAGGAAGAACCAATATCGTGAAAATGGCCATACGGCCCAAAGTAATTTACAGATTCAATGCCATCCCCATCAAGCTACCAATGACTTTCTTCACAGAATTGGAAAAAACTACTTTAAAGTTCATATGGACCCAAAAAAGGGCCCATATTGCCAAGACAATTCTAAGCAAAAAGAACAAAGCTGGAGGCATCATGCTACCTGACTTCAAACTATACTACAAGGCTACAGTAACCAGAATAACATGGTACTGGTAGCAAACCACATATATACACCAATGGAATAACAAACACCACACATCTACAACTATCTCATCTTTGACAAGCCTGACAAAAACAAGCAATGGGGAAAGGATTCCCTATTTAATAAACAGTGTTGGGAAAACTGGCAATCCATATGCAGAAAGCTGAAACTGGATCCCTTCCTTAAACCTTATACAAAAATTAACTCAAGATGGATTAAAGACTTAAACGTAAGACCTAAAACCATTAAAAATCCTAGAAGAAAACCTAGGTAATACCATTCAGGACACAGGCATGGGCAAAGACTTCATGACTAAAACACCAAAAGCAATGGCAACAAAGCCAAAATAGACAAATGGGATCTAGTTAATCTAAAGAGCTTCTGCACAGCAAAAGAAACTATCAGCAGAGTGAACAGGCAACCTACAGGATAGGAGAAAATTTCTGCAAACTATCCATCTGACAAAGGGCTAATATCCAGAATCTACAAAGAACTTAAACAAATTTACAAGAAAAAAACAAACAACCTCATCAACAAGTGGGCAAAGGATATGAACAGACACTTCTCAAACGAAGACATTTATGCAGCCAACAAACTTATGAAAAAATGCTCATCATCACTGGTCATTAGAGATATGCAAATCAAAACCACAATGAGATACCATCTCATGCCATTTAGAATGGCGATCATTAAAAATTCAGGAAACAACAGATGCTGGAGAGGATGTGGAGAAACAGAAACGCTTTTACACTAGTGTAAACTAGTTCAACCATTGTGGAAGACAGTGTGGCGACTCCTCAAGGATCTAGAGCTAGTAATACCATTTGATCCAGCGATCCCATTACTGGGTATATACCCAAAGGATTATCAACCATTCTAATATAAAGACACATGAACACGTATGTTTACTGTAGCACTGTTCACAATAGCAAAGACTTGGAACCAACCCAAATGCCCATCAATGATAGAGTGGATAAAGAAAATGTGGCACATATACACCATGGAATACTATGCAGCCATAAAAAAGGATGAGTTCATGTCCTTTGTAGGGACATGGATGAAACTGGAAACCATCATTCTCAGCAAAGTAACACAAGGACAGAAAACCAAACACCACGTGTTCTCATTCATAAGTGGGAGTTGAACAATGAGAACACATGGACACAGAGAGGGGAATATCACACATCAGGGCCTGTCGGGGGTTTGGGGGCTGGGGGAGGGATAGCATTAGGAGAAATACCTAATGTAAATGATGAGTTGATGGGTGCAGCAAACCAACATGGCACACGTATACCTACGTAACAAACCTGCAGGTTGTGCACATGTACCCCAGAACTTAAAGTATAATAATAAAAACAAATTTTAAAAAATTGCATGAGGTTTGAAGAACAGACAAGCTCTGTGTGACCTCTACTACCAACATCACACCCTGGCTACTCAGGAGGACTTAAACCCATTTGCTCAACCTTACATTATGACTGCAACTAGCATTTAAGAAATCCACCAAACTGAGGCTATTTATAACCAAGAAAATCATACATAGTCTATGCCACCAAATGCACCCAGAAGCAAAGCCAGAGAACCCTACTCAACATACACCATAGATGCATCCTGAAGAAGAAAAAAAGTTACCTTTCAGTAAAAGTGAATTCAAAAATAAGAAGTGACTGTTACCCCATGTGCAAATGTATCAGTGCAATAATACTGGAAATATTAAAAAAAAACAAGATGCCATGACATCTCAAAGAAACGCCATAATTCTATAGCGATGGAGCCTAACAAAAAAGAAATCTCACAACAATGTACAAGAGAAACCAGAAAACGAATGCAAAGAAATTAGAAAATAAATTCAGGATATAACTGAGAAATCTGCAAAGATATACACAACTACATCAGTATCTACATTTACAGGATATGACTGAGAAATTCACCAAAGATATCTACATCCCCCTATTTATCTATAAAGCCAAACCAAACTTTTGGAAATGAAAAATTTATTGAAGAAATTGCATAATACAGTTGAAAGTTCTGACAATAGACTAGACCAAATGGAAGAAAGAATCTCAGAAACTGAAGACAGGTCTTTCAAATTAATCCAGTTAGACAAAAGTTTTTTAAAAAAGGATTTAATAAACAAACAAAGCATTTGAGAAGTATGGAACTATAAAAACAAGACTGAACCTACAAATCATAGGTACTCCTGAGAAAGAAAAAAGTTTGGACACCTGATTTGAGGAAATAATTACGGAAAACTACCTTATTCTAGCAGAAGATCCAGATATTCAAATACAAGAGGCTCCATGAACTCCGGAAATTACATTGCAAGAAAGAACTCACCATGACATAGTCATCAGAATGCCTATGGTTAACATTAAGAGGGGAAAAAAAATCCTAAGATCAGCAAGAGTAAAGCATCTAGTGACCTATCAAGGAAACCCCAAGAGACTAACAGTAGACTTCTCAGCAGAAACCTTACAAGCCAGAGAGATTGAGATTCTATTTACAAAGTGCTTAAAGAAAAAAAAATGTGGGACAGGCGCGATGGCTCATGCCTGTAATCCCCGCACTTTAGGAGGCTGAGCAGGGTGGATCACCTGAGGTCAGGAGTTTGAGACCAGCCTGGCCAACATGGTGAAACCCCGTCTCTACTAAAAATACAAAAATTAGCTGGGACTGGTGGTGTGTGCCTGTAGTCTCAGCTACTTGGAAGGCTGAGGCAGGAGAATTGCTTGAACCCGGGAGGCGGAGGTTGCAGTGAGCTGAGGTCACACCACTGCACTCCAGCCTGGACAATAAGAGCAAAACTCTGTCTCAAAAAAAAAAAAAAGTAAACCCCAAATTTTATATCCTGTTAGAATAAGTAAAGGAGTAATAAAGTCTTTCCTAGACAAGGAAATGCTGATGGAATTCATCACCACTAGACCGGTCCTATTAAAAAAACTCAAAGAAGTTTTTAACATGGAAACAAAAGGTTGACACTCTCCATCCTAACAAAACACAAAAGTATAAAACTCACAGGTCTTATAAAACAATTACACTTATGAGAAAGACACATAAATCATATGGCAATGTGACAAAAACCTACTAAACCTAAAAAGACAGAGAAAAAAAAAGAATCCCAAAGGCAAGTAGATAGAAACATTATGATAGAAACAAAAACCTTACATATCAGTATTACTCTTTAACATAAATTGATTAAATGCTCTACTTAAAAGATACAGATTCATGGAATGAATTTAAAAACAGATCCAACTATATTCTGCTTATGAGAAATTTGCCTTACTCATAAAGACATGTACAGACTGAAAGTAAAGGGGTAAAAAAACATATTCCATGCAAACAAAAATCAAACGCAAGCAGAAATAGCTATACTTATCTCAGACAAAACAGACTTTACATCAACAGTAGTAAAAAAAAAGGAAGTCTTTATGTAATAATAATCAATTCACCAAGAAAATATAACAATCCTAAATATATATGGACCCAACACTGCAGCACCCAGATTCATAAAACAAGTATTACTGAACCTAAGAGAAAAATATAGATAGCAATACAATACTAGTGGGGGATGTCAGCACACCACTGACAGCACTACGTAGAGTATCATGACAGAAAATTAAAGTGGACTTTAGACCAAGTGGACCTATAGGCATTTACAGAACATTCTATACAAGGAATATATCACCAGATGGAACATTCTCCAAGACAGTAACTATATTAGGTCACAAAAAAAGTCTCAATAAATTTTAAAAAAAATATCAAAATCATACCAAGTATCTTCTTGGACCACAGTGGAATAAAACTAGAAATCAATTCCAAGAGGAACTTTCAAAACCATACAAACACATAGAAATTAAAGAATATGCTCCTGAATGATCTATGGGTCAACAATGAAATTAAGGCAGAAATTTACAACAAAAATTGAAAAGAATGAAAATGGAGACACAACATACCAAAAACCTCTGGGATACAGCAAAAGCAGTGCTAAGAGGGAAATTTATAACATTGAATACCTCCATTTAAAGAAATGGCTGGGCACGGTAGCTCACACCTGTAATCCCAGCACTTTGGGAGGCTGAGGCGGATAGATCGTCTGAGGTCAGGAGATCGAGACCATCCTGGTTAACATGGTGAAACCCCATCTCTACTAAAATTACAAAAAATTAGCCAGGCGTGGTGACACGCGCCTGTAGTCCTAGCTACTCGGGAGGCTGAGGCAGGAGGATCGCTTGAACCTGGAAGGCAGAGGTTACAGTGAGCTGAGATCGTGCCACTGCACTCCAGCCTGACCCACAGAGTGAGACTCCACCTCAAAAAAAAAAAAAGAAAAGAAAAGAAAAAGAAATATTGCACATTAGCAACCTGACACTGTATCTCAAGGAACTAGAAAACCAAGAACAAACCAAACTCAAAGCTAGAAGAACAAAAGAAATAACAAAGATTCAAGCAAATAGAAAGAAATCGAGACCAAAAAAATAAAACACAAAGGATCAACCAAAAATTAAAAAGTTGATACTTAGAAAATATAAACAAAATTGATAGAACACTTGACTAACCAAGAAAAGAAGAGAGAAGATTCAAATAAACACAATCAGAAAAGAAAAAGGAGACATTGCAACTGATACCACAGAAATGCAAAAGAGCAGCAGAGACTACTATGAGCAGCTCTACATTCACAAACTAGAAAACCAAAAGGAAATGGATAAGTTCCTGGAAACACACAACCTCCCAAGACTGAACCAGAAGGAAATAGGAATTATGAATTGACTAATAATTAGTGAGATTGAACTAGTAATAAAAATTCACCCATCAACAAAAAAGTCCAGGACCAGAGAATTCACAGCCAAATTCTACCAGATATACAAAGAGTAGCTGGTACCAGTCCTACTAAAACTGTTCAAAAAATTAATGTGGACGGAAACTTCCCTAACTCATTCTATGATGCCAGTATTACCCTGATATCAAAGCACAGTAAATACACAACAATGACGACAAAAAAGAAAACTACATATCAATATCCCTCTTGAACATAGACACAAAAATCCTTGACGGAATACTAGAAAACTGAATTCAACAGCACGTCAAAAGGATAACGCACCATGATCAAGTAGGTTTTATTCCCGGGATGCAAGAATGGCTCAATATATGCAAATCAATAAATGTGATTCACTAGATAAACACAATTAAAAACAAAAACCATATGAGCATCTCAACGGATGCAAAAAATCATTTGATAAAATTCAGCACCCCTTTATAATAAAAACCTTCAACAAAATAGGTACAGAAGGAACATATCTCAATGTAATAAAAGCCATATAAAACAAACCCACAGTCAACATCATACTGAAGGGGGAAAAAGATGAAAATATTTCCCCTAAGAGCTGGGACAAGATAAGGATGCTCACTATCACCACTCCTATTCAACACAGTACTGGAAGTCCCAGCCAGAGCAACCAGGCAAGAGAAAGAAATAAAAGGCATCCAAATTGGAAAACAATTCAAATGATCTCTGCCAACAATATGATCTTATACCTAGAAAACCCTAAAGACTCCTCCAAAAGACTCCTGTATTTGATAAATGAATTCATTAAAGTTTCAGCATACAAATCAACATACAAAAATCAGTACCATTTCTATACACCAATAACTACCAAACTGAGAACCAAATCAAGAAGTCAATCCTATTTACAATAGCTACCAAAACCAAAACAACACAGCCCTAGGAATACAGTTAACGAATGAGGTGAAAGATCTCTACAAGGACAACTATAAGATACTGATGAAAAAAACTGTAGATGACACAAACAAATGTAAGAACATCCCACACCATGAATTTGAAGAATCAATATCATTAAAACAATGATGCTGACAAAAGCAGTCTACAGATTCAATGCAATCCCTATCCAAATACGAACATCATTTTTTCACAGAATTAGAAAAAATAATCCTAAAATTCATATGGAATCAAGGGAGAGTTGAAATAGCCAAAGAAATCCAGAGCAAAAAGAACAAAGTTGGAGGCCCCACAGTACCTGGCTTCAAATTACACAAGGCTATAATAACCAAAACAGCATTGTACTAATATAAAAATAGATACAGATCAATGGAACATACCAGAGAACTAAATAAAGCCACATGCCTATAGACAATTGATTTCTGATAGAGTCAACAAAAACATACAATGGGGAAAGGACACCTTATTCAATAAATGGTGCTAGGGAAATTGGAGTGCCATATGGAGAAGAATAAAATAGAACCCATATCTCTCACCATATGCAAAAATTAATTCAAGATGGATTAAAGACTTAAATATAAGACCTGAAACTATAAAAAAATACCAGAAGAAAACCTAGGAAAAACGCTTCTGGACATTGACCTAAGGAAAGAATTCATTACTAAAACCTCAAAAGCAAATGCAACAAAAGCAAAAATGGATGGCCATGGTGGCTGACACCTGGAATCCCAGCATCTCTGGAAGTCATGCTTGAGGCCACGAGTTCAAGACTAGCCCAGGCAACACAGTGAGACCACATCTCTATAAAACATACACAAATAAACAAATGTGAATTAATTAAACCAAAAAGCTTATGCACAGCAAAAGAAATAATCAACAGAGTGAACAAACAGTCTGCAAAATGGCAGAAAATGTTTGCAAAGTATCTATCCAACAAGGGACTAATACTCAGAATCTATGAGGAATTCAAACTAAGAACCAAACCAAACAAAAAATTAACCTTATTAAAAAGTGTAGAAAGATGTTTGCCTACATAACAAACCTGCACATCCTGCACATGTACCCTGGAACTTTTGGGGAAAAAAAAAGTGTTCAAAAGACATGAACAGACATTATTCAGAAGAAGACATACAAATGACCAAAAAGCATAGGAAAAAATGCTCAAGTTCAGTAATAATCAGAGAAATACAAGATAAAACCACAATGAGGCATCATCTTATACCAGTCAGAATGGCTATTATTAAAAAGTCAAAAAATAACAGATGTTGGTGAGGATACAAAGAAAAGAGAATGCTTATACACTGTTGGGTGGGAATGTAAATTAGCACAACCTCTGTGGAAAACAGTATGAAGATATCTCAAAGAACTAAAAATGGAACTAGCATTATATCCAGCAATCCCACTACTGGGTATCTACTGAAAGGAAAATAAGTTATGACATAAAAAAGATGCCTGCACTTATGTATGTTTATTGTAGCACTATTCACAATAGCAAAGATATGAAACCAAACTAAGTGTCCATCAATGGATGACTGGATAAAGACAATGTGGTAGGTATATACAATGGAATACTATTCAGCATAAAAAAGAATGTAATCATGTATTTTACAGCAACATGGATGGAACTGGAGGCTGTTATCTTAAGTGAAATAACTCAGAAACAGAGTCAAATGCCACATGTTCTCACTTACAAGTGGGCGCTAAAAATGTGTTCACATGGATGAGAGAGTGGAATTATATATATAATGGAGACTCAGACAGGTGAGGAGCTATGGCGGGGGTAGCATGGTAAAAAATTTGTTAATGGGTGCAATATATGTTAGTTGGGTGATGGATACCCTAAAAGCCCTGACATGACTTCATAATCTATGTATATAATAAAATCGCACATGCATTCCACAAATTTGTACAAAACAAAACAGAAAAGACTAGGATGCTGAGGTAGAGACAAATCTATGGGAAATTCCCAGATTAAGAAACAATTTGAAAATACTGTTTTTTCAGGCTGACTTCAAATGTCCAGTTTCTTGATTCATTTTTCTTTTGTTCTCAAAACCTTTTAGCAATTATTGTTTCTTCACTGTTTCTTTTAATCCCTTTCTCTCAAACTCGTATTACATGAATATTAGAGCCTTTCAATCTACCTTATATGTCTTTTAGCTGTGGTAAATTAAGTTGTTTTTTTCTGACCCCGTATTGAGTTTCTGGTAAATGTATCAGGACTATCCGGAATTTTCTCTTCAACTCTATCTAGAGAAGATTTTATTTCATGTACTAATTTATGTTTATTTCAATGACTGTATTTTTATTTTCAAGTTTCTAATTGGATTCTCTTCATATATACATTTCTCTCCTGCTTTTGTTTTTATCATTTTCTGTTCATTTTTATTCGATGTTTTGTCTGCGTTTGTCTTTTTGAACATTCGGTATGAACATATTTTTAAAGTTTTTGTTATTTATTTCTGTAAAATTAATTTCATATTGAGCAAATTCAGGTTCTGACTTTTCTTTTCTGGCTGTAATTTTTAGCGGCAGATTTCTCCATATGATTTTGAATACTGTTTTAATGGCTCGTTTTGAGTGGAAGATGTTTTTCTGCGGTTGTTTGCCCTCACTTCCTTCTCCCTGCTCATACCTGTCTGTCTTTGTCTTTCATCTTGACCCTCCTGTCCCCAGCCAAAAATAATTTTTCTTCTATCACCAGTTATATTGTACATATGGAAGACTCTTTCATAGACATATTTGATACTTTGGTTCCGTTTCTAATAGATTAATAGTATGTCAGCTGTCCTTCCCCCCACCCCCCACCCCAGGTATCCTCAGGCAAGCAGTTTGTTAAAAGATATAAGTGGAGGCTGGCACACACGTGCATGTGTGCATGAATGTGTGTGTGTTCTAACCTGCCTTCTTAGAGACAAGTGCTGGTGTGCTCTGTCATTTCTGGTTAAGTTCTATCATCAACAGGCTAAGTTTCCTTTTTCTTCTTTATACAATTTCTGTTTAATTATTGGCAATTGAGGTGTTTATCTTGCTTTTGAACTTGGCCCTGCCTTTTTCATCTTTTCATATGTTTTATATGTCCTGGCCATGTTTTTGGTGTGCAATCAGTGATTGATGGTTCACTATCATGCCATACTGATTTGAAGACAAGTTTCTAAGTTAGTAGATTTTCAAATATACCTGACATAACTCTTACTGATTCTAAGTGGACAAGGAAAGGCAAGGAAAAGTTAGGATTATAAATCTAATGTAATTCACTTGCTGGTCCTCTGCAGTAGATAATATATAAGTGGCTTACTTATTGATAACTTGCAATTGCTTGGCTTCATTCTGAATTCTGTAAGTTCTCCAAGAATTCCTGTCCCCAAGTTTTCTAAGCACTGTAGTACAATCAGAGGAGAATTATTAGCCCAGAAGTCTAAAGTCCTGGAGCCTAGGTGGGTGAATCTGGGCACTTTTGTATTTCAATTTCCTCCTTTATAAAACAGGTATAATAATGTCTACGTTCACCTTCACATGGAGTTGTTGAGGACACTGCAGAGATAACAGAGTGAAATTCAACAAAGTTTTACTTAGCTTCTGTTTGGAGACAGATATATTGCTAGGTCTAGGGAAATAAAAATTGAAGCACAGCCCTTTGGTTATTTATAATACTGTGGTCCAGATCGCCTGTTTTATTATTATGAGTTGTGACAATCCAATGTGGACTATGGTAAACACTAAACTAGGTATAAACAGTGAATTAAGACTACCCTCCAAAAGGAGCAATTCACACTTGAGGAAATGAGTGAAAACTTCACTTAGTAACCCATCTTTGATCTAAAGTCCTGTGAAAATGCCAAGATGCTATGTAAATGTAAGATGTGCTATTATTTTATTTTATATACCAAAGTTTTCTCATGAGTGAATCTGACTGGAGACCACTTAGCCATTTTGTCTTTTTTGTTTGTTTGTTGTGTAGGTCAGACCTTGCACTTAAATCTTCCATCTTCTGGGTCCTGGTGCTTGTCAGTCAATCATTCTCTCATCTGTGATGGCTAATTTTGATGTGTATTTTTGAAAATCTTCTCCTCCAGGCTGCTTTTCAATCTGAAGTTCCAAGGAAACACCCATTTTGCTATTATCCAGATACAATTTAGACTGAGCCGTTGCAGTAGAACATTGTGTTCTATTTGCCGTAATTTTTTTTCAAGAGACAAAGATAAACAGCTTAAACAGATAACCATCTCTGGTTGTTGATTTTAACAATAATATTTAGCAGCCAGTGAATATTCTGCAAGTGCCTTTCTCAGAAAGGCTGCATTAAGTAAACAAGCAGTAAATATTCCAAATGACTGAGATAACAGAAGTTAAATTTAGTTAGCTAACTGCCCATATCTGGCTAAAACATTGTTTTTCTGTTATGGTAAATAATACTCATCTTGTTTAGACAGGTTTTTATCAAAAACAGTGTTAGTATTTCATACCAAACATATTTTTATGAAGCTCATGAAGCTTATGAGGGCTAAAACTAACAAATTTTGAGCTGCTTCAGTCATATTTCATTAGTTTTCTTTAGATGTATATTTTGATTTATTTCCAAATCACAAGTTATACTGTATCCTGTGTTTTGAAGAACAATAGTGACTGGAGTATTCCAATTAGTCAGCATTTTCAGTAAAACCTGGGTTGTTTCTGCCATTGAAATATCAGCCATGAATTGAATTGGTATTTTGAAACATTTTCATTTGATTCCTGGCTGCCAAAGAATGATTTTGTTACAGGTGTTTTTTGAGATTTATGTACTTAATATGTGGTAGGTTCTGTATCACATATCGTTGTAATTTGAAGTGTCAAAGTGTCATTTCCTTTGCAAACTTTAATTTTTTTTTTTTTCCAGACAAGGTCTCACTCTGTTGCCCAGGCTGGAGTGCAGTAGCGTGATCTCAGCTCACTGCAGCCTTGACTTCCTGGGCTTAGGTGATCCTCCCACCTCAGCCTCCTGAGTAGCTGAGACTATAGGTGCACGCCACCACGGCCGGCTAATTTTTTGTATTTTTAGTAAAGACAAGGTTTTGCCATGTTGCCCAGGCTGGTCTCAAACTCCTGGACTCAAGCAATCCGCCTACCTCAGCCTCCCAAAATGCTGGGATTACAGTCATGTGCCACCATGCCCAGCCCTCTGCAAACTTTACAGCAAGAGTAGTCTAAGGGATGTGGCCATTCCACAGAAAAGAGAGTTACTATACACTATATCCACAGTGTCTTCATCTGTTTATTATTGCTATAAAGGAACACCTGAGGGTAGGCAATTTATAAAGAAAAGAGGCTTATTCAGCTCATGGTTCTGCAGGCTGGATTGTTCAAGATTAGCCATCTGGTGAGGGCCTCAGGCTGCTTCTACCCAAGGTAGGGGAAGGGAAGCCAACATGTGCAGAGACTACATGATGAGAGAGAAAGCAAAAAACTGAAGGGGAAGTGCCTGGCTCTTTATAACAACCAGCTCTTGCTGGAACTTATAGAGTGAGAACTCACCTCCCCATCCCCTGCAGAAAGGCATTAATCTATTTTTGAGGGGGTGTACCCCCACGATCCAAACACTTTCCATTAGGGCCTCACCTTCAACATTGGGATCAAATTTCAGCATGAGGCTTGGGTGGGACAAACATCCAAACTATGGCAATCAGAATAATGAGAAACACCAAAAAGTAAACCTCCGCAGGGCAAGGATTTTATCTTTCTCATTGTATTTTTGGATCCTAAAACAGGCCTCTTTGCATATAGTGGTTGTTCAATAAATTAACTGAAATAATTATCATCAGCCCCAAGATCATCATCAGTATTTCCATTGCTTATGTAAATACTGACACATAGAACCTGGGTCCTGCCCTGCTCCAAAAGACGGTCTTAAAAAAAATGTATAAATTTAGTGGGTACAAGTGCAGTTTTGATACATGAATACACTGCATAGTGGTGAAGTCTGTACTTTTAATGCAACACACATCACCCAAGTAGTGTACACTGAACCCATTAAGTAATTTCTCATCCTTTAAACCCCTCCCACCTTTAAGTCTCCAATGTCTATGAGTCCACACTGTATGTCCATATATACACCTTGAGGTACAGTAAAAATGTGACATTAATCTTATGAAACTACCATCATATATGCAGCCCGTCATTGACTGGAAAATCATTATGCAGAGCATGACTGTACTTCTTTAGCCTAAACAACCTACATGCCAATAAAAGTTTCACTGTTTCTTGATTCTGTATCTTTCAAAATGTTTCTTTCTTCTTGAATGCCTCCCTCATTTTCCAACTATTCATCAAAATAGTATAAATTGTTCAAGTGATGGGTCAATCTTTTTCTCTATTCCCTGATTTACCTTAATTAAAATAACTCTATTACATCCACGGATACCCAGAGTACTTTATTTAGTACCTCCTGTAAACAAATGTTGTATGTATACAGGGCAGTTACATACCAAAAAAACTTGGAAATGAAATAAATAAAGGTGTTCTCCAAGATAAAATTTTAAACATTAACATATATTTCAATAAAGTGTCATCTTTTCAAAAATTTCTGGTCCACAAGCCTGGTCCACAAGCCAAACCAACACAAAACTAGCGGCATTTACTTAAAAATATATTCTCAAAAGAATTATATTAAGTAGAAAGGAGGTGGGGAGAAATGAGAAATATTCAAATACTCAACAATAAAAACTCAGTGAGTATACCAATAGTCACAGCAGTATTGTTCATAATAGCCAAAAGGTGGAAACAACCAAAATGTCCATCAACAGATGAATGGATAAACAAAATGTGGTATAAGCACACAATGAAATTTATTTAGTCTTAAGATGGCCGGAAATTCTGATACATGCCACAACCTGAATGAGCTTGGAAGACATTATGCTAAGTGAAATAAGCCAGACACAAAACAATACATATTGGATGATTCCACTTATACAAGGTACTTAGAATGGTCAAATTCCTAGAGACAGAAAATAGAATGGTGATTATGAGAGGATGAATGATGAGGGAAATGGGGTTATTGTTTAATGGGTACAGCACCTGTATGGGCTGATTAAAAGTTCTGGGGATGGATAGCAGTGCTGATTGCATAACAATGAGAATATACTTAATGCCACTGAACTATACACTTTAAAATGGTTAAAAAGGTATATTTTATGTTATATATATTTTAACACAGTTATATAAACTTAGTGAAGGAAGAGTTGACAGGTCTCACCCAAACACTGACACAGGTACAGATGACCCATGTCCATCTTATAGATATAACTTTACTGTGAAAAATAAGCACATAAAACTATTAGATGCTGGGCGCAGTGGCTCATGCCTGTAATTCCAGCACTTTGGGAGGCTGAGGCGGGCAAATCACTTGAGGTCAGGAGTTTGAGACTAGCCTGGCCAACATGGTGAAACCTCGTCTCTACCAAAAATACAACAATTAGCCGGGTGTGGTCACACACGCCTGTAGTCCCAGCTACTCAGGAGGCTGAGGCAGGAGAATCACTTGAATCTGGGAGGCGGAGGTTGCAGTGAGCAGAGATTGTGCCACAGCACTCTAGCCTGGGAGTCAGAGCAAGATTCCATCTCAAAAAAAAAAAAAAAAAAAAGCTATTAGAACCTAGTACAACTAAACAATCAAAACAGTAATTCCCCTCTTTCTAAGTTCCAAGCGTGAGGCCAGAATGCTAAATAAAATGCAATTCCTTTTTTCTTCTTCAATTTCCAGCTCCAGGGGCTATGAACAAGGAGTTTCTACTATAAAACGTAACTTATAATATTGCAATTTTCACACACCAAAATCCAAGAAAATGGTATCTGAGAAATAATTTTTGAAAACTCAACAGCACACATTCTAGGGATTGATACAGCTACTAAGTATCACAGAATACCTACTATACTCAAGATACTATGCTAACAAATTAAGTACAATGAAGTATAATACTATCCTCACTCTCTGGGAATACAATGCAGTTTGGGACTAGGTAGGTAAGCATTAAAAACTATATACAATATGAAGCAACATATACAAGGTTCAAAATGAGTGGCACAAACAACGGATTTTAAAGGAGCTAAGACAAGAAAGAAACCTCCAGAACAGACATGATACAAACTTTCCTATAAACTTGCCTATAGATTTCAAGAAATATCAGTTCTCTACTTGATTACTGTCCTTCTCCACAGAAGTCTTCCCTAATTATTCTAGCCTCTATATGTCATTTGCTGTACTCTACGCTATAACCTATATTCAATTTTCTTATACACCAGCTTGTCACCATAACAACTGAGCTAACAAAGTACATTATTAAGTATAATTCTGTACATAAAGAAAGTGCTCCATAAAGACCCAATGAACTGAAATGAATGCTTCCGTTATAAGCTCTCAGGAATGTTGCCTGCGTACATAATAAAGCAAACAATTACTAGTTAATGTTTGTAATACAGATAATTTTGGGGGTAGGGAGGCTGTATAGAGGAGGAACTGTATCTCATCATTTATTCCACTCCAAAAAGTATTAGCATTATGGATATGGCAGGTATTCAATCATTACTTGCTCCCTTTATTTTGAGACAATTCTATACTTTCTAGGTGACCCAGTACATAATTTTGTGGTTTCCTGCACAAGGAGATAAAGAAAGCATGAAATGATCTAAAACCAAGACAATTGTCGGTTATGATGAAATGTTAGTTCTTGGTAGATTTCTAGGAGTTTTTGAGTTTTGCTTCCCTGATTTCTCTTACTTGGAAGAGGTCCAGAAGTTATCAGTACAATTAGTCAAGTAATAGTTTAGCTGAATTTATTTGTACTGTAAAATGTAATAACTGTAATCTGATTTTTAAGAACTTTAAAATAAACATTTCAAGACTACCAAAGATAATCAAACTCACCTACAGAGGAAAAATAATGCAAAATATGATCTGAAGACAATATTTAGAGAAAATAACTCTTCCAATCACTTATAAAAGTAGAGAAAAAGCAAAGTTAGTAATTTTGAGAAACAGAAATTAAAACAAGTCCCAAGGGAACAGTAAGGGTCTAAGGCCCTAGAAAGATCCATCATTTGGCAATCAAAATGATTACTAATATGCTAATTTTTTTCTTGGAGATAACATATACATGATTTTAATTTTTCTAGAAAATGGGTAATTTTTATTGCTATATTTAGTTTTAAAACATTTTACCCTAAAAAGAAGGACTCTGTAAATATAAGGCTGAAGTTGTAATTTTTGCAGCTTATGTATGGCTGTGATTAGCTGATGAATGAAATGAGAAGTGAAAAACTTTGACTTGCCTAAGACAGAATCTGATTTTCCCATACGATTATCAGAAAGGAGTATATCATTAATCATTTGTGCTACCATGCAATCATATAACTGCACTAAACCATTTATCACAGATCTGTTTTCTCTAATATTCTAGAACTAGAAATTAATTCTGGCAGATCTAAGTCAATCTGCTATCTGTACAGAAGCCGTAATTTCTATTGGTGAAAGGAATGAAAGAGGGTATGATTTAGAGGAAGAGAACATCCATCAATGCTAAAATAAAGGGATGACACATACACATGCATTTAAACTCAAGAGTTAACTAACGGAGCTTGACCAACACCAAAGTGAGAGAGAAAGAACATCATGAATGCAGTGTAGGCAATTTTACTTGATATTCCTCTCAGTAAGATTATACCCTAGAACGAGCATAAGATTCAAAACAAAAACATGCTATCCACAGTTTACCTCAATTTAGGAATGGCTTTTAGGAAAAAAAAAGAATAGAATACATTTACACTGTGTATGATTCAAGTATTGAAGTCACAATTCCTCGTTTTCTTTTCTTTCTTTGTTTTTTTTTTTTTGGTTTGAGACAGGGTCTTGCTGTTACCCAGGCTGGAGGGCAGTGGCATGATCCCTGATCACTGCAACTTCTTCCTCCTGGGTTCAAGCGATTCTCCTGCCTTAGCCTCCAAAGCAGCTGAGACTGCAGGTGCACCCCACCATGCCTAGCTAATTTTTGTATTTTCATTAGAGACGGTTTTGCCATGTTGACCAAGCTGGTCTCAAACTCCTGGCCTCAAGTGATCCACCAGCCTCAGCCTCCCAAAGTGCTGGGATTATAGGTTTGAGCCACTGTGCCCAGCCTACAATTCATAATTTTAGATCAATATAAACTCCAAATATACTAACAGCTTCATCCAGTGGTCAGCTGGAAAAAAAAAAACAAAAAAAAATTTCTTCCAATGTTGAAAGAATAAGCTGCTTTAGATGTAAGACTTAATTTTATATTACCTCTGTAATTATACAGATAATTTATCAATTTCTTAAGACATCCTTGGTAATACCAGATTTTTTCCTTATGTGTTAACTTTAGAACCCAGTTATCACATACGATGTACATATATGTACTAAAAAACTATACATGATAGTTAACATATGCTAAATACCTATCTAGTTTTATTTCTTAAAGCAATAAATAATAGATATGTGACTTCTAGTCTCCCACTAAACTGTGATTGTTTGTTTCAAAAATAATAACTTTTAAAGTACGTTCTCTTTTGCTAAATACAGAAAGGTTAGCCCGAAATACCTTTGTGTACAGTAAATACCAACTTGGGATATTTTGTAGTGGAGCGAAATCTTGAAAAACTGTAGGAAGACAGGTAAATAATACCAACATTCTTGTCATAAATAAATCACAAACTACATACAGTAGTTAAATAGACACAATAAAGTTTAGACAATCCCATTCAGTAATGGTAAGATGGCATAAACATTAAAAAGCATTAAAAAATACAAACAAGGATATTTGGTAAAGCATAAAATTTGGAAAGTACTTCTCAGAGTTTCCTAAAAGTTCCTATAAATATATTAACTTTTGGCCGGGTGCAGTGGCTCACGCCTATAATCCCAGCACTTTGGGAGGCCAAGGCAAGTGGATCACCTAAGGTCAGGAGTTTGAGACCAGCCTGACCAACATGGTGAAACTCTGTCTCTACTAAAAATACAAAATTAGTGGTGGCGCATGCCTGTAATCCCAGCTACTTGGCAAGCTGAGGCAGGAGAATCACTTGAACCCAGGAGGCAGAGGTGGCAGTGAGCTGAGATGGTGCCATTGCACTCCAGCCTGGGCAACAAGAACGAAACTCCATCTCAAAAAATATATGTATATATATTAACTTTTTATTCAAAATAAGGCCTGTAATTTCCCACTTTCATTTAGAATCATTTTCAACATATAGACATTTATTTTTAACAATTAAACCTGACTGCCTATAAAGGTTGTGCATATGAGTCTGTGGGTATGTGACTACATACAGTCAGAAAATTTTTTTTCCCTACTACAAATACACACAGATTTTTTTTTTTTTTTTGAGACAGAGTTTCACTCTTGGTCTTGGCTCACTGCAATCTCCGCCTCCCAGGTTCAAGTGATTCTCCTGCCTCAGCCTCCCGAGTAGCTGGGATTACAGGTGCCCACCACGACGCCTGGCTAATTTTGTATTTTTTTAGTAGAGATGGGGTTTCACCATGTTGGCCAGGCTGGTCTTCAACTCCCGACCTCAGGCAATCCACCCGCCTCGGCCTCCTTAAAGTGCTGGGATTATAGGCATGAGCCACCGTCCCTGGCCCAAATACATACAGATTATATCTGTATTAATATCATATGATTTTTGGGTGGTGGTAACGGGGAGTGGGTATCACTGACAAGCCTTCTTAGACTCATGAAGCATAAAAAAAATAAAAAGGAATCCCACACAATCACATTTTTAAACAGCATAGGTTATGGCCAGCTGAGAAAAAAAGAAAAAAGGAACCATCAAAGCCATTAAATATATAAAATATGTAAAATATATCCTACCTTGGCTTCCTGAGTAGCTGGGACTATACAGGTATGCACCACCATGCCGAGCTAAATTTTTTTTTTTGTACAGATAAGGTCTTGCTGTGTTGCCCAGGCTAGTCTCAAGCTCCTGGCTTCAAGCAATCCTCACATCTTGGCCTCCCAAAAAGCTGGGATTAGAGACATAAGCCACAGTGTCCTGCCTATATTTGGTTTTTAAGTAGTACAATAGTATCACCTTCAAGTTATTGTAAACATTTAAATAGTAAGAAAATATTATTAACAATGAAGTAATAGGATTTAGTCTGTATCAGCACTAAAATGACAACTCCTGATGTAAGACCAGAGGGCTAAACATGTGCAGAGAATGCAAGATATCACTTGCACACAAACTTAAGATACATAACATAGAAATACTTTAATGAAAACAGATTTAAACCCACAATTTAGTACTTTCAACAGCCAACTATGACAGTCTTATACATTTCTTCCCCAAATAAAAAGGAATATCACCGAACTCCACAAGCTGCTGCTAGGTGTAATAATATGGCATAGAGTAAGAAAATCAAAGCACATGGTATATTTGATGAGTCATGTTCCAAAGAAAATAGTCCATTTTTTTTTAAAGGTTTAAAAGAAAGTTCCATGAGGATAAGAAGAGGATTCAAGTTTTTGTCTCAGAGAACAAACTGATTTTAATCACACATACTGATTTTAATCACACGTACTGCTTTTAATCACACGTACTGATTTTAATCACACATTACCTGTTTCTAGACTTAATGAACCTTATATTACACAGTTGAGCAAAATGTCCCAAATAAAACAGCCATATAGAGTCTCAGAGCAGGGGAAAAAAAGAAGTATGCTAACATCAGAAGAACATACCTAAATAAATAAATGTTATTTTTATTTCAACCTGCCATTGCTTAGTTACTTTAACTAAGTGACTACTCAAAAGTAAACTGAACCAGGAGCCACAACCAGTGAACTATTTCAAAAGTAAACTGAACCAGGAGCCATAAAATGCCCTAACATCTAATAAATACAAATAAACCATGCCACACTGACTCAACACAAAGGAGACCTTCATAAACTAATCTCTCCATACTTTAAAAATATTTCGCTAAATAGATGCTAGAGGTTTCCTAAAACAAGATAATTGTATTTTTCTACATGTCAGCTAGTTTATCATCAAGTTTTAGGTATAGTTTACAAACAAAGATTTAAAATCAAAACTACCTACACATTAATAAACAATACAGGTGAATCAAGATTTTGCTTTGATTGATATATAAGATTTAGTATATAACAAAATAAAATATTTTCCCTAGAAATATGTATTTTTAACTACTTAATTTGATTAGCCTTATAAGTCAAAGTTCTGTAAAAAAAAAAAAAAAAAAGTAATGAAATGAGCCAAAAGGTCTTACTTATCTCTATTACTTTATCAGGAATCAGCTATTTAAATCTAAATTCCTTGCTGTCCATTACACAAGGCATTAACAATATTGTTATCATAACAATACTTTAAAAAAGCCTTACGAGACTTAGAATAAAGTAATTATGCAAGTACAAAATAACAGAACTGCTCAAGGTCTGGAATAAATATTCACAAAATCTCATACAAGCGGTGTCTTTTAAAAATATTACTTTTATGATAATGTCAAAAGGCACCTCAATAGTACATTTGTGACAATAATAATGCACTTTTTTATCACCTTGCAATGAGTCACTACTTTTTCTCATAAAACTTAAGGGAAAATATTCTCTTATAAAGTACAAAACAATTTGCTTTCCAAATTATACTGCTAATCATTCATTTTTTTTCTGACACCACTACAGGCAGCAACAACAGAAATTAAGAGAAAATTGGACATGTATATAAAGGATGAATAAAGAAATAAATGCAACGCATTTACACTATTCAGTCACTATGACTTTCTCTAGAACCTACTATTCTCATTGCTATGGTCTAAAAGGCCCCTAAAATTCATGTGTTAAAATTTTATCAACAATGTGATAGTATTCAGAGGTGAGGCCTTCAGTAGATGATTAAGTCATGAGAATACAACCCTGATGAATGGAATTAGCAACCTTAAAATGGAGCTTGAGGAAATGAGTTCACCCTGTCCGTCACTTTCGCCATTTGAGAACACAGCATTCTCTCCTCCAGAGGATGTAGCAACAAGCACTTGACAACAGAGGACAAGCCATCACCAGACAACAAACTTTCTGGAACCTTTAAGCGTGGATTTCCCAGCCTTGAGAACTGTGAAGAAATAAATATCTATTCTTTATAAATTATTGTCTGTAGTATTTTGTTATAAAAGCACAAACGGGCTGACACATTGAAACAATTTGGTTCTAGATTAAACAGGTAAAAACGAGGCAGTGAAACAGTATTACTTTCCAGGCAAGTGCCTGTCTATTCAGGCAGAGACCACGAAACAAAATAAACAAAATTTAAAATATTCCAAAACACATTCTTTAAAAAAAAATTATTAGAAAGGAAATCCTCAAAAATTTGGCATCAAGATGTAGAAATAGGAAATTTCAGCCATTGTCTTCCTGCAGAAACAATTTTGTCAACCACCCACAGATGACAGTAGCTTTGTGGGAGCCCAAAAGTCCAGCAGATATGGCCAGCACCCCAGTAGAAAAAAAGCTTAAATAAATAGATGCATTGAAAAGGGTAAGAACAATTTCACTTTAGCTATTTCTTCATCCCTCCCCTAAAGCCGCACAGCCCAGTCCCAAGAGAGATCCAATCAGCCTTGGATCTGTCTCACAAAAGAAAGTAAAAGCATAGTGAGTTCCTGTCTTCTACAGCTCTGAGAGTCACTGCCTAAGAGGCCTACTTCTTTCTCACCCCACCGACAACACATAGAAGACTCGGAGGAGAAGCTAGAAACAGGAGAAAAGGGTGGGGACTCAAAACAACTAGGGCACAGAATGCAACAAAGCACCATGGTTTCTGCTAAATGCCTCCCACACTCCACCAAGAGGTATTCCCAAGAACATCTCACCTGTGGTCCCATCTGCCAACTAGGCTATATGTTCCCCTAACATACCATGCACCCCTCTCTCCTGTACATGGCACCCTATATGTGCCCCTGCAGACAATACATACAAGCATCCACAGACTTGGTTTGATTCTGAACATTTCAGGACACTACCGTAGAGAAAATTAAAGGAGGCTCTCAACAATGGACCTACCTTTGCAGGATTGAGAGAAGGAATGTAAACCTAAGATTTCTTCCCCGAAAAAGGGAAGAAGTAGAGTAGTTATATCCACAGAAAAGGTCTGAAAGACCTCCAGAATCCCTACCTCAGCTGACTGGTGAAAGTCTTTTCTCCTGAAGCCAGTCACTACAGAGCAAAGAAGATAACATCTTCTTTGAATGTGAAGATGGCAAGGCAAGGCTTCAAGGAAAATTAAAAAAAAAAAAAAACCAAAGAAATATGATACCACCAAAGAAACAGAGTAAATTTCTAGTAACTAACACCAAAGAAATGGAGATCTATGAATTGCCTGACAAAGAACTCATAATAATTGTTTAACAAGCTACAAGAGGTCACAGACAACTCGATACAACCAGAAAAACAATATATCAACAAAATACAATCAACAAAGACAAAAAATGCGCACACACACACACACACACACACGCGCGCGAAATTCTGGAGCTGAAGAACACCATAAATGAAATAAAAATGTAATGGCCAACTTCAATATCAGACTTGATAAAGAAAAGAAAGAATCTACAAACTCAAAAACAGGTCATTTGATTTCCAGTCAGAGGAGAAAAAGAAAAAAAAAGAATGAAAAAGAGTGAGGAAAGCCTGCAGGATTTATGGGACAAAATGAACCAAACCAAAATATGCATGATAGAAGTCTCAGAAAAAGAAGACAAAAAGGATTTATGGGACAAAATGAACCAAACCAAAATACGCATGATAGAAGTCCCAGAAAAAGAAGACAAAAAGAAAGAAGCAAAAGGCTTCTTTAGATAAATAATGCCTTAAAACTATCCAAATCTTGAGAGAGATATGGACTTCCATGTTCATGAAGCTCAAAGATCCTTAAAATCAAGACCAATCCAAAGAAAATTACACTAAGACACGTGCTAATCAAATTACCAGAAGTTAAAGACAAAGTAAGACTTTGAAAGGAGCATTAGAAAACTGACTCATCAGAGACAAAGAAACACCAATTAGCCTATCCACAAGCTTCTCCCTAAAAATGTTACAGACCAGAAGAAAGGGATAATATATTCAAAGTGCTGAAAAAAACCATGTGAACCAAGAATACTATAACTAGCAAAAATGTTTTTCAGAAATGAAAGAGAGATTAAAAACTTTCCCAAACAAAAGCTAAGGGAGTTCAAAAACAGTAAACCTGCCTTACAAGAAATGCTAAAGGGGGTTCTTTAACCTGAAACAAAACTATTCTCATTAATAACCTGAAAACATGAAGGTATAAAACTAACTGGTAAAGCTAAGTAGATAGTCAGTGTCAGAATATTATACTATAACGATGATACACAAATCATTTTTAACTCTGGCACAAAGGCTTAAAGACAACTATTAAAATGACTATAGCCATAATAATTTGTTAAGTATATTAAGATAAAAAGTTGTACATTGTGACATCGATAACAAACTGTTGGGGTGGGGGGAATAAAAGTGCAGAGTTTTTGTATGTGAGTGAATTTAAGATGTTATCAGTTTAAAAAAGACTGTTAAAACTATAAAATGTTTGATATGTCTTATGAAAACCACACACACACACACCTCTAATAGAAACAAAGAGAAACAACAAATAGAAAGAAATCAAAGTATGCCACTATAAAAAAATAAAGTTACAATGAAAAACACAAAAGAGGAAGAAAGAATCAAAGGACCTACAAAGCAGCAGGAAAAAAATTTTAAAAAATGGCAATACTAAGTTCTTATCTATCAATAATTACTTTAAATTGCAAATGAAACTAAGTTCTTCAATAAAAAGACAAAGTGGGTGAATCAATAATAAAACAAGACCCAACTATATGCTGCCAACAAAAGACTCATTTTAACTTTATAAACACACATAGCCTAAAAGGGGATGGAAAAAGACATTTCGTAAAAATGGAAACCAAGGAGACAGATTTGAGTAATTATAAAACTCCAATCTCCTGCAAAACTGGCTCTGCGTTAATTACTCTTTCTCTACTGGAATTCACCCATCTTGATAAATTGGCTCTGCCTAGGCAGCGGGCAGGGTGAACCTGTTGGGCAGTTACAAATTTGGAGGCTCGTCTGGGATTGCCCTTGTGGCTGCCTGCCTGTGGTTCAGTAGCCCCCTCTCTGGTGATGGATCCAAAGGCCAGCCCAAGCGGCCACAGTTGTCTTGGACTGGGGGCTGATTCTGGCAATCTCTCTACTGGCAGGGTGCTGCTGATCCAATGTGCATGAATTTAACTGCAATAGAGAAACAGTCCTGGGGAGACGTCCCATAACTGTAGCCCTACCACAGGGTGTCTGTCTGTAGCTCCATGGCAGGGTATATATGTCTGTAGCCTGGTCATGGAGTGCTTATAGCTGTAGCCCCACTATTGGGTATCTGGTTTGGTGAGTATCCTAGGTACTGCCCACACCTCCTTCCTTCTCCTGATCAGTTTGGATCCTTCAGGGGTGTTGGTTTTTCTGTAGCCCCATGGTGGAGTATCTGTCTGTAGCCCCACTGCATGGTGTCTATCTTGGTTTGGCTCCATCAGGGGTCTTGGTTTTCCTGTAGCCTTGTGTGGAGGTGTCTGTAGCTCCACTGCAGGGTGTCTGTCTTGGTTCAGCCCCTTTGGGGGTCTCAGTTGGCTCTCCCTAATTAGTAGGAGGAGTCTTGGTTCACCAGACATCTAAATCAGGAAGATTTCAGGGAGATTTCTCAGACGGAAAATAGAATAGTTTAGAAAGGATACTCTCGGAGTTCTTGGTTAGGGATCTGGATTTGGAAGGCCTTCTGCCTATCGTGTCTTTGTGTGTGTGTTTGTTTATGTGAAGGGAATCTCTGGAGGAATTGCTGGCACAAGTTCAGCAGGCCTAACTCAGAGAACCCTCCTTATTTGTCTGGTCACATTCGGTGAGCCCTGAAGGAAGCTCAACAGGCCTGACTCGGGGAGACTATCCACTCTTCGTCTTACCCAGCAACTACCCAATGAATTACCATTCGGAGGTCATCCCTCCCCGCCTGGAGTGAATCAAAGGCAACAGGGACCAACAGGAGAAAGCTGAGCCTTGCCAGTTTAATACTGGGTGCTGAATGAGTTGACTAGTGTCTGTTTTGTTATATGTATTTTGCTTTGGCTGGGATGGAAAATGTTAACTCAGTTCCCCACACAGTCTGTTGGGCAGCATCTTGCAAAATTGAGAATCTTTTGCCAATAGTTCCATAAAACAGAAAAGGGTGATTTCCTTTTGTAAAGTGGCTTGACCCCCACAGCTATGCCACAGTAAGCAGGGTCATCAAAAAACGCTCCATTTTTCTGGAAGCTGCAGTGAAATGGAACCCGGAAACCTGGTATGCCGGCAAAAAGGGTAAGAAATTCTTACCAGTCAAAAGTTTCTGGTGTGTGTCTCTCTCTCGCTCTGTGTGTGTGTGTGTGTGTGTGTACATGGTAAATGTCAATATTTATCTCCTCTGCAAGGGTTTAATTAATAGAAAAAAAGGATTTGTGAGACTAGTCTTAGGCTGCAGCAAATCTGGTGCGCTTTGTGCTAAGAATGTCTTTCAGTGTCGTTCTGTAATGGAGAGAGAGGTATCACAGGATAGAACATGGGTTTAGGACCCCTATAAGCCTACCTTTCAAGCCAGCCTGGCAGGCTGGTCAGTTACAAACTTTGCTAGGGGTCTCTGAAACCAATACTAGATGAAACTTTGTCTTGTTTCATGTCCTTAAGAGCTTAACCTTGTGACCATGTGGCGATACTCTCTCTTGGTTTCCACCATCCAGAAGACACGTGATTTTAGTAATTTTCTGGGAATAAAGACAGTTTTAAAGATTACTGGTAAAATTAAAAGTCCTCAAAATTTAGACATTTGGTCTAAATTAAGGTCAGGTATCAGATTTGCTAAATGCTTTAAGGTCATAAACTGCTTCTTTGACTTTTGAAAATTGTTCAGTTTACCTAATTTGGAGCATTAGATTCTAGATAAGGCCTGGGAACATGTGGAGTTAGCCTGGCTCCCCAGCTATGCTGGAAAGAGTAAGACCTCATCTGCACTTCTGTCTGATGTCTTAGGCTCCACACCTAGTACATAATTAAAATCACTTATTTATCAGCTTTTTCATCAAAAATAAAAGTTGCTAAGAGTTAAACACTGTAACATGTAATTGAGACTACTGGAGAAACAGCTTGACATACAAGGTTGCAAGGTATAGAAGGAAAAAGTAGAATATGGTTTTGCTGGGAGATCAAAAGAAGGCATGGGGATATGGTTTTTGTGAAAGACAATGTAATTTTGTGTAGTTCAGAGGGTTTTAAAGATTGTCTCAACCTAAAAGAGTAATGGGACAAAACTGAAAGTTTAAGCAGGTTGAAAAGGGTGTGTGAAGGGTTGATCCTGTAAAAAAAGTTCTGGGGGTATAAGCAAGTTGGCTAAGGTTTGAAGGGTATTATTTTTTTCTGCAGGTTGAACATTAAAATAAAAGCACACTGATGTGGGGCCACAATCTGGGCCCATGTGTCCGAGTAACAGGGTTTTCTTAGAAAATTTATCTGCTGTTTAACAGAAAATTATAAAGAGATCTAAAAAGTTTATGAAAATCTTACCTTATGGTAAAACTAATAAAAAGTGGATGGATTTATAAAATTTTATTTAAAAACTAGCTTTAGCATTAAAGATGCACTAATAAAAACATAAAATTTTTCTCTTTTGGAAAAGATTTTTATGTAATATTGAGAGATAATGAAAGATTTTTGCTTGCCTTTTGAGTAAACTACAAAAAATGGGGAGAGAGAAGAAACAGATTCAGTTGGCCTCAGGGTGTCTTCATTGGGTCTAATATATTGTTTGGAAAGCTGAGTCTCCTAACAGAGTAAACGTTTTTCATTTTAAAAATTTTTGAGTTATCATTTTGGCCAAATGAATGAATTATGATGACCTGAAATTCTATTTTATGATATCCAGTGTTTTAAACCTTTGATATTTGACAAACTTTCCAATATCAAATTATGAAGTATGCATTTTTCTGACCTAATTAATCTTTTAGATATTATGTCCTCTAAAGACCAAAAACGACACACTTGGTTTATTTGGTATAAAAATCATAAAAGAAACACTATCAAATATGAAATGGTGTTTGGCTTTCTTTGTGCTGTATTTGTGTAAATGTGTTATTGGTATATGTTGCAAAATTATATGAAAGTCATAATTCTGATATGACTTAGTATATGGTACCAGTAATAATTATGTTCAATTATTGTGTGCCACAAAAGTAACAAATTTCCTTGTCAATTTTGTCTTTACCTGTGGCTAAGACTTTTTGTCATCCACAGACAATTGTTGTCTTGCTTTGATCCTCTTTAAATGGTGATTTTATAATCAGCTGTAAAACTCTAACAGATGTTCTTAAATGCAGGTTTCTGATAACTTTGAAGATGGCAACAGTAGAATGAAGGGAAATAACTTTTAGGACTCTCATGGAGAGCTGATATGTTCATGAATATCAAGCAAAACAGGAGTTAACTGAATGGACTGAACTAACAGATAATGAAGGCCAGGTGCGGTGGCTCATACCTGTAATCCCAGCACCTTGGGAGGCCAAGGCAAAAGGACTGCTTGAGCCGAGATAGCTGAGACCAGCTTGGGCAACATAGTCGGACCTCATTGCTCCAAAAAACCTTTTAAAATTAGCCAAGCATGGTGATGCACACCTGGAGTCCACCCTACTCAGGAAGCTTAGGTGAAAGGATCACTTGTGCCCAGGAGGTGGAGGTTGCAGTGAGCTGAAACTGCACCACTGTACTCCATCCATCTGGGGCAAGAGAGTGAGACCCTGTCTCAGAAAAAAAAAAAAAAAAAGAGAGAGTGCCATTTCCATAAATGTGTGAATTTTCCAATTTTACTTCTGCTAGTGAGTCTAACTTCATCCTGTTGTGGTCAGAGAAGATACTTTGTATGGTATCTCTTCTTAAATTTGAGGCAAAAATTTGTGTCCTAAAACACGATCTATCCTGGAAAATGTTCCATGTGTAACTGAGAAGAATTTGAAAATAAAAAAGAAAAAGGAAACAGTACCAGCCCTTTAAATCCCCTGGAAGTCACTTGTCAAAAGAAGAGCAGTTTGAAACAATGGTGGAAGGTATAACAACAATGGCTGCCCACTTCTTTATCTGGAAATCTGAGATCAGAAGCAGCAATCGGCAATCAGAGCACAGATCCCCAATATTTGGAGAACAGGCTCCTATCTTCCGCCACGTAGGTGCAAACTGCTCCAGGAATATGTACATGGCTGCCTATCACGGGGCTGGGTGTGAGAGACAGGGAGCTGGTACTGCGCTAAGAGCTGAAACTGACCAAAACAAACTACATTTATCATCTAAGCCTTTTCTTGGAAACTGTAAGCATTAAACAGTCTCCAGAGTTCCATAACAGTCACATTAGATTCTACCAGTGCAACTGTTGTCTAGGTGGGGAGACAGACTCTTATTGCTTCCTACTCAGCCTCTTCCCATAATCCTCCAATAGATTTTCTTAAATAAATTCTCCTTTATTTGCTATATGACCTTAGGACCCTTTCCAGAGACTTAAAATACTTGTGGAGCATCTCATGCTATCATTTCAGAAGTCATCTTTGACTATATTATTTTCTCTTCTTCACTGAGTATTAAACAAGCCTTGCATTCCTGGAATAAAGTCCACTTGGTCACAGCATATGATCTATTTTATATATTGCTAGATTCAATTTGCTAATATTTTGTTAAGGATATTTTTATTATCTTCACTGGGAACACAGGCCTTTTTTTCCCCCTGTAATGTGTTTGCCTGATTTTAAGGTGAGAATAATGCTGGTCTTATAATTAGTTGGAAAGTATTCCTCCTCCTCTATTCACTGAAAGATTTTGTGAACGATGGGCTACAGATTAGCGCTGTAAGGGTTCAAAAGAAAACACTGTGTCTTGAAAGGACTGATACAGTTGGTGAAATCTGACCTGCAAAAGCCAGTCTTAGGAGAGAGGGGTGAAGAAATACCATAACTAAGGGAACAAATATGAGAAATTTTAAAACAAACTAAGGAAATAAGCAGCCTACTTTGCTTAACTCAGCAACTTCTGGTACATTGGTAATAAGCTACTAAAACATGATGATAGAAAGAAACATACAAGGAATTTATATCTCCAATTTTCAATTACTTCGTGAAGAATAATCACACCACTATAATCTTACTAAATAGATTAAGTAAATGGATTGTACCATTCTTGTACAATGTAAACATGGTATCACTACATGCTATGTACCTTTTAAATAACAGAGCAGAAGGCATTTGATATTCTTTTAGCCTGTGAAAAATAAAAGCTCACTTTTTTATATTTAGAGAATATCCAATGTAAGGCCATTTCACTAACATATGCTGTAAATGTCAAACACTTGCTCTCTTAGTCTTCTTTGCAGCCAGGGAAAGGCACATGACCTAACCTATATCGATCAGCCATCAGCTGAAGCATGAATGGGTAACTGGAAGCAATAGTCAAATCCAATTTTCAAAGCACATTCTGGCAGATTCTATAGCTATATCAAACTCTAAAAATACAATCTAATGCATAGTGACAGAAAGCATATCAGTGATAGCTGACAGAGGGAGGTGCATGGAGAAGAGCAGGAGGGAGATTACCAAGGGGCAATAGGAAATTATTAGAGTTGATGAATAATTGCATTATCTTCAAAAGTGACTTCATAGGTGTTCAGATATGTCAAAGCTTTTCAAATGTGTGTAGTTTTATTTTTTATTATTATTATTATTTTAGACTCAGGAGGTACATGTGCAGGCTTGTTACATGGGTATATTGCTTGATGCTGAGGTTTGAACTTCTAATGATCCCATCTTGCAAGTAGTGAACATAGTACCCAATAGGTAGTTTTTGAACCCTTACCCCACTTCCTCACTTCCCTCTGTAGTTTTTAATATGTGTAGTTCACTGTGTGTAAATTATATCTCATTATACCTTTTTGAAATAAAGAAAATAAAGAAAAGACAGGGAAAAACCTTTGCTACAGGGGTAAGGCAATAATCCTTTAGATACACACCAAAAAACACAACTGGCCGGGCACAGTGGCTCATGCCTGTAATCCCAGCACTTTGGGAGGCCGAGGCAGGCGGCTCACCTGAGGTCAGGAGTTCGAGAACAGCCTGGCCAACATGGCGAAACCCCATCTCTACTAAAAATACAAAAAAATTAGCCGGACGTGGTGGCGTGCACCTGTAGTCCCAGGTGGCGTACGCCTGGAGGCATGAGAATCGCTTGAACCCACGCAGCAGAGGTTGCAGTGAGCCAAAATCGCACCACTGCACTCCAGCCTGGGTGACAGAGCAAGACTCCGACTCAATTAAAAAAAAAAAAAAACAAACCCACACAATTAAAAAACTAATGAAATTGTTAAACCTGTTTTTTTTGAAATACACTTATAAAGTAATAAAAAAGCCACAGATTAAAAGAAAAATATTTGCAAATCATATACCTGAAGGACTTGTATCCAGATAGATTTTTTAAAATCTCTAAACCAAGTAAGAAAAATCTAATTTAAAATAAAAATCCAACTTAAAAAATGGGCCAAAGAATTGAAGAAGTACTTCACCAAATGAGATATACAGATGGAAAATGAGCTCATAAAAATGCTCAATATTCTAATTCATTAGACAAATGGAAATTAAAACCACGAGATGCCACTACACTGTAGCCCAATGGTTAAAATTAAACCAATTGTCCCTTCCTAGATGTTAGTAGGATGTGGAGGCAATGGACCTCACTCTACTTGAAGAAATGGTGTACAGTATATTTGAAAAATACTTCGGCAGTTTATTCCAAAAGTTAACTATATACATATACATAGTTAAATAAGTCCAGGCCATTCAGCTTCTACAAATTTACCCAAGGGAAATGAAATCATGTGTTCACACAAAAACTTGACACAAATATTCATAGTAACTTAATTTATAATAGCCAAAAAACTAAAACAACCGAACATTCATCAACAGGTGAACAGATAAAGTGTGGCATATACATATAAATGGAATACTATTCGGCAATAAAAGATGAATTATTAATCCATGCAATAACAAAGACAGATCTCAAAATAATTATACTGAGTTAAAGAATCTAGATAAAAAAGAATATTGTATGACTCCATTTAGGTAAAATTCTATAAAATACAAACTGATCTTGTATTAGTTTCACAGGGCTGCTGTGACAAATTACCAGAATCTTGGTGGTTTTAAACAACATAGATTTATTCTGTTGCAGTTCTAAAGGCCAGGGTCCAAAATCAAAGTGTTGGCAGGATTGGTTCATTCTGGAAGCTCTGAAGGATTATGTATTCCGTGTCTCTTGCCTAGCTTCTGGTAGCTGCCAGCAATACTTGGCATTCCTTTCCTTCTAAATTTATTATTCCAATCTCTGCCTCCATCACATCACCTCCTCTTTATGTCTCTTCCCCTCTCTTCTAAGGATATTTGACATTGGATTTACGGCCCGTCCTAATACAGGATGATCTCATCTGAAACCCTCAATTACATTTGCAAAGATGGTTTTTTCCAAATAAGGTACCATTCACAGGTTATGGATAGACATATCTTTTGGGGTGGGGACACCATTCAACCCACTACAAAGCTCTAGTGACAGAAAGCAAATCAGTGGTTATCTGGAGATGGGGAGGGATTAGAGGAAAGAATTGCAAAGAGGCATGAGAAAACTTCTAAGGTGATAGATATATCCACTATCATGATTGTGGTAGTGGCTTCATGGATATAAATGTATATTAAAAGTTATGAAAGTATACGCTTTGTGACAAGAATATGATAATTTCTCATGCCTGAGTCTCCGGATACAGCCATCAAATATAACCTAAGTAACCATAAATTCAAACACGATAGAAGAAATAGTTTTAAAAAGATGTGGAATTGAGAAAGGATAGCAGAACACTGAGCTATAAATTAATAAATGACAGAGGCTAAGGAACAATGAGTTCTGCTACCCCAAAAGGGAAGACAGGTAAATCAGACAGTTTACAATTAGTTCCCTGAGCATTGTCTTCTACATAGACCCTAAACAAATACTGGTGGAGTGAGTCAATGGCTCAATGAAGCACTAATTCAGAGTTCCCTGTGTTAACTATGAAGTGGTATTTATAGATCCAGGGCAGTTTGGGTGCTTGTTGGAACAAAGTAAGGCACACAGAACCTCAAAGAAGGCTGCAAAAACAAACAGTAATAGTTAACTTTTTAAGGGGACTGTATGTACCAGTACGACAAACCAGATTTCTATAGTAACATTAGCATACATAAGACCAAATAAATTAATGTTCCCACTTAACTCTCATTTGCCAAGAAGAAAATTTTACATGGTGCAGACTAAAGGAGGAGGATAAGTTAGAAGAAAGAATAAGAGGAAAAGAGTAGGAACCTCCAAAGGTTGGCCCCTTCCAAGCCTCTTACAATATCTACAATTTGGTGATGCATTGGAAAATATGCTGAACATAAAAATTCCTGCCATATTATTTAGAAACCACCAAATTAAATACATATGCAAAAGGCATTTTTTTCTATTCCACAGAAAGTTCAAAGGTATATATATATATATATATATATATGCAAATAGCTCTAGATTTATCTATGAATAAACCTTATAATGTTATTATATGGAAAATATATTACATGTTAAAGGACCAAAAAATAATCCTTGAGAAAGATCAAACATCTTCTTTAATGAGGGAGATTTATTAAGCAGCAACCATTTGTTCTAGTGTATTGAGTTTAATTCACATGACTAGCAGCTTGATTTGGCAGTCTCAATGCATAAGACAAATAATTCATAAAAGTTTGACAGTATTATTTTTAGCTCGCATGCTTCTTGGATTCAGCCCACAAATGCTGCTGCTTTATGCTACTCTAGGGACTCCATTCAAATACAAATACATTTGTTAGCAACTGGGAGGCTGAGGGAGGCACTCAGTGCACACAACATGATATTCTGAGAATCCAAATTTATCATCTCATTTGGGTAGACACTTAGAATAATTAAAAAATGACTGTTGTTGTTTCTACATGGACTCAACGAAGTAAGATGGTATAATTTAGGCCACATAACATTATGTACTAGAAGCATGTTTCTAGTAAGGATTATGGTTACTAATGATCATTACCTAGTAAGTTTAACAGTTTAATTGATCTCTCTTTCATAAAACAATATTTGAGAATGGTCACCTAAAACATCTTGTTAAATGTAAACAGTGTTTTCACATACCTTGATTATATTATGAAGCACAAAACATTTTTATTTTTCATGAGGGAGAAATATATCTAAAATTAGAACTTAACACAAACATGTGAATCAATTGTTTCTCAACTACTTCCAAACAAAATATTTCAAATTCCACACAAGATTCTGCAAACCCATGAGTACAAGCTCTAATCTTGACACTGAATTTGGATCATCTCCATGGAGGAAATCCATGAACCAGATGTGGATTTATTCGTCCAGATGTATTTCACATGTATGAGGAAAAATAAAACATTTCTTCACTGCCTTTATTTGAGGCCACTTAAAAATACACTAGATAAAAATAGCAAAAAAGGAAATCCTACAAATCTTGAATCTTGAGTCTTCCACTATTCTGAAGGAATCATTTGTTGAATTATTACTAAATTAACCAAACTACATATCGAGTAGTTTTCATATTATCAATGCACATTAAAGTTACTAGTAAATCACAATCAACTTAACATCATTTTTATAATCCTCCATTTTTCTCGGTATTCAGTAGCCATACTAATTAAAATAGAAAAATTTAAAACAATTTTTGCTTTCACATTATTTGCAAATTAAAGAGAAAAAGTATTCCTTCAGTTTTAACTAAAATGTCATGACTTCAAGATCTAAAATAAACTTCTATGCACAAAGAAAACATGGATCTACAATGGCAAATTAATGATCACAACAAAATTTAATAAAATTAGTAATACACCTGGATCTAATTGTATGGTCTCAAAATTTCAAATTACTTTAAAATACCAATGACAAGAGTTTTAAAAGCTATAAATTTAATATCACAAAACCAACCTCCATCATATTAAGAGTTCAACTAACTAGAAAAAAACAAAAATGGTTCTGTTGGCACATATATTTCCTTTGCCCTCTACTAGAGGTCCTTCAAATGCTTAACAACTCTATTTAAATGTTAAAGAAAGTCAAATCAGGAAAATGGGTGATCTAGTTGAAATGTTTAATTTTACCCAGGAAAAGAATGTACACATATACTATTTAGTTATAATAATTGTAAACAGATATAACGATACTTATTTTATATGAAAATTGTTTAATTTACTGAGACACAGTAGCTAGTCATATATCAATGCAAATTACAGCAGTACAGATATACACATAACGACCACACTAAACTGAAACAGTAGCTAGTCATAGATCAATGCAAATTACAGGAGTATAAATATACACATACAACCACATTAAACTGAATTAACTTTTGTACAGCTTAGGTTGTCAAGGATTTAATAAGAACGTTAAAATTATATGCTGACATAAAAATGAATATTTTAAATTTAGTAACCCATTTTAATTTAATAAAATATGATTTTAAATGATTTCACAGAAATACTTCATGCTTGCTCCAAAAATTAAAATTCTAAACAAACAGAAGAAACTTTTCCAGCCAAGAAATATTTTATAAATAATTACTTTTTAATTTATGGAGGAGGGATGGTTTCCCACATGCATCAGAAATAAATGCGAAGTAGTCGGCAAGAATATATGTTTTAGGCTTCAGTAAAGTTGTACAATCACTAAATCATAGCAACAGTATTTCATTTCCAATACTATAAAGAACCAGAAGTAGATCATTTTCATAAACACATACTTAATGCATAATTTTGGAGTGTGTCAACAACACTAGAGCCTTAAGAATTTCTCTCTAGAAAAAAGTAACTGTAGTTGGATTTTAAATACAAATAAAGAACAAAAATTTTACTTGGCTGGGCGCAGTGGCTCACGCCTGTAATCCCAGCACTTTGGGAGACGGAGGTGGGCAGATCACTTGAGATCAGGAGTTCAAGACCAGCCTGGCCAACATGGCAAAACCGCATCTCTACTAAAAATATGAAAAATTAGCTGGGCGTGGTGGCACACGCCTGTAATCCCAGCTACTCGGGAGGCTGAGACAGGAGAATCGCTTGAACCCGGGAGACAGAAATTGCAGTGAGCTGAGATCACACCACTCCACTCCAGCCTGGGTGACACAGTGAGACTCAGTCTCAAAAAAACCAAAAAAAATTAACTTAGAGCTCTGTTAGAGATGTTTTGTTTCACTATTTAAAAAATTCTATCAAGGGCAAAATCTCCTATTTCAGAGGAAAGCAGTTATAAGCTGTATTTAGACATCAAATTTGAATGACATAAATTACTCTGAATCACAGAAAGATGTAGTCTCTAATTTCAAGAATCAAAGTATGAATAAGACCAGCCATGAACTAAATGTCACATTCTACACATGATAAAGTTTGAACCCCTGATTTCTAAAACACATCTGGTCTTTCCTTTATCTAAACTCTTGAAAGCAAAAGAAAAAGAACTGAGAGTAAAGAGGGCACTTACCACCTGATATGGTTTGGCTATGTCCCCACCCAAATCTCACCTTGAATTGTAACTCCCACAATTTCCATGTGTTGTGGAAGGAACCCAGCAGGAGGTGACTGAATTATGGGGGTGGGTCTTTCCTGCACCATTCTCGTGATAGTGACTGAGTCTCACAAGATCTGATGGTTTTTAAAATGGGAGTTTCCTTGCACAAGCTCCCTCTTTGCCTGCCGCCATCCATGTAAGATATGACTTGCTCCTCCTTGCCTTCCGCCATGATTGTGAGGCCTCCCCAGCCATGTGAAACTGTAAGTCCATTAAACTTCTTTCTGGTATAAATTACCCAGTCTCAGGTATGTCTTTATCAGCAGTGTGAAATGGACTAATACACTACCAGACAAGGATAATGCAACCTTTAATAAGTCAGTTAGCAAACACATCTTTGGGGAAAATAAAATTTGTAAGGCTCAAGAAACAGAAGACAGAAGCAAAATGAATAAACAGAAGAGGTAAGAGCAGGGAAAGCAAAATCATGTAAATCTGACTCTGACACAGCTCTTTAAATTATAAGTGCATTAAAGAAAATAATATGAGAATGTTCCTTATTAAAAGGAAAACCTACTGAAGTATGCTGACAACAGAATGAAAAATAAATAGGAAAGAAGTGCATTACATATGTGTACTTATCATGAAGAACAGAAAACAATTTTTCTATCTTCTCCTCTCCTGAATTATTTCTAAAAAGTAACAAAATACAAAACACCCTTGTATCTCATAGAGATCATTCTCTTATTTTATTTGTTGTTGTTGTTTTTGAGACAGGGTCTCACTCTGTTGCCCAGGCTGTAGGGCAGTGGATCAATCTCAGCTCACTGCAACCTCCACCTCCTGGGCTTAAGCGATCCTCCCACATCAGCCTCCCAAGTAGCTGGGACCAGAGGTGCACACCACCACATCTGGCTGATTTTTTTTATTTTTTATAGAGACAGGGTCTCACTATGTTGCCCAGGCTCATCTCAAACCCCTGGGCTCAAGCAGTCCTCCGAAATCAGTCTCCCAAAGTGCTGGGATTACAGGCGTGAGCCACCACGCCTGGCTGGGACTATTTTCTAATAACAACATACATGTTCAAAAATGACACACATTAAAAATCTTAAGTATTTAAACCTGAAATATCTGCAGAGAATAAATAAAAAAATATAAAAATATAAACAAACGTGTTTCACCTGATATTTTTCTATAGCAATTATGATAGTTCAAATAATGAGAGCAAATATAATTATCAAAGACTTCTAAATATTTTAAAAACATTAAGATATTACTATATCTATTTTTCAGTGAAATATTTATTGAGAGCCTAACACATGCCAGGTATTTCACTATAAAGACTAAAGATGTAGATGGCAAATAAGCAAAACATGATCCGTGCCCTTATAAAGGTTACTTTTTAGTGGGAAAGTGAAAAATACATTAGGTAGAGATGTGTGGTAAATGTCACTCAGAAAAATTATTCAATTTTATATTTTCTGGAAATACTAATAGAAGTTTTGGGAAAATTCACAAATAAAATGTATGAGACTGGTGTTTCTCTTACATGCAGTTTAAAAAAAAAAAACTAATGAGTCAATGTCTTTAAAGGTTAGAGTTCCTTAAGATTTTCTATTTGCTTTTACATTTCTCCAGAAAATTTGAAATTCTTTGTTCAAAATTTTCATAATTTTAGAATAAACTTGTTCAAAGCTGCTATTATAATTTTAAAAATCTCAACAGGTACCCTTTACATTCCTAATATTGTTAGTGTGTATTTCTCTTATTTATTGATCAATGTTAGGAAGATTGCACAATTTCAAACACTGGCTCCACCATTTACTACTTGTGTGGCTTTAGGTAGGTTACTTCTCTGGGCCTCAGTTTCCTCAATTTTAAAAAAGGAATAAAAACAGTACTTTCTCCCAAAGCATTACTGAAGGAATTAAATTAGATAATGCATGTATTTAGAACATGCCTGAGATATAACATAATAAGTGCTCAATAAATGTGATGTATTATTTTTAAGTGTAGATTTATTTGTATATACTTTATTTGGAACTCAGCATCCGTCTTCAATCTGAGATCTCATGTTTTTCTTTAATTTTGGAAAATATATGCTTTATCTTTCTTTCAGGTGGCATTTCTTATTCTTTTTATTCTCTGGTTCTAAAACTCCTATTAGGCATAAGTTGAAGCTTCTCATTCTGTCTTCCATGTTCTTAACATTTCTCTTCCTTTCCTCTTTCTTTATATCTACATGCTGTTTTCTAGGTGACATCCTCAAATCTTCCTTCATATTATGTAAGTCTGCCTTTGCATGATTATAAAATACTATAGTAAGAACTACACAGTGGCACATAGAAAGAACTCAGAAGTTTGCTGAATGAAAACCGATGACATTTTAATATCAATTATTGTATGCTTTCATTTCTAAGTATTGTCTGACCGCTTTCAAATCTTCCTGTTCCTTTTGTATTGCACAGGTTTTCCATTATGATCCCATTGTCCTTTTTGTCTATAATCATTTCAAACAAATTTGTTTCACAGTCTCTTTGAAGTTTTTCTATCATCTTCAGTTCTTGTTGTGTTTATTATCTTACTTATGTTTGCACATTCTTCTACATGATGGTTTGTTTTCTCCTGTGGTTTATAATGTCTGTAACCATCAGCAAAGTTCAGTTTATCCTGTTCAGTTTATCCTGTGGGAGCCTGGTGTGCCTGGAGCTATGGAAACCCATCTACAGGGCAGTTGCATTTGGACATTTGCTTCAGCCAGGCTCCAGGAGCTCTCATTAGTTCCAACCAGGGATATGGGAAAGAGGTTCATATGCAACTCAAGTTTGTAGGAATTGTTTATTTATGCATAATTTTTTGCTTATTTTACAGTATTTTTTATTTTGATAGGAATGACTACATCATTGTTAATGAAATTCCTGGCCTCGGTGAACAAATTAACATTCCTTTAGATGTTTTTCTCTGAACAATATATTCAAGTCATACCAGATATGTATACTACTATCCCAAGTACTGGCAGTTCTAACCTTTTCTATAAATCATCTTTTTAATAAAGGAATACAATACATTGCTGTGTATTTTTAGAGTAATTGTGATAAAAATAATATTAAATACATTCAAGTTGTATGCTAAGAGTTTACATAATCCTTTAAGTAAATTCAAAAAATGGTGTCTTCCATGTATTCCTTGCAACCACCCTGGGAAGAAAGGGCATGGTTTACTAATCCCATTTGAGACATGAAGATCTGAGATCCAAACCTACTGGCTCATGTGCACACACAGAAATATACTACATTCCCATTTACTGTTCATTTGGAGTACACCTATTTGATATTCTCACATTGGTAACTATTCTTCCTTGTTTTCTGCTAAATTCTAGATACTAAATCCTGCAACTCTTCCCACCTATTTTACTTCTTCAGTTATTAACATATAACACTAATTGGCACTCCTAATCTACGAGACACATAATGCTATAGGCATTATGAAAACACTATATAACCTCAAACCTAAAATATATCTTTCACACTTTAATGTTTCTACAATCAAGATGTATCTTTCAATTAATGTCAAAGGAAACTTTCTGATGATCAGGTAGAAAAGTAAGTTATAATACTACTACAAACACAATTGTACATATAAAATATTTGTTTATCTGGGCCAGGTGCGGTGGCTCACGCCTGTAATCCCAGCACTTTGGGAGGCCGAGGCAGGCGGATCACGAGGTCAGGAGATCGAGACCATCCTGGCTAACACGGTGAAACCCCATCTCTACTAAAAAAATACAAAAAAATTAGCCAGGCGTGGTGATGGGCGCCTGTAGTCCCAGCTACTCGGGAGGCTGAGGCAGGAGAATGGTGTGAACCTGGGAGGCGGAGCTTGCCATGAGCCGAGATCACGCCACTGCACTCCAGCCTGGGCAACAGAGCGAGACTCCCTCTCAAAAAGAAAAAAAAGAAAAAAAATATTTGTTTATCTGAATATTACTTTGGTTGAGGTATTTGCATTTGTATGTCATTGTGACTGAATTTTAATTCATTTAATTCCTGGTTGTCTAGTTTTCTAAAAAGATTATACTGTGATACTGTTCTGAAACAGAAAGTAAGACGATACATATAAAGTTGACTGTCATATACCAGGTAAGGCATTTAATTAAATACAGTGGAAAACATGAAATCTTTAAGAACTGGTTGCTGAATTACAATGCCAGGAGAGGATTTATGCATCAGAAAAAACTCAAGATACTCTCTTCTAAATTTTTCAAAAATAATTGATATATTATTTTTCTAAAACATTGCTTTTGTCATATTATTTCCCTGTTCAAGAATCTATAATGGTTTCTCACTGCTTCCTAATTCAAATATAAACTCCTACACAACTTGCAAGGCCCTCTATTACCTGGCTTCATTAGTTTATACAATTTTAATTGTCTTTTTTTTTTCCTCCACAATTCTCCATGAGCTCTCTGCTTTAGTCAGATCAGTCTCTTTAAGTAAGTCCCCATCTTGCTTACAACTCTGCCTTGGTCCTCACTTCCTGTGTCACCCTCTTACTAGCAGGAAAAACCCTGCCTAGCCTTCAGGCCCATTCAAGTCTTAATCTACTTCATTTTGAGCTCCTATTTATAGCTAGAGACATTGTTATGTAAGTTACCCATGGCATTTGTCTATTCTTTGTTTCAAAACTATTACTTTTTCCAAATTTATGTTGAATATGGAAAACATTATTGATCATTTCTCTTTTTCATTAGAGGAAATTCTATTAAAAAGAAAAGAGATTGTAAAGATAGAAAACTAAATCTCAGAGTAATTAAGTGAAGTGCCCAGATCAAAGAGATAAATATTTCAAGCTAGTCAAAAACCCAGGTTAGTGATCTTTCACTTTCATAGTACTGATACATGAAGGAGCAAAACAAAAGATATGTATCAGGCCGGGCATGGTGGCTCACGCCTGTAATCCCAGCACTTCAGGAGGCTGAGGCAGGTGAATCACTTGAGGTTAGGAGTTCGAGACCAGCCTGGCCAACATGGAGAAACCCTGTGTCTACTAAAAATACAAAAATTAGCCAGGTGTGGTAGCGCACACCTGTAATCCCAGCTACTTGGGAGGCTGAGGCAGGAGAACTGCTTGAACCCAGGAGGTGGGGGTTGCAGTGAGTCAAGATGGCACCATTGCACTCCAGCCTGGGCGACAGAGTGAGACTCCAACTCAAAAAAAAAAAAAAAAAGATATGTATCAAATCCTGTGTCCTATTTTGCTTTTCAGCTAGCTTAATATAAAAATTAAAATCACAAATGGGACCCATTACACATTTCTGTTTATTGCATGTTGTTCCACTGACATTCCTCTTTCCTGATCAGACTGAAAGTTTATGAACTTTCAAGTGTAAGTTCACATAAATACAAATTAGGTGTGATTATTGGGAGCAGGGGAGATGGGGAGGATTAATTATGGATTTGCTTAGAGACACAAAGACATATTTGAACTTGGGAAAGCAGCCTTAAGAGTCTCTCTTGGGTGCTATTTCCATGTTGTTGGGTTTTTTTTTTTTCTGGTTATACTTATGCAATATGACTCCATTTGGGATTTCAAGTAAAGCTGGAATGCTGTATTCTCTAAAGAATTAATACTGTTTAGTTTTTTTGTTAAAACAAGGAATGTGATACTTTTGGTCAAAAGTTCTTTTTCTGGAATTCATGATAAATGAAAAGAATCTTGGCAGTTTCTATGTCATTCTGCATCTCACAAGCAACGTGCAATTCTTCATGTCACTACAACTTGGTTATTCACTGAAACAACTGATCTTATTACAAAACAAGTTAAAGAAACAAACAAAGCCTCCTTCAGTTCCTGCCTTGATTCATTATTAGAATTCACCTTTCCTTTCACCTCACCCACAATCCCAGATATTTGAAGGCCAAATGTTGTTCTCTCTGAAAGACAGGACATTAGACAATTTAAACATCAGCAAATTGAGTTCAGCTATCCTTAGTCACTGACTGATGACTCTATTCCTATTTGTACATTTTTAAAGTAATACTTATGTCCTTCCTGGAAGTTCTTTTTGCATTCCAGATTACGACAGGGACTAAAGTACAACAAAGAAAAAACGCAAAAAGTCAAGTGTCAGGCAGAATAAGATCCATAAGCATACATATATGTAAGTCTGGGTCAAATTCACCAGGGTATTAATCTTTATTTTAAAATTACAAGTAATATTTATCAAATTTTGCCCAAAGTAATTTAATTCTGGCTTAGTATCAAATTTTAAAATATGGTCAGAAGGTATACATTTCAAACATATGTAAGCAGAAAATATTTACAAAGAATTTAAATTCTATAATAAATAATATTTGGTTGTACCATATATCCTCTTTCTAATGTCATGTGATAATCAGATGTAAAAATTGCTACCATCAATTTTCCATCTCCAATTTTAGAAGATGGATTAAATGTACCTGTTCCCCCCAAAATCAGAGATGACATAATTGAATGAGTTAAAATTTCTAAAATTTCCCTAGAGGAATTTCAAAGAAAATAAGCAATTTAGTAAGAACATTAGAAAATCTCAAACATTTTTAAATGGTATACACCCTCTATCTCTAAATTACCTAAGGTTCATTTAGCAAATAACTATTGTCTTTATTCTGCTGATCACCTGAAGTACTGGAAGAAAAAAAAAACAACAAAACTAAACAAACAAACAAAAAAAAAAAAACACTCAGCATCTTCCTCTGTTAAAGTCACATCTGCAGGAAAAAGGCTACTAAAAAAAGAACAATCTGCTGTTCCAAGTTCATATCCTGCCAGTAGATATTTTGCAATTCTCAGGGTAGAACAATGTTTGAAAAAAACAGTTTTATAGGATCAAATATTTAAGGTGGAAATTCCATACTCAGAATATTTAAATGGTAGTTACATTATTAATTAATATATTTTACTAAGTCTGCCACTTTGTCCAAGTCTCCAGTTTGTACCATGTTTTCTAAAACTTTATATGACAAAGCTTGTCTTAGTACTCCCTGTTCCGCTTGTTTTTCCCATGGACTATATTTACCTTTTATGATTCTCATGAGTAAATACTAGTATAAAGAATAGAGACAATTTTTCTGAAAAAATCCAGAAAAAAATTAAAGAGATATACAGATACAAACAATAAAGGCATAAGCAACAAACACTATTCCAGTTGAACTGTACTTAATCTCCCAAAGCAAAAGTTTAAGTTAAATAAATGTTCATTTAACTGTTCTTAGGCCACTGCAAGGTCAAAAATAGATTCAAAAGTTCTTAACCAAGTGATATGCTGTTATCTTGTATACACTGGTCAAAGTCATTGATAAGAGAACCTGACATGTCTGTTTTCACATTATTTCTTCATTTATTAAAGTGATTCTCTGTTTTAAACTCTGATGGCTAAATTAATAAATAATTGCTTAGTAAATTGGAGTCCGACAGTGTGTGAACCAAAGAATGTTTAATCTCCTGGGATAAAATTATTTATAGGGTCATAAAAAAACCACCTACCTAATATCTTGTGGTTACAATTACTTATGTTTTTATGTTTATTTCAGTGTTTCTCAACTCTGTGCTGTGGAATCAACCTGGGAGGCTTTTTAAATTTTGCAATATCAAGACTCCATCTCAAATTGTATAAATCAGAATATCTTGGCAGTCGGGCCTTAGAATCAATATTTTAAATTTTCTAATTATGGTAAAAACATAAAATTTATCATCTCATCCATTGGTAAATGTATAGTTCAGTAGTGTTAACTATGTGTACATTGTTGTGCAACAGATCTCTAGAACTTTTTCATCCTGCAAAACTGAAACTCTATACCCACTGAACAACTCCCCATTTTCCCTTCCCCTAGCCCCTGGCAATCCCATTCTACTTCCTGATTCTATGAGTTTGACTACTTTAGAGACCTGTTATAAATGAAATTATTAAGTATGTGTCTTCTCATGACTGGCTTGTTTCACACAGCATAATGTTCTCATGGTTTATCCATGTTATAGCATGTAACAGGATTTTCTTCTTTTTTAAGGCTGGATAATATTCTATTGAATGTATATACCACATTTTCTTTATTCCACTGACAGACATCTGGGTTGCTTCTACTTCTTGGCTGCAGTAAATAATGCTGCAATGAATATGGGTGTGCAAATATCTTTGCAATTCTCCTTGAAGTTCTTCTGGAAGTACACCCAAAAGTGGAATTGTTGAATCATTCAGTAAATATAATTTTTTTAATTTTTAGTTTTAATTTTTTAAGGACCCTTCATACTGTTTCCCACAATGGCTGTACCATGTTACATTCCTGCTAATAGGGCAAAAGGGTCTAATTTAATCCACATCCTCAGTAACACTTGTTGTTTTCTGTTTGTTTTTTCTTCTGTTTTTTTGAGACAGAGTCTCACTCTGTCACCCAGGCTGGAGTGCAGTGGCGTGATCTCAGCTCACCGCAACCTCCGCCTCCAGGTTCAAGCGATTCTCCTGCTTCAGCCTCCTGAGTAGCTGGGATTACAGGCGTGTGCCACCACGCCCAGCTAATTTTTGTATTTTTAGTAGAGATGGGGTTTCACCATGTTGATCAGGCTGGTCTCGAACTCCTGACCTTGTGATCCACCTGCCTCGGCCTCCAAAAGTGCTGGGAGCTAGCAGGCGTGAGCTACCATGCCCAGCCATGCCCGGCTAATTTTTTATATTTTTGGTAGAGACGGGGTTCCACCACGTTGGCAAGGCTGGTCTCGAACTCCTGTCCTCAAGTGATCTACCTGCCTCGGCCTCCCAAAGTGCTGGGATTACAGGCTTGAGCCATCACGCCCGGCCTGTTTTTTGTTTGTTTGTTTGTTTGTTTTTTAATAGTATCCAACCTAATGGGTGCGGTGTGACATCTCATTGTGGTTTTAATTTGCATTTCTCTAATGATTAGTGATGTTAAGAAACATCCACATAATAACATCCAGTCAGAAATACGGGATCAGCACTCAGAAGATAATGCATAGATAGGTAATGGTTGAAATACAATTAGATGAGAGACAAAACTTTCAAGTAAGACTGGTTTGCTTCTTCCATCTAAGACAGCCTGCTTCTGTCTTTGAAATCTCTCCAATCTCTCCTTTTTCTATATTCTTTCAATCCAGTTCTGCTCTTAAGGATTCAATATGACTTGAGGAACATTTTTTATTTCTCCCAGGGACATTTATGTATGAAGTCTTAACACTGTTAAAGGAAAGATATATCCCCCTCCCACCACCACATGGTAAGGAGGATGGGATAAAGCCTTAAGACTTAGCTACAAGGCAGAGGTATGCAGGGCTGGTATTCTCGCAGCCAATTTTAAATATGACTAGCAGCTGATCCCCTATTTCACCTAAGACTGACAATTTTTAGAAACAAAAACAACCAACATTGATATAAAAATATGCTTTTGTACAAGCCAAGCATTTACTTGGGAACCTGTAGAATAAATTACAGTTGTCCTCTTTTACCCACAGTTTCATTTTCTGTGCCTTCAGATCTGAAAATATTAAACAGAAAATTCTATAAATAAATAATTCATAAGTTTTAAATTTCATACCATTCTGCATAGTGTGATGAAATCTGTCACCACTCCATCCAGCCTCGGACAGAAATCACTCCTTTGTCCAGTGAATCCACAATGTGTATGCTATCTGCCCACCTGTTACTCACTTAGTACCATCCTGGTTATGATGACTGCTGAAGTATTACAGGGTTTGTGTTCAAGTAACCCTTATTTTACTTAGTAATGTCCCCAAAGTACAAGAGTAGTGATGCTGGCAATTCAGATATGCCAAAGAGAAGCCATAAAGTGCTTCCTTTAAGTGTAAAAGTGAAAATTCTCAAGTGAATAAGGAAAGAAAAAAATCATATGCTTAGGCTGCTATGATCTATGGTAAGAATAATTCTTCTACCCATGACATTGTGAAGAAGGAAAAAGAAATTCATGCTAATGTTGCTGTCACACCTCAAACTGCCAAAGTTACAGCTACAGTGTATATAGTAAGTGTTTAGTTAAGATGAAAAAGGCATTAAATTTGTGGGTAGAAGACAGGAATAAAAATGTATTCCAACTGATGGCAATCAAGTGGGTACTGTCCACAGTTTCAGGGTGGGAGTCTTCGAACATATACTCCTCAGATAAGTGGGGACTAATATATATTTATGTATTTTAGAGTGCACAGCTAGAACTCAGAACAGGCCCTAAAAACTTGCTTAACATTTGAATTATGAGACTTTTCCAACATCTCACTTGTTCAACACCCTCAATTATGTGGCACACAGCCAAGGTCCTAAAAGTAGGCCAAACAAGCAAACTATAAAAAACTAAAATTAGATATCACAAATCTTTATTAAAAGGCACTTGATTTTCCTCATAGGAGAATCATTTGACACTCACTCAGTTATTAGATACTATCAGTTTACACATAATTCTAGCAAATTCATCTAAGTCATTTTCCAATTTATAACAAATGCATTTACACTGGGGGTGAAGATGGAGACACGGGAGTCTCAGCACGCACAGTAGGCTAGGTCAGCCCTTCATACCTGCACACTTACACATTACTTGTATGCATCATTTACTAGAGTAGATTACAAGAATTGAAACTCTATAGAATAGCCTTAGTCATCAAAGGTTAAATTATATTAGTATGTGCTCTCAGAAATATGCATAGCTTGTACAGCATGTAGTTACACACACACATACACACCCATACCTTGTCTCCGTTTTTCTTCTGCTTTCTGCCAAAAGCTATTCAAACCTCAACCATTTCATGAGTCACCACATAGGCAGCTCTTACTTTGGCTTTACCTCTCCCTGCTTGGTTTCACAACTCCAATCACCTGGCTCAACTATAGAAAACCCTTCTGATTTTCCCTACTGAAGGAAACATCAGGGTTAGAGTGTCACAAAACACTACAAAACCAAAATGAATCCATGTATGCTCATCTTTGAAAGAGAAAGTCAGGGAGGAAGAGTTCGACAAACAGAAACAGGAATAAGAAGGGAAACATAGGGTTCAGCTCACAAATACTTGCAATTTATTTGAGTACAAAATATTCATTCCTCCTCTCTAAGTAGTTTATTTATGACAGACACTTTGAGGTACTGTATACTCTAATCACTTGTTCTACTTTATCTGTCTTTAACATTACTAGGAAAAACTGAAGGATTTCCCTGTTATTTGGGTAGTTTTATAAATCCCGACAATAAGAAATCTACCAAGAGAATGTGATATTTAAGTTTTTGTATTCATATTTTTAAAATTCTTTTTAAAAATACAAAAATTAAAATCACTTATCCCTACTTGAAAAAAGAGAGAGAAATCTACTTCCTAACAGTGCCTAATGGTTATAGATCTCCACTAGTTCCTGTTGTATTCAGAGTCGAGTTTAATCTCTCTCCCCTAGTCTTGACTATAAAGTCTTCCTTACAAAAAAAAAAAGAAAAATATTTTCCTTACTTCCACTAACATAAATAAGCTTTATTGTCTGCATTATTCAGACCTAGGTATAAACATACACATGTAATAATAGCTTTTTAAAATAAAAATGTACATTTGTCCACATCTTGCTTTTCTCACTTAACAATGTCATTCTTTTCTACACTTCTCAAACATGGTGTATTTACCTAACAACAAGACTACTAAGACGGTTTTCAGTATTTTGCTATTCCAAGAAACACCAATGAATATGCTTATAACAAATTAGAATCTCACTATTAAAGTGTGAATATGAACAGCCTAACACTAATAGTTAGTTATAGAAACATTTTATGGTTTGGCCAACCTGATAGCCAAAATCTTCATTCACTTTTATTTTAGATTGCCTTTAAAAAATTATGACTGAGATTGCAGGCAGCTTCCCATGGTTTCTGGCAATATGTGTTTCTTCAGTGAACTGACAGTTTGTATTTTTTTGGTTGTTGTTTAGTTTTACTATTAAGTTCTAAGGTGTTTTTGATCAAGGTAATCAACCTTTTTATCTTTTAACTTGGTTGACAGTATCTACCACAGTACACTAACATTAAGAAAATTTATCCTTCCAATGGCATACTAGAAAACTGTTAACCTGCCTACTTACTCTATCTGATTAGAGTCTAGACACTGTGAAGTTCCATGTAACTTGTACATTTCTGTCCTAGAGAAAGCAGAAACCCAAAGGATACGGTTTTATAACTTTTTAGAAAATTAACCAAATTTGTATCTAATCAATATTATTCTGAAGGCATCATTTTTCAATTTTCCTGGAAAGGTGAACTATATAAGTCCCTATTATTCAAATACTCTAATATCAAGTTTTATTATCTTACTGGTTCCTACTTTAATTAAAATGTTGAATGAGTTTTTGACACATGTTCATTCTGTATTTTCATGAGAGTCATTTTTCTAATGTGTGAAAATTTCCTGACATTTATTTGTAGATAGAGCTATCACAATGTTATTCCTTTAAAGCACCTGGGCTTTCTCATTAACTGAGGAAGGTCATCTCCATCTCTGCACTGTGAAAAAAAAACAACAACAACATATATACTCATCTATTTTCCACAGACTAAAAAAATTTTCTGGCTGGGCGTGGTGGTTCACGCCTGTAATCTCAGCACTTTGGGAGGCCGAGGCAGGCGGATCACCTGAGGTCAGGAGTTGGAGACCAGCCTGACCAACATGGCAAAACCCCGTCTCTACTAAAAGTACAAAAATTAGCCGGGCGTGGTGGCAGGTGCCTGTAATCCCAGCTACTCAGGAGGCTGAGGCAGGAGGAGAATTGCTTGAACCCGGGAGGCGGAGGTTGCAGTGAGCCGAGATCTCGCTACTGCACTCCAGCCTGGGTGACAAGAGAGAGACTGTGTCTCAAAAAAAAAAAAAAAAAATCTACTTAGAATTTTACCATGAATAGTATGATTATGCAGTTTTACTCTTTCAATATGTAATGAATTATATTGATACATTTCATTATAATGAAACATACTGTACATCTCAAATGAAAACCACATAGCATATTACTCTCTCAACAGACTACGAGATTCGATTTTCTAATACTTTGCTTAGGATTTTTGCAACCATATTTTCTCTTTTTTGGTATCTTCATTAAGTTTTTTTTGTACTGAAGTAATGCCACCTTCATATAATACAGTGAGATGCTTTCTGTATTTTTAATATTTGGAAATAGTTTTAATAGTAATTTAAGAATTTTCAGTTACTTGTTAATGAACGACACTAGAAAGGGCAGTAAGTCTATAAAACTACATAGCCTCCTGCCTTTTATATGTGTGTCTGTCTGTCATATCTTTAACAACTCTAGATTTAAAGAAAATTGTAAATATAGAATACAGTCCTTATATACCCTTCACTCAGCATCCTCCTATGTTAACATCTTAGAGACAGGGTACAGTTGTTTGAACTAAGAAGTTAGCATTAGTATAATACTATCAACTAAGCTACAGACTCTATCCAGATTTCCCCAGTGTTTCCACTAATGTCCTTTTCTGTTCCAGGACACTATACTGCATTTAGCATCATGACTCTTTAATTGTTCTCCTCTGCTCTGTGATAATTTCTCAGTCTTTTCTTTTTTTCCCATAAACTTGGCAATTTTAAAAAGTATGAGTCAGAAATTTAGTAGAATGTTCCAAAATTTGGGTTTATTTTCTGTGTTCTCATGCCTAGACTGTGTTACGGATTTAGGGGAAGGATACCACAAAGGTGAAGTGATCTTCTCATTGCATCATATTGGGAGGTACATTCTATCCACATGACTTATTACTGGTGATGTGAATCTTGGTTACTTAGTTTTTAACAGTCCTTTTCACTTCATCCATCGTTATCAGTTTGTTCAGGTTTTCTCTCTCAAGTTTCATTCTGATACTTTATATTTTATTTTAAAATGTAATTGTCTCATCTAGATTTAATAACTGTGTATGTTTAAAACTGCACAAAATGTTTTATCATTTTTGGTACTATCTAAATCTGTGGTTATACTGCTTTTCTCAACCCTAATACTGTATATTATTGTTTTCTTTCTCTTTTTTCTTAGGCTTCTTTAGGGTATACCTAATTTGTTCATTTTTGGAGTTTCATTATCAATTATATTTTGGTTTTCTAATTTACTGTCACCGTTTAACTCCATTATGTATCAAAGGAATGGTATTTAGATCTTGATAAATGTTCAATGTGTTGACAGATCAAGAAGGAAAGAGGAAGGCAAAGGGAACAAGCCAGATGACTACAGCAATAGAAGGCTGGAAAATATGGAGCATGTGATCTGTAAGCTGGTCTAGCTATAATATATAATACATGCAGGAATGAAAAAGAATAGATGTAAGCAACATTAAACAGGTGGGAATAAAATACTATATTTAGTAAATAGATACTGAAAAATTAAACACAAAATTTCATACAATCCAACAATTTTACTTCTGGGTATATATCCAAAAGAACTGACACCAGAAATTCAAACAGATATTTGTCTATCCATGCTTATGGCAGTACTAGTCACAATAGCCAAAAAGTGAAAGTAATCCAACTGTCCATCAACGGATGAATAGGTTAAACAAAATGTACTATAATCATACATCAGGATATTATTCATGTTTAAAAAGGAAAGAAATTCTGATACTTGCTATACCATGGATGACCCTTGAAGTCATTACACTAAGTGAAATAAGTAAAACACAAGAGATCAAATAATTGCATGATTCTACTTATAAAGGGTACCTAAAATAGGCAAATCATAGAGACATACAAGGGAACAGAGATTACCAGGAGGTGGGGGCAAAGGGAAATTGAGAGTTTTTTAAAAAATGAATACAGTGTTTCAGTTTCGGATGACGGAAAAGTTCTGGAGATGAACAGCAACAACAGTTGCACAACAATGTGCATGTACTTAATGCCTCTGCATGGTACACTTACAACACTTAAAATGGTACATTTTATGTGTATGCATATTTTATCATAATTTAAAAAATTAAATAAATACAGATTCCTTACTACCTGGAATTAAAGATTCTACATAATTAGTTTGAAATGTTTTTCACATATTATGCTTTACTATTTACTGACAAAGTGTCTGGCTCTCTCAAAAGAAAGTTTAATGAATGGGCAAAACTGTTTCCTCTTTTAGGCTGGTCTTAACCTCACAATATTCTAAAAGAGTCATGCTAATTCCTCCAATGCATCCTTTTCTATTGCTGTTATCTCATCAACATCCCTCCATTGCCTCCACAGTCCACCTCCCCATCTATATCTTTATCTTAACCATCTTCTAAGGGTCAGTTCTCCATGGAGTCTTTCCCAATAATTCTACTTGATGGTTCTCTATCTCTATTTTCTATCCAAAAATCCTTTTGTGTCAAAGTATGTCATTTGACTATGCTTTTTAGAATTTTATCTATTAACATCACCTAACAGTTAAATATATTGTCTTTATCTACTGGAATAAGACCGAAAGCACCTTAAGAGATAGGGATTTTGGTCATGCTTCTTTTATATCCCTATATGGCCTAACACAGTGCTAAATAGTACAGAACAGAATACACAAGTGGTTAAGAGCTCAAGATCTGCTGTTACTAACTCAATATAAAAACCAGTTCTACCACTAAGTAGGCTATGCAAATTATGAGGCTAAGCAAGTTATGAGGTTAGGCAAGTTACTTAATCTGAGTCTCTTCTTTCTCACTTGCAAAATGGCAAGAATAAAAGTATCTATACTTTATAACATTATGTGAGCATTAAATAAAATAACGAATGTTAAAAGAACATAAGCACTCAATAAAGGTTAGCATTCAGTATTACTATTAGAAGTGCCTGATACTATTTAGCATAAATGATGTTTAGCAAATTTCTGAGAAGTTGAATTATAAATGAAACTCGATTTTGGTGACTCTACAGCGCACTGGTGACAAACTTGAGAAAATAATACGATTAAACACACACTTGTTTGTTTGCCAGTTCTTTAGCTGTCTTCCTAACTACACTACCTTCACGAAGTCAGGCATTGTATCAGTTTTACCTACTACCATATAGAGAGCACCTAACACAGAAGTTGGGAGAAGTATACTGCGCACAAATTTGGCATTCAAATAACTACTGAATAAATTAATCAAAAAGCTAATATTTTGTAAAATTCAAACTCAGATGCTTACATTACTAACAATAACACCTCTTCCTCTTTTCCCTGTAAGAAAAGATGATTCTGCCTTCTTGAACAGTAAAAGCAGAGATTATATTTTTTACAAAGGTAACCACAGAATATCAATCTGTTTCAGTCCCTGCCTATTTTACAACATGTTCTAATCCCAAGAACATATGCTAGATAAAGAAAAATAATCTGTAGTTGTACATTACACACTGGTTAAAAACTCTGATGACTCTGGCAATAGATGAAACTACAGTACTAAACTTCAAGGTCCTAAAGAAAATACTGCTGTTCAGACTGAAAATGAGAAACAGTATACTTTGGCAGTTTTATTAATTTATAAACTCAACTTGTAGAAAAAAGAATGCTCAACAAAATAAAAGTTGTGAATTTAGAAAGTTGCAAACATTTCATCTGTTTAAAACATGTAGGGGAAATAAGTTTGTTTTCTTTCAAACCACATTTGCTAATAAATACATGTTTATTTTCCCGCTTCTTTTCTTACCTAGTTCTATTCAGCTATCAAAACAGGAATTCCTTTCCACCTGCACCAATGTAGATAGTATCCAAACAATTAGACTACAGGCTAAAAGAGTCATGTTTCCCATGAAATACTATTTCTTACTCCTTTGTTACCATTTTCTTGGTGATAAGAAGCATTGAGAAAAATGGTTTTGTTATTTGCATGCAATTTTCTTTCTTTTTTTTTTTTTTTTTTTTGAGACACAGTCTCGCTCCATCAGGCTGGAGTGCAGTGGCACGATCTTGGCTCACTGCAACCTCGACCTCCCCAGTTCAAGCGATTCTCCTGCCTCAACCTCCTGAGTAGCTGGGATTACAGGCATGCACCAACACCCAGTTAATTTTTGTATTTTTAGTAGAGTCGGGGTTTCGTCCTGTTGGCCACGCTGGTCTCGAACTCCTGACCTCAAGTGATCTGCCTGCCTTGGCCTCCCAGACTGCTGGGATTACAGGCCTGAGCCACCGCGCCCGGTCAATTTTCTCTCCTTTCTTCAAAGGAATCAACAGCTATATATCAAACACATAGCCATGTGCTGTGCTTAGGAAGTGAGAAAACTAAAAAATAAATTATAAGTAAGGCAGGTGCTCTCTTATATCAGCTCACACGTAATTAGATCCTCCTTTAATTTTGTTGAAAGCAATTAATTGGGAATCATCTAACTTCTAATAGGGTTTGTACACAGACATGAGAATTATTCAGTTTCTAATCTTCTGGGAAGTAAACCAAAATAGTTTTTCCAAAAATTATGTTATGAATATTAATTATGTCTCTAAATTTTTTACCTACAGACAGCGTCTTTAATCAAATAAAAAGGCAGTAATCGTAGCAGTTTGGGAGGCCAAGGCAGGAGGGTTGCTTGAGGCCACGAGTTCAAGACCAGCCAGGGTAACATAGCGAGACCCCATCTCTAAAAAAACAAACAAACAAACAAACAAACATTAATGAGGTATGGTGGTGCATACCTGTAATTCCAGCTACTTGGGAAGCTGAGGTGGGAATCTCATTTGAGCCCAGGAGGTCAAGACTGCAGTGAGACAAGATCACGCCACTGCACTCCAGCCTGGGTGAAAGAAGGAGACCCCAATCTCAAAATACTAAAAAAGAAAAAACCAAAAAGGGACTGGAAAACTTAAAATAGTCTTAAATTTCAATACACCTCGCCAGGCGCAGTGGCTCATGCCTGTAATACCAGCACTTTGGGAGGCCGAGGTGGGCAGATCACGAGGTCAGGAGATTGAGACCATCCTGGCTAACACGGTGAAACCCCATCTCTACTAAAAATACAAACAATTAGCCGGGTGTGGTGGCGGGCAGCTGTAGTCCCAGCTACTTGGGAGGCTGAGGCAGGAGAATCACTTTAATGCAGGAGGCGGAGGTTGCAGTGAGCCGAGATCGCACCACTGTACTCCAGCCTGGGTGACAGAGCAAGACACCATCTCAGAAAAAAAAAAAAAATGCAGTAGATTTCTTAACACTCTTAACAACATACCCTTAAACAATTTTTTAGTTGTTATTTTAAAATTATAGAAATTCATCAAGTTACAAGGCAATACAATGAGGTCCCCTGTACTCTTTACTCAGTTCCCCCCATGGTTATTTCTTATATAACTATAATACAATATCAAAACCAGAAAAATCACATTGATACAATGTGTGTATAGTTCTATGTCATTTTATCACATGCATAGATCTGTGTAATCACCATCACAATCAATAAATAAAACTATTCTCATTATAAAGAGCTTCCTCATGCTACACTTTTATAGTTTCACCCAACCCCGCCCCCACAAAAATCCCATGACTACCATTAATTTCCTGGTGACCTCTACAATTTTGTTGTTTTGAGAATGCTATATAAATTGAATCGTACAGTATGTGTCTTTTTGAGACTGATTTTTTTCACTTACATAATGCTCCTGACTGAGATCTGTCCAAATTTTTGAGGGTATCAATAGTTCACTACTTTATATTGCTACAAGATATACCATAGTATAGATGTACCACAGTTTAATCACTCCTACTATTGTAGGACATTTTGGTTGTTTCCAATTTTGGGCCATTGAAAATAAAACCATGTATGGGTTTCTGTGCAGAAATAAATTTTAATTTCTCTAGGAGAAACGCCCAAGAGTACAACTGCTGAGTCATATGGTTAAGTGTATAGTTAGCATTTTAAGAAATTGCTAAACCGTTTTCCAGAGCAACTATACTATTTTACAACTCCTACCAGCAATGTGTGAGAGACTGTATTACCATATCCTTGCCACCTCCACTGGCTGTTCCTTGCCAACATTTAATATTGCCACTAATTTTTTTTTTTAAAGATAGGGTCTGGCTCTGTTGCCCAGGCTGGAGTACAGTGGCACGATCACGGCTCACTGCAGCCTTGACCTCCCAGGCTTAAGTAGATCCTCCTACCCTAAATCCTTTTTGGCAAAATATCTTTTTGTGTCTTTTGCACATTTTCTAAATGAACTGTTGTTTATTGTTGTTTTTAAAAAAGATTGTGATTTGAGAGTTCTTTATATATTCTCTTGTTTTGCTCTTGTTGCCCAGGCTGGAGTGCAATGCTGTGATCTTGGCTCACTGCAACCTCCGCCTCCCGGGTTCAAGCGATTCTCCTGCCTCAGCCTCCCAAGTAGCTGGGACTACAGGTATGCACCACCACATCTGGCTAATTTTTGTATTTTTAGTAGAGACAGGATTTCTCCATGTTGGTCAGGCTGGAGGCTGGTCTCAAACTCCTGACCTCAGGTGATCTGCCCACCTTGGCCTCCCAAAGTGCTGGGATTACAGGCATGAGCCACCACGCCCGGCCAAGAGAGTTCTTTATATATTCTATATACAAGTCTTTTGTCAGGTGGTGGTTTGCCAATATTTTATCCTAGTCTTTTCATTCTCATTACAGGGTATTTAGCACAGCAAAAGTTCTTAATTTTAATACATTCCAATTTAGCAATTTTTTATAGATCATGTTTCTTGTGTCATGTCTAAGAACTCTTCACCAAGTTTTAGTTCCAAAGATGTTCTATGTTTTCTCCTAAAAGTTTTATAGTTTTACATTTTAAACTTCAATCTATTATCCATTTTGAGTTACTCTGGTACCACTGTGAGTCTTAGCTCAAGATTTTTTTTTTGGTCTAAGTTTTTTGTCTATGGATATCCAATTGCACTGGCCCTACTTCTGAAGAATACTATTCTTTTCCTTTGAACTGTTTTTGTACCTTTGTCAAAAGCCAGGTGGCTGTAATTGGATAGGCTATTTCTGGGTTTGCTGTTCTGTTCCACTGACCTAGTGGTCAATGGAACAAACCAAATATATATATTTGGTTTCTGCCCCTGGTTCTAACACAAAGCTCCTAAAACTCTTGTAATTTCATGAACGACAGGGGTCCTAATGTGTCCGGAATTGGTGGGTTCTTGGTCTCACTGACTTCAAGAATGAAGCCGTGGACCCTCGCGGTGAGTGTTACAGCTGTTAAGGTGGCACGTCTGGAGTCTGTCCCTTCTGACGTTCAGATGTGTTCGGAGTTTTTTCCTTCTGGTGGGTTCGTGGTCTCGCTGGCTCAGGAGTGAAGCTGCAGACCTTCGCGGTGAGTGTTACAGCTCTTAAGGCAGCGCGTCTGGAGTTGTTCGTTCCTCCCGGTGGGCTCATGGTCTCGCTGGGCTCAGGAGTGAAGCTGCAGATCTTCACGGTGAGTGTTACAGCTCATAAAAGCAGCGTGGACCCAAAGAGTGAGCAGTAGCAAGATTTATTGCAAGGAGCGAAAGAACAAAGCTTCCACAGTGTGGAAGGGGACCCGAGCGGGTTGCCAATGCTGGCTTGGGCAGCCTTCTTTTGTTCTGTTATCTGGCCCCACCCACATCCTGCTGATTGGTAGGGCCGAGTGGCCTGTTTTGTCAGGGCGCTGATTGGTGCGTTTACAATCCCTGAGCTAGATACAAAGGTTCTCCACGTCCCCATCAGATTAGTTAGATACAGAGTTTCCATACACAGGTTCTCCAAGGCCCCACCAGAGCAGCTAGATACAGAGTGTCAATTGGTGCATTCACAAACCTTGAGCTAAACACAGGGTGCTGATTGGTGTGTTTACAAACCTTGAGCTAGATACAGAGTGCCGATTGGTGTATTTACAATCCTTGAGCTAGACATAAAGGTTCTCCACTTCCTCACCAGAGCAGCTAGATACAGAGTGTAGATTGGTGCACTCACAAACCTTGAGCTAAACACAGGGTGCTGATTGGTGTATTTACAATCCCTGAGCTAGATATAAAGACTCTCCACGTCCCCATCAGACTCAGGAGCCCGGCTGGCTTCACCTAGTGGATCCCGCACCGGGGCTGCAGGTGGAGCTGCCTGCCAGTCCTGCGCCGTGCGCTCGCATTCCTCAGCCCTTGGGTGGTCGATGGGACTGGGCGCCGTGGAGCAGGGGGTGGTGCTTGTCGGGGAGGTTCGGGCCGCACAGGAGCCCATGGAGTGGGTGGGAGGCTCAGGCATGGCGGGCTGCAGGTCCCGAGCCCTGCCCCCTGGGAAGGCAGCCAAGGCCCAGCGAGAAATCGAGCGCACCGCCGGTGGGCCAGCACTGCTGGGGGACTCAGTACACCCTCCGCAGCCACTGGCCCGGGTGCTAAGTCCCCCATTGCCCGGGACCAGCAGGGCTGCCTGGCTGCTCCGAGTGCGGAGCCCACCAAGCCCACGCCCACCCGGAACTCCAGCTGGCCCGCAAGTGCCGCACACAGCCCCGGTTCCCGCTCATGCCTCTCCCTCCACACCTCCCTGCAAGCTGAGGGAGTGGGCTCCGGCCTTGGCCAGCCCAGAAAGGGGCTCCCACAGTGCAGTGGGGGACTGAAGGGCTCCTCAAATGCCACCAAAGTGGGAGCCCAGGCAGGGGAGGTGCCGAGAGCAAGTGAGGGCTCTGAGGACTGCCAGCACGCTGTCACCTCTCACTAAGAGCATCTTTTGTTCTAATATTTGGTCTTTGACCTTGGTTCCTGACACAGAACTCCTAAAACCACTGAGTGATAGCAATGACAGGAATATCTTATGTAAAGCTTCTGAATTCCTTAGACTTTGTATTAGTCCGATTTTATGCTGCTGATAAAGACATACCTGAGACCGGGCAATTTACGAAAGAAAGGCGTTTAATAGACTCACAGTTCCATGTGGCTGGGGAGGCCTCACAATCATGGCAGAAGGTGAAAGGCATATCTCACGTGGCGGCAGACAAGAGAAGAGAACATATATATATACAGGGAAACTCCCCTTTACAAAACCATCAGATCTCATGAGACTTATTCACTATCACTAGAACAGCACAGGAAAGACCTGCCCCCCTGATTCAATTAACTCCCACTGGGTCCCTCCCATGACACATGGCAATTGTGGGAGCTACAATTCAAGATAAAATTAGGGTGGCAACACAGCCAAACCATATCATTCTGCCCTGGCCCCCCCTAAACCTCATGTCCTCACATTTCAAAACCAGTCATACCTTCCCAACAGTCCCCCAAAGTCTTAACTCATGTCAGCATTAATGCGAAAGTCCACAGTCCAAAGTCTCATCAGAGACAAGGCAAGTCCTTTCTGCCTATGAGCCTGTAAAATCAAAAGCAAGTTTGTTACTTCCTAGATACAATGGGAGTACAGGCATTGGGTAAATACAGCCATTTCAAATGTGAGAAATTGACCAAAACAAAGGGGTTACAGGCACTGTGCAAGTCCGAAATCCAGCAGGTCAGTCAAATCTTAAAGCTCCAAAATGATCTCCTTTGACTCCAGGTCTCATATCCAGGTCACACCGATGCAAGAGGTAAGCTGTATGGTCTTGGGCAGCTCCGCCTCTGTGGCTTTGCAGGGTATAGCCTCCCTCCTGGCTGCTTTCACGGGCTGCTGTTGAGTGTCTGTGGCTTTTCCAGGCACACAGTGCAAGCTGTCGGTGGATCTACCATTCTGGGATCTGGAGGACAGTGGCCTTCTTCTCACAGCTCCACTAGGCAGCAGCCCAGTGGGGACTCTGTATGGGGGCTTCAACCCCACATTTCCCTTTTGCACTGCCCTAGCAGAAGTTCTTCCTGAGGACCCTGCCCCAGCAGCAAACTTGTTCCTGGACATCCAGGCATTTCCACACATCTTCTGAAACCTAGGTGGAGGTTCCCAAACCTCAATTCTTGACTTCTGTGCACTGGCAGGCCCAACACCGCGTTGAAGTTGCCAAGGCTTAGGGCTTGCAGCCTCTGAAGCCACAGCCCACACTGTACCTTGGCCCCTTTTAGTCACTGCTAGAGCAGCTAGGAGGCAGGGCACCAAGTCCCTAGACTGCACACAGCAGTGGGACCCTGGGCCTGGCCCAGGAAACCATTTTTTCCTCCTAGGCCTCTGGGTCTGTGATGGCAGGGGCTGCCACAAAGGTCTCTGACACGCCCTGGAGACCTCTTCCGCATTGCCTTGGCAATTAACATTTGGCTCCTCGTTACTTATGCAAATTTCTGCAGCTGGCTTGAATTTCTCCTTAGAAAATGGGATTTTCCTTTCTATTGCATTGTCAGGCTGCAAATTATCTGAACGTTTATGCTCTGCTTCCGTTATAAAATTAAATGCCTTTAACAGCACCCAAGTCACATCTTGAATGCTTTGCTGCTTATAAATTTCTTCTCCCACACCCTAAATCAACTCTCTCAAGTTCAAAGTTCCACAAATCTCTAGGGCAGGGGCAATTTGTCACCAGTCTCTTTGCTAAAACATAATAAGAGTCACTTTTGCTCCAGTTCCCAATAAGTTCTTCATTTCCATTTGAGACCACATCAGCCTGAACTTTATTGTCCATATCACTATCAGCATTTTGGTCAAAGCCATTCAACAAGTCTAGGAGGTTCCAAACTGTCCTACATTTTCCTATCTTCTCCTAAGCCTTCCAAACTGTTCCAACCTCTGCCTGCTACCCAGTTCCAAAGTTGCTTCCACATTTTTTGGGTATCTTTACTGCAGCGCCCCACTCTCCTGGTACTAATTTATTGTATTAGTCCATTTTTATGTTGCTTTATAAGCAACATAAAGACATACCTGATACTGGGCAATTTACAAAAGAAAGGCGTTTAATAGACTCACAGCTCCACATGGCTGGGGAGGCCTCACAATCATGGCAGAAGGTGAAAGGCATGTCTCACGTGGCAGCCAACAAGAGAAGACAACTTGGGCAGGGAAATTCCCCTTTATAACACCATCAGATCTCATGAGACTTATTCACTATCACGAGAATACTTTAAACTTGTATTTCACTTTGATATTGTGATTTGTAGTAAGAAATATACATTTGGTCTTTGCCACCAGTTCCCGGCACAGTGCTTCTAAAACCCTTGTAATTTCCTGAATGACAGGAGTGCCAGCACCATCTTTTGTTCTAATATTTGGTCTGTGACTAGAAACACAGCTCCTAAAACCTCCGGAATCTCAGAAGTGTCTTTTTGTATGCTAATGAGATATATGGTGGCTAAAGTCTCCTGAAGAGCCTCAGGTTGGGGAATGGCTTCCAGGGGAACCAACAATATGATTAGAGCACTGGAAGTTTCAGCTCTCCTCTCCTGATGTCTTACAAAGAGGGACTGGCAGTTGAGTTAATCACTATTGGCCAATGATTTTAATCAATCATGCCTACACAATGAGGCCTCCACAAAACCCCAAAAGACGAGGTTTCAAGAGATTCTGGGTTGGTGAACACATGGAGGTTCTGAGAGGTGGTGTGCCTAACTGGGGCAGGGAAGCTCTGTGTCTCTCCCCCTTAAGTGTCCTATGTGTGTCTTGCATTTGGTTATTCCTGAGTTGTATTCTATATAATAAACTGACACTCATAAGTAAAGTGTTACCCTGAGTTTTGTCAGCTGTTCTAGAAAATTTTCAAGCCAAGGAGGGGCCATGAGAACCTCCCATTTATAGCTAGTCAGTCAGAAGCACAGGTGACAGTTTGGACTTGAGAGTGGCATTTGAAGTGGGGAGCAGTCTTGTGGGACTGAGTCCTTAACTTGTGGGGTCTGTAGTAACCCCAAGTATATACTATCAGAATTGCATTGAACTGTAATACATCCAGTTGGTGTCAGAGAGTTGGAAATTGGTTGATGTGGGAAAAATTCCCACACATCTGTTTTCAGAAGAGAAATATTTTAAGTATAGGAAAACAGTTTATTTTTCCTTTTTTATTCATATAACTTTCTTTAAAGACAAGCAAATCATGATTGGAGGTAAAATATGCCCAGAAAAAAAGAAAAATGGAAGAAAAATAAAGACAGGTAAATGAAAATGACTCGGTCCAGAGATGCATATATCCTTACTGTGTGGTAAATATAAAAATGCTTGATCTCCTCTTACCAAAAATACAGACTTAAATCTACACCTGTGAATAAAAGCATAGAACCCATGTAATAGCTACAGTATTATGTTCTGTATTCAGAAAAGGTTTATAACAGTGTTTCTCGGGACCCAGGAAAGAAGAGAAAGCTATGTTATTAGAAGTCACTATGTACACTATTATCTCCAGCTGAATGTAAACTGTGCTCTTGATGGGAATAGCTAAAGAAACATCAAATTTAAAGAAGGAGTCATTAGATAATTTTTCCATTTCAAACAGTGCTTTCTGTGCTTGCTGGTTTTGACCTTCTTCTATTCCTTCAGAGGCCATCTCCCCCTCTCTCTGGAAGACACTGTAAATAACTAATTATTTTAGAACAAGAAAGAGGCTTGATTCCCTTAGCTAATGTAATATGCATACTAGTCTGTATGAACGCTAGAAATCATTTCTTTCAAAAGACATTAAAACTCTTATTATCCATCAAACTAAATCATCAAAATTATAGCTTCCCTCAAGTTTTTAATAAGGTGATGCTGCTTGATAAACTACCACACATCTTTTGTCATCAGATAAATATTTTAGTTTCATAACTCTCTCATAAATACTAGTAAGTATAAGATTGGAAATCCGAGCACTTTGAGAGGCCAAAGTGGGAGGAATGCTTGAGGCCAGGAGTTTGAGACCAGCCTGGGCAACATAGTCATACCTGGTCTCCACTAAAAAAAAAATCAAGTAACACAGACATTAAGAGTAGATTGTGTGAGCGCGAGGTGGAGGGTGGAACGCGGGCGCCTGAAGGAGTTGTCTCGGCAGCGCCCGCGGAGACGTGAAGAGCTTAGATCATCAATAATCACCATTCTCATGGAGGGAGGTAGCGGCAGCGGCGGCGGCTCGGGTGGCTGCGCTGGGAGGCGGGGATGAGAGGCTCGCACGCCTCCAGCCCGGCCCCGGCCCCCCGGGATGGAGAGCCGAGCAGCCCCGGCTCTGGGCTACGGACTATGGGCGAATAGCTCTGACCACACGGCGAAGCATGCCGCCTGCCTTGGCCTCCCAAAGTGCCGAGATTGCAGCCTCTGCCCGGCCGCCACCCCGTCTGGGAAGTGAGGAGCGTCTCTGCCTGGCCGCCCATCATCTGGGACGTGAGGAGCCCCTCTGCCTGGCTACCCAGTCTGGAAAGTGAGGAGCGTCTCTGCCCGGCCGCCATCCCATCTAGGAAGTGAGGAGCGCCTCTTCCCGGCCACCATCCCATCTAGGAAGTGAGGAGCGTCTCTGCCCAGCCGCCCATCGTCTGAGATGTGGGGAGCGCCTCTGCCCCACCGCCCCGTCTGGGAAGTGAGGAGCGCCTCTACCCGGCCGCGACCCCGTCTGGGAGGTGAGGAGCATCTCTGCCCAGCCGCCCCGTCTGAGAAGTGAGGAGACCCTCCGCCTGGCAACCACCCCATATGAGAAGTGAGGAGCCCCTCCGCCCAGCAGCCACCCCGTCTGGGAAGTGAGGAGCGTCTCTGCCCGGCAGCCACCCCATCCAGGAGGGAGGTGGGGGCGTCAGCCCCCCGCCAGGCCAACCGCCCCGACCGGGAGGGAGGTGGGGGGGTCAGCCCCCCGCCCGGCCAGCCGCCCCGTCCAGGAGGGAGGTGGGGGGGGTCAGCCCCCCGCCTGGCCAGCCACCCCATCCAGGAGGGAGGTGGGGGGGGTCAGCCCCCTGCCCGGCCAGCCGCCCCGTCTGGGAGGTGAGGGGCGCCTCTGCCTGGCCACCCCTACTGGGAAGTGAGGAGCCCCTCTGCCCAGCCAGCCACCCCGTCCGGGAAGGAGGTGGGGGGGGGTCAGCCCCCCGCCCGGCCAGCCACCCCGTCCGGGAGGGAGGTGGGGGGGTCAGCCCCCCGCCTGGCCAGCCGCCCCATCCGGGAGGGAGGTGGGGGAGTCAGCCCCCCGCCCGGCCAGTCGCCCCGTCCGGGAGGGAGGTGGGGGGGTCAGCCCCCCGCCCGGCCAGCCGCCCCGTCTGGGAGGTGAGGGGCGCCTCTGCCCGGCCGCCCCTACTGGGAAGTGAGGAGCCCCTCTGCCCGGCCAGCCGCCCCATCCGGGAGGGAGGTGGGGGGGTCAGCCCCCTGCCCGGCCAGCCGCCCCGTCCGGGAGGTGAGGGGCGCCTCTGCCCGGCCGCCCCTACTGGGAAGTGAGGAGCCCCTCTGCCCGGCCAGCCGCCCCGTCCGGGAAGGAGGTGGGGGGGTCAGCCCCCCGCCCGGCCAGCCGCCCCATCCGGGAGGGAGGTGGGGGGGGTCAGCCCCCCGCCTGGCCCGCCGCCCTGTCCGGGAGGGAGGTGGGGGGGTCAGCCCCCCGCCCGGCCGGCCGCCCCGTCCGGGAGGTGAGGGGCGCCTCTGCCCGGCCGCCCCTACTGGGAAGTGAGGAGCCCCTCTGCCCGGCCAGCCGCCCCGTCCGGGAGGGAGGTGGGGGCGTCAGCCCCCCGCCAGGCCAACCGCCCCGACTGGGAGGGAGGTGGGGGGGTCAGCCCCCCGCCCGGCCAGCCGCCCCGTCCGGGAGGTGAGGGGCGCCTCTGCCCGGCCGCCCCTACTGGGAAGTGAGGAGCCCCTCTGCCCGGCCAGCCGCCCCGTCCGGGAGGGAGGTGGGGGGGGTCAGCCCCCCTGCCCGGCCAGCCGCCCCGTCCGGGAGGTGAGGGGCACCTCTGCCCAGCCGCCCCTACTGGGAAGTGAGGAGCCCCTCTGCCTGGCCAGCCGCCCCGTCTGGGAGGGAGGTGGGGGGGTCAGCCCCCTGCCCGGCCAGCCGCCCGGTCCGGGAGATGAGGGGCGCCTCTGCCCGGCCGCCCCTACTGGGAAGTGAGGAGCCCCTCTGCCCGGCCACCGCCCCGTCTGGGAGGTGTACCCGGCAGCTCATTGGGAATGGGCCATGATGACAATGGCAGTTTTGTGGAATAGAAGCGGGGGAAAGGCGGGGAAGGGATTGAGAGATCGGATGGTTGCCATGTCTGTGTAGAGGGAGGTAGACACGGGAGACTTTTCATTTTGTTCTGTACTAGGAAAAATTCTTCTGCCTTGTGATCCTGTTGATCGGTGACCTTACCCCCAACTCTGTGCTCTCTGAAACATGTGCTGTGTCCACTCAGGGTTAAATGGATTAAGGGTGGTGCAAGATGTGCTTTGTTAAACAGATGCTTGAAGGCAGCATGCTCGTTAAGAGTCATCACCACTCCCTAATCTCAAGTACCCAGGGACACAAACACTACGGAAGGCCGCAGGGTCCTCTGCATAGGAAAACCAGAGACCTTTGTTCACTTGTTTATCTGCTGACCCTCCCTCCACTATTGTCCTATGACCCTGCCAAATCCCCCTCTGTGAGAAACACCCAAGAATGATCAATAAAAATAAATAAATTAAAAAAAAAAAAGATTGGAAATCCTTTCAGAAAGCAAATCATAGTGAAGCATCTATCCAGTTCTCCAACAAGACTCCCCAACTGATACATTAGTTCAAAAATAATCTTAAAAGCAGTCACCATCAAACTTATTACAAAACTTGCATTCATCAAGAAACTATGCCATAAAATTTCTGAGTTTAAATGTGTTCAAATCTGACTTCGTAGAGCATTTGATGTAACATTCAGGATAGTAAGAACAGAAGTAAAAGTTATCCATCCTCTTTAAGCTCTTAACCTTAGAGCTCTGCACCTTTTCTTAGAAACATCATTCCTCCAATATTTCAGTCTAGATTTTTCTCACTGCTAATACTGCAATTCTGAGAAGAAGGCAAATTAACTAAAGTTATCATCATTAGCAGAGGAGTAACCTGTGTCATAGATATGAACTGCACCACTTCTGAATGTTTTAGACATTTTTCTTAGCAAAGAAGTATAGATACGGATAACCAGTACTATAACCTGAAATACTGCACAAAGGCTTATAATTTCTTATCTTGCATCTGTCATTTAGAGGTAAATTAATTTCCTTAATTGCTAGAGACTAAGGAATACATTTTTACTCTGTATTTTTCAGTATTTAAGGGAACTATGTTGTTAGGTCCTCCTGCAATGTGAAAGGACTGCAAGGTCTGACTCTCACAACTAATTTAAAAATTGGGATCATTGTAGAAAGGCTCTTCCATCAAAGCCACAGGTTGTAAGAATAACCTTGCTTTTCAAGATTAGTTATACTGGAGCAAAACATTTTTTCCTTCTCTCTACTCAAATTCCTGAAGTCCCATTATACTCTCCTCAAAGAAGAGTTTATAATATAACCAGCGTGAAGTCACCATTCTCTATAGAAATGGCTTCTGATATATGAATTTAACAAATGATAGGATATAATTCTATAAAACACTGATACTTAGCACTTCCCCACAAACCACATAAAACTTGTGAAGTCACCATTCTCTACAGAAATGACTTCTGATATGTGAATATCATAAATGATAGGCTATAATTCTATAAAACCACTGATACTTAGCACTTCCCTACAAATCACATAAACTCATAGACTGATTTTAACCAATACAACTATTTCACTTCTGTTTGAGGAAGTATTCAAACTCAGAATTTATTTTGACTGTTTTAAGACTTTGTAACTTGAGATGTCTCCAAAGAGAATGGTCTAAAGAAAGGTACCACTTGGCAATGCAATGATAGCATATGTAATTGACACAAACACTCTTAGGGAATCACTCTGCAAACCCCTGAACTTATAAGGGTATAGGTACTATTAAGTAGACATCTCTGCTACAAAGCTAACAGGTTTGTGAAAGTATTCCTCTTCTTAAATTATTGCCAATTCTACCCACTTTGGTTAATCTATAAAATATTGATACGGTGGGCCCCCATCCTTACTCCTCCCATTAATTTGACATTGTAGGCTCTAGTCAATTATGATTTTTTTTTTTTTGAGACAGAATTTTGCTCTTGTTGCCCAGGCGGGAGCGCAATGGCGCAATCTTGGCTCACCGTAACCTCTGCCTCCTGGGTTCAAGCGATTCTCTTACCTCGGCCTCCCAAATAACTGGGACTACAGGTGTGCGCCCACCACGCCTGGCTAATTTTGTATTTTTAGTAGAAACGGGGTTTCACCATGTTGGTCAGGCTGGTCTCGAACTCCCGACCTCAGGTGATCCGCCCACACGGGCCTCCCATGAATTTTTACCTATAAAATGAAATCAAAGAAAGGTACAGCAGGGAGAAACCAGCTGGCTCTGTGTGATATAATCCCATGAGAAACAACATACAATGAAAGAAAATAACACTAATTACTACTATACCTATACTAAAACAGTAAATGAAGAAAAATTCTGGGTTCATAAATTGGTAGATCAATATCAGTAAGATGTCATGTCTCCCTAAATTGATCTATAGATTTCAGTGCAATCTTCATCAAATTTGTGGCATACTTTTTTTAGATATTAACAACTGGGTTTTTGCTTTTGTTTTTTTTTTTTAGACGAAGTCTCGCTCTTTCGCCCAGGCCGGACTGCAGTAGCGCTATCTTGGCTCACTGCAAGCTCCGCCTCCCAGGTTCACGCCATTCTCCTTCCTCAGCCTCCCGAGTAGCTGGGACTACAGGCACCCGCTACCGCGCCCGGCTAATTTTTTTTTTTGTATTTTTAGTAGAGACGGGGTTTCACCGCATTAGCCAGGATGGTCTCAATCTCCTGACCTCGTGATCTGCCTGCCTCCGCCTCCCAAAGTGCTGGGATTACAGGCGTGAGCCACTGTACCCGGCCCAAGAACTAAGTTTTGACAAATGCATAGAGATATGTATCCCCACTAAATAATATTTCCTGATCTTGATTTAACCTTCAAGCCTTTTCTACTGCATTTACACTTTGCATATTCAATACCATTACTTAATATATGCACGTAGCCAAAATAATTTTTAGCGCCCTATTTAGAAATAAAAATAACATAATAGGTCAGGTGTGATGGCTCATGCCTATAATCCCAGCACTTTGGGAGGCAGAAGTGGGCAGATGGCTTGAGCCCAGGAGTTTGAGACCAGCCTGGGCAACATGGTAAAACACTGTCTCTACAAAAAAAACACAAAAATTAGCCAAGCTGGTGATGTGCACCTGTAGTCCCCGCTACCTGGGAGGTTAAGGTGGGAGGACTGCTTGAGCCCGAAAGGTGGAGGTTACAGTGAGCCAAGGCTGTGCCACTGCACTCCAGCCTGAGTGACAGAGCGAGACCCTATCTCAAAATAAAATAAAATAAAATAAAATAAAATAAAATAAAATAAAATAAACATTATGGCTGGCTTTCTTATTAGAAACAATTTCATGAAGAAAAAAATAAATATTTTCACTTTACAAGAACTATGCTTCTGGCAGAATGTACATGTTTGAGAAATGTTTGCTGAGTGAACATATATATTAATAAATAAATTTTAAACACATGCCAGGAAGTTGAGATGATGTAAAAGAAAGCGAGAAAGTTCCATAGTCATTTTCTACATGTTCTTCTATGCTCAAAAAATCTTTATGGTCTCATGGTACAAGGGAAGAAGTTTAGACCTATTAATAAAATATTAGGAACCATAAACAATTGGCCCCTAATGCCTTTCCAGACTTCTCTTCTGTTACAACCTAACATCCTTCCAAATCCAAAATAAATACTAAGCGTCAAGCAACTTAACATACTACTTCAGGACTTTTGCTAAAGCAGTGCAAATGCCTTTTCTCTTTAGCATGTGTTCAAGCTCCACTTACATTCCACTTACTGTTGCTACATAATAAATGAATCCCAAACATAGCTTAAATTAAGGATCATCTTATCATGGTCAAGGAGTATGGGGATTAGGAATTCAGACAGCACAAAGAGGTGATGGCTTGTCTTTGCTTTACAATGTCCAGGGCCTCAGTTAGGACAACCTGGAGACTGAAGATGATGCAACAGTTTGAAGCCGGAATCATCTTAAGTCTTGTCCACTCATACACCTGGCACCTGGGCTAGGAGATTCAAAGGCTATGACTGCCAAACAGAGTACCAACCCTTGGCCTTTCCAAATTGCTTGATTTCTTCAAAGAATGAAGACCTCAGAGTAGTCAGACTTCTTACAATGTAGGCTCAGGGATCTAAGTGCAAGTATTCCAAGAAAAAGGAATACATCTGGATCATTATTTATGACCCAGCCTCAGAAGTGCATATTCTTTTGTTCCAATCAGTTATGAGACCACCCAACTTTAAGGAAAGAAGAAAGAGGTATACATCTTGATGGGAGGGGTATAGAAGAGCTTTAGGGCTGTGTTTAAAAACTACCACAGCTTTTATAATCATGCCAAATTTTTACCTCCAAGAAAATGTTTACAAACTCTTCCTAGGCAAACTTAAATTCTCCCAAAATACTCTTAGTATTTCATAGTTATTATCATCACAGGACTTAATATAACCTTCCATTTAATTGGGAGTTCCTCAAGAGATGGGCTTCATAATTTGTATATCCCATTACAGCACCTGGTATAGTGCTCTATACTAATGTCACAAATACATTTTTTCAATATTTATTCTATAGTCAAACTATCCCTGTTTGCAGATGACATGATTCTACACCTAGGAAATGTCACGGTCTTGGCCCAAAAGTTCCTTCAGCTGATAAACAACTTCAGCTAAGTTTCAGGATACAATATCAACATACAAACACCACTAGCATTCCCATACACCAACAACAGCCAAGCTGAAAGCCAAATCAGGAATGCAGTTCCATTCACAATTGCCAAAAAAAGAAAGATACCTAGGAATACAGCTAACCAGGAAGGTGAAAGAGGTCTACAATGAGAATTACAAAACACTGCTCAAAGAAATCAGAGATGACACAAACAAATGGAAAAAACATTCCATGCTTATCAGAGAAGTATCAATATTGTTAAAATGGCCATACTGCCCAAAGAAATTTATAGATTTAATGCTATTCCTATCAGACTATCAATGACGTTCTTCAAAAACTAGAAAAAACATTTTAAAATTCATATGGAACCAAAAAAGGGCCAGAATAACCAAGGCAAATCTAAGCAAAAAGAACAAGGCTAGAAGCATCATGTTACCCGATTTCAAACTATACTACAGGGCTACAGTAACCAAAACAGTACGGGGCTGCCACAAAATCAGACACATAGACCAATGGAACAGAATAAAGAACCCAGAAGTAAGGCTGCATAACTACAATCATCTAATCTTGAACAAAGCCGACAAAAAACAAGCACTGGGGAAAGGACTCCCTATTTAACAAATAGTGCTGCAATAACTGGCTAGCCGTATGCAGAAAATTGAAACTGGACCCCTTCGTTACATCACATACAAAAATTAACTCAAGATAGAATAAAAACTTAAATGTAAAACCCAAAACAATAAAAACCCTGGAAGACAACCTAGGCAATACCATTCTAAATATAGGAACTGGCAAAGAGTTCATGACAAAGATGCCAAAAGCAACTGCAACAAAAGAAAAATTGACAAATGGGATCTAATTAAACTAAAGAGCTTCTGCACAGCAAAAGAAACTATCAACAGAGTAAACGACAACCTACAGAATGGGAGAATATTTTTGCAAGCTATGTAATGACAAAGGTCTAATATTCAGCAACTATAAGGAACTTAAATTTGCAAGAAAAAATAACCCCATTAAAAAGTGGGCAAAGGACGTGAACAGACATTTTTCAAAAGAAGACATTTTTCAAAAGAAGACCAACGAGCATATGAAAAAAGCTCAATTTCACTGATCATTAGGGAAATGCAAACCAAAACCACAATGAGATACCATCTCACACCAGTCAGGATGGCTATTATTAAAAAGTAAAAAAAAAAAAAAAAAAGATGCTGACAAGGTTGTGGAGAAAAGGGAACACTTATACACTCTTGGGAGGAGTGTAAATTAGTTCAACCATTGTGGAAAGCAGTGTGGAAATTCCTCAAAGAGCTAAAAGCAGAACTATCATTTGACCCAGCGATCCCATTAGTGGGTATATACCCAAAGGAGTATAACTCGTTCTATCATAAAGACACATGCACCCATATGTTTACTGCACTACTATTCACAATAGCAAAGAGATGAAGTCAACCTAAATGTCCATCAATGGTAGACTGGATACAGAAAATGTGGTACAAATACACCATGGAATACTATGCAGCCATAAAAAAGAATGAGATCATGTCCTGTGCAGGAACATGAATGGAGCTGGAGGCCATTATCCTTAGCAAACTAACAGAAAAACTGAAAACCAAATACTGCATGTTCTCACTTTGAGGGAGCTAAATGATGAGAACCTATGGGCAAAAAGAGGGCAACTACAGCCACTGGGACCTACTTAAGGGTGGAGGAGGGAAGAAGGGAGAGAATCAGAAAAAATAACTGCTAGGTACTAGGTTTAGTACCTGGGCAATGAAATAATCTGTACAAACAAACCCCCGTGACATAAATTTACCTGTATAAAAAACCTGCACATGAACCCCTGAACTATAACAAAAGTTTAAAAAATATATATTTATTCCACAACTACTACAAATTCTATAACCTACTAGTGATAAATAACAGTGAATAAGGCAGAGTTTGTGTCTGGTTCTTAAAACACTATTGTCCATCAGAATGAAATTAAGTAAGTAATTATGGTAAAATACAAACCCAATAAATAGCAGCTATGAGAAAAAGTTACTTATAAATGTTCTCAGCTTCAGACTCCTAAATCTCTAAAACAGGAATAACATTCACTTCTGATAAGCAACTATAAAGAGCAAATAAGATGACAATGTGCTAAATGCTTAGCATGGTACCTAAAACATTGTAAATAATCAAGAAATGTTATTTTCTAAAAGTTATCAAAATAGTATAAATGTAAAATATTGATTTTTATATTTGTGCTTTACTATATAATACGAAGTTTACTGCTATAACCCAAATCTCAATGCCTTAACCCAATGAAAGTCTAATATTCATTAAATAATAATTTGGGGGTGGCGGTGAGCAGGAGTATCGCAGTAGAGAGAGAATACTTGGTACATGGTCATTTAGGGAACTAAGTTCCAAAAATCCTGCGAGATCTACTTTTGAGGACATAATTGAAAGGGAAAAGAAAGCAAACCCTACCTTTGCCTCGAAATGACTTCTGCTCATATTCCATTGACAAGGCATAGTCACATAGCCTCCATACATGGGGGCTATCTGAGTCTATCTGTATGCCCCAAAAGAGCAAAGAAAGAATCTAATTAGTTTCTGGAACAATCCATTATTTAACTCACTAAATACCTTTTTTTTTTTAATTCTTCCTCCCAGATATAGAATGCACTCAAGCTCTCCACTAGGAAGATTACCAAAGGTCCCAGCCAGGACAAAATCTAGGATCTCCAGTTCATACATAATCTTCTTCATCAGATGTAGATGTCGCTCTCCATGTCCCCACAACATACGCCTTAAAGAGAAGATATCTGTCCTGTCTCCCTCTGTACAAAACACATACCATGGGGAAACAGAGAAAGGATCACCGCATTTAGAAATGCAAAAAAATGGAAAATATTCAGTGGTTGCTAATCTGTAGCATTATGAAATCCCACTGGATGTATGAACATTGTGAAGGAAGAAATTCCTTGTTAATTTTGTTCTCCAGGAGAAACTCCCTAGTCCTTTGTTGTTCTCCATGGCTCCTGGCTTCACCCTCTATGGGTTTTCCTTGCCTGTTATCTCCCGTGGCCACATATGAAGTTGGTGTTGAGAAGTATGCCACTTGAGGACAGCTTTTAGGGCTCAATGAACAGTCACATGCCTTCTAAGGCCAAGTTCACAGTTTCTCTAGCAACAAAATTCCATCAGAATCATAGCAGCTTCCAGTCAGATCCAAATGCTAATAACCAACTCCAAAATTACTTTTTATCATTCTCAAATCTGCTTTATTTATTTGCTTCTTTTCCCAATGTCTCATCTCTCTGTTAATTTACTGGTGGCTACTTTGACTTTTCAGGCTCAAGAAAGCCACACATCTTAATTTGACCATTATATCAATGTGTAGCCACTCGGCTACACATAAGACTGAGAAGTCTTATGGGGTCTTTTTTGCTCAAAGCCTTCTTAAAATCCATCTTTTATTTTTGAGAGTTTAAAAACAGTCATTTTTTCCAATTCTGAATTTCTGGTTATTATTTTCTTTCACTCCTGTAAACCAAACAATAGTTTCCTAAACTCATCTCTTCCTTGACTACATTTGGCAAGGTAATGCAATTACAATGAACACACACTACTAACAACTTCTTTTCTTAAACCTTCAATCTTGGTAGAAACATGGAATGGCCTCCAAGTTGCCAAAGGTAAGAGTTTTACAAACATTCATCACATGACATAGATTTCTAGCCATCCCAATATGCTGTATGTATTCCTCACTGCCCAACCCTTAGGCCAATGTCATATACTTTGGGATCTTGTTACAGTAGCAACCCAATTCAAAATGTCAATTTCTATGTTGATCAGGGTAAGTAACTCTCTCTGCTGTAACAACTAACTCCAAAGCTTCAGTGGCTTACACAACAAAAGTTTTCCCTCTTATGTCACAATCAATTTGGGACAGGGAAAGATGGTCTTTCACTATGTGACTCAGTGACATTTTGTCTACTAGTGTGTATCCTAGGGCCTTGGAAACTCCCACTAAATATTCCTCAATGAGGAGAGTATGGAAAGTTTTGAAGGAAATTTTAGGGTTAGTTCTAAACGTCATGCTCATTATTTTCATCCACATTCTACTCTCGAGAGCTAGTATCATGGCCCCACCTAATACAGGAGGAAGTACAGTCTAATAGTATGCCACAGAAGAGAGAAAATGGTTACAAAAGAATAACCACCCAGTCTCTGCCATATCTGTATCCTTGAACAAAAATTGCATACTCTTATCTATGCCAAAATCCAAAACTATCATTTCAAGCAGACCCTTCTCAGCCCACAGATGGAGAATACTAAATAAATGAATTCCATAGGTTCAGTTACTCCAGTATATAAAGTATAATTCTGATATAACCATATGAACTTAATCCAAATCAAATATTTCATTGTCATTCTTTTAAAGATAAATTATCTTAGTCATGATTGGATAAAATTTATGACAGAAAACTCATTACTTTTTCAGGGGCGAAACCTATTTTCATTCCTGACCAAATGTCAACATAAAAGATTAAGATGAACAAATCAAGATCTATTATTTCTGGAGAATGGGATTACTGATGGAAGAGGGGGTACTTAAATGGAAATATAATAATTTAATATTTAAATTTACTTTGAAATGTTTTAAAATCTATTTCAAAGAAAAAAATTGTTTTGTTACAATAATCTGTCTTGTTTAAATAAGTAACAATATTTTATTGACTAGAAATCAACCCCAAAAGCTAGTTTTTAAGCTGTTTAGTTGAAAACTCTTTATCGACAAATAACTGATCATCTGTTTTAGTTCTACCTTAACATAAATGTCCCACATATTGTATCTGGGTAAAACAGTAAAGACTTAAACACTTCAAAGGAAAACATACTTTAAATATAAATGGAGGCATTTAGTTATTTTTTTTCCCTCAAGTCTATATAAAAAGGTCAACTGCTAAGTAAAAACAAGAATAGGAATGAAATGGGAGGATAAATCTTTTACCAAATAAGGATAAACGTAGAACTGGAGCAATTATCTAATATATTAAATTATTAATCACATATGACTTAAACCTTCTGGAATTGGCATGAAATCATTATAGAAACACCAGTCAGCATTTCTTGTAAGACTCCTAAAAAAGTAGAAGGTTCTTCCCAACTTTCTATGCTAAAGGTTGACATGTATTTCCCTTGGAGAACATGTCTATATGTTATCAAATCTTATATTCCAAAATACACAGTCTGTTGCCTTCAGGGACGCAATAACATTTGAAAACATCTATGCATACATACACAATACTTTATACCTCTAAAAATATCCAGTAATCCAGTTCTAAAGAGGTTCTATAATGCTAACCAGAAAATCCCTTGGCATCTCTTTGCTCGCTCAGCCATCTGGATCCATCTTTTTTCGCTGATTAGGGAGGAAGAGCATAAGGTTCCATATATCCATTGATATCTTTAATTAGGATTCCTTTCCTCCCCATGTTGTTGAAAGTCAAAGAAACAGCACACCCAAAATATCTTTGAAAATGGTAAAAGTGGTATTCAAATGTTACTACTGCATAGAGCTTATTTTCTTGGTTATAATAACTCCCATTCACATAATTCCTTATAGATCACAAAGTATACAGCAGGTTAATCTGATTACTCCAACTAGTTGACAAACGTAGGAAATCAGAAAAAATGATAAACATCTCTGTTCATTTTAACTTAAAACATAAATGTACAACTTTTACTACAATAAGAAACTTTTAGATTTAGAAGAAATGTGATGATTTCCTGAATAACCTTTCTACTGTTTTTCATAAATTAAATTATTGAGTATAACATAAAATTATGGACTGGGGGACTTTGGCTACCACAGAAGAAATTTCTAGCTTTGCAGGTAATTTTTGCCCATCTTCCTCTTTATATTTAAATAGGTCTATTGCTGTCACTATGCATATGATTCCTACATCACCCATAATTTCATTTTCCAATGAATAGTCAACATTAATCAACTATTACTGTCATCTTCACTAAATGTTCAGGAACACATACTTTTATAGCTATCAGTCAATAAACTATATTTTTAGTTCTTTTTGTGATTCATTATTTTCTGCAGCATTGTCAAAGTTAGTTCTTGTTTTTCTCTAAGATTTACTAAAAATTAGGCTGGGAATTCTGCTTTACCTGTGGAACTGAACTGGGAATTCTGTTCTATTTGTAAAAACTATCCATAATGCAGATGACTTGTAAAAGACATCCTTATAGAATCTATGATTTTGAATCCAATTTATCTTAAAACATAACTTAAAAATTTTCGTCATGCCAGAACCTCTTGATCCATATGCTGAATTAAGGAAGGCATATTTATTAATTAGAAAACACCCCATATAGGCTGGGAGCAGTGGCTCACACCTGTAATTCAAGCACTTTGGGAGGCCAAGGTGGGCAGATCACCTGAGGTCGGGAGTTCGAGACCAGCCTGACCAACATGGAGAAACCCCCTCTCTACTAAAAATACAAAATTAGCCGGGCGTGGTGGTGCATGCCTGTAATCCCAGCTGGTCGGGAGGCTGAGGCAGGAGAATCACTTCAACCTGGGGGGTGGAGGTTGCAGTGAGCTGAGATTGTGCCATTGCACACCAGCCTGGGCAACAAGAGCGAAACTCCATCTCAAAAAAAAAAAAAAGAAGAAAAGAAAAGAAAGTACCCCATATATTGTCCTAATTTCCTCACAACTGAGATACAGTGAATGCCTACTGTATTTCAGGTATTAAAAGATTAGTAGAAAAATGACATCTACTCAAAGGTGAGAACAATGACACACAAAGTGTCACCCAAAGTCAAAGTATACCATAAGAAACATACAAATGATGAACCAAAGATAAAGCAGGATTCTGACTAAGGGAATTAAAAATGTTCCACATGTGCTGCAGAATCAACCATGGGTATCAAATGAAAAGCAAGAAGGTGAGAGAAGGGGAATTCAAAGAGAAAGGAATAGCTTGATCAAAGGCACAGAGGTCTGAAAATCCGTAATACATTTTCTGGGGGAAAAAAAGCCAATAAAACATGGCTGAAATACAGAATGTTTGGGAAGAAGCAGCAAAGGGTGACAGTACTATACGAGGCTTTCATAGAAAAATAACTTACAGGCAAATAATGAAAGCATTTTCTACAATGATAAAGAGGATTCATTTCATTCTGTAGATAGTGGGATGTCCCTGACACTTCTGGAGTAAGGTAAAAGTGACAAGATCAAATTGGTGTTTAGGAATAGTAACTCTGGTGACAGTGAAATGTAAGCAATGATAAACCAGAGGAAGACTGGATAAGAAATTTTTATAATTACCAAGAAGAAAGATAATGAGAGCCTTAAATTTAAGCAGTAGAGGCCAAGGTGGACCATATTTGGGGCCACAAAACTAGCATTCATAAAATTTAAAATAATTTGAATCATACAAATCTACATCTTCTGACCACCATGCAGTTAAATTCAAAACCAATTTATCTACAAAATCTCACAATATTAGGAACACAATTCTAAATAACTCACGGGTCAAGAATAATTCAAAAGAAAAATTTAAAAATATTTTAACTGAATAAAATAAAACACAATTTAATAAAGTTTGTGAGATGCAGTTAAAGCAGCGCTTAAAGATTAATTTATAGCACTAAACACTTTTACCAGAAAGGAATAAAGGTCTCCAATCAATGACTTCAGCTTCTATCCTAAAAACTTGAAAATGTAATGCAAATTAACCCAAAAGTAAGCAGAAGGAGGAAAATAATAAAGTTGAGAATGGAAATCAATGGAAGTGGTAACAAAAGTAACAGAAAAAAATAAATGAAAGCTGGTCTTGAAAAGATCAACAAAATTTATAGATTGATCAGGGAAAAAAGAAAGAAGGAAGTTTTATAATTTTAGAGTTTACATTTAGGTCTATGATTTATTTGAATCATTTTTAATACACTGAGAGATGGATTGAAGATCATTTGTTAATATGCTTATTCAGTTATTCTGCACCATTTGTTGAAAAGACTATCCTTTCTCCACTGAATAATCTTTATAAATTTTTTAAAAAAATCGGTTGTCCATATATGTATGGGTCTATGTTTGTATTCTCTATTTAGTTCTATTGATTAAATTAATATTGTTTATTGTCTATCTTGTCTACAGTATTAAACTATTTTAATCATTACAATGTGTCTTCAAGTTAATTAGTGGAAGTCTTCAAACTTTGCTCTTACTTTTCAAAGTTGTTTTGCCTAGTCTAGGTCTTCTGCATTTACATATAAATTTGAATTCCAATAGATTATTGTATCCTATACAAAAATAATTTTTGTAAATTGATCTTTTATCTTGCAACTTCTAAGAAATCCTTAATTAGTTTTAGTAGTGTTTGGAGATTCTGGAAAGTATTCCACATACAGGATCATTTTATCAACTCTTTTCTGTATTTTTTATCTTTTTAAGAAAATCCCTATGAAATAGTTTCGGTATTTTCTTCTGGCCTATATTTTAGTTCACTAATTTTCTTCAACAATACTCAATGTGTTGCTAAGTCAATCCTCTGAGTTGCTAATTTCAGTTATCATACTTTTTCAGTTCTTGTATTTGATGTAATTCCTAGTTTCTAGTTCTCTGCCACATACTAAGTCTTCTTCCCCCTTAAACGTATTAAGCACAGCCATGTATGATAGTCCCATTAGCTAAATCCCCTGTGAGTCTGTTTCTAGTAATATTTCTCTTAGTTTCTTAATCACATTGTCTTACCTCCTTGAATGTCTGACTATTTTTGATTGAATGCTAAATGCTGTATGTTTTTTATGTGGCCATAACTTGAGACTCTCAATGGTGCTACCTTCATCCAAATTAAACTTATGTTTTCTTTTAGCAGGCAGCTAGCCTAATGGCCTTAGAAATAACAAATCACCTTAATCCAATCAGAGGTTAAAATTATTCAAGGCTAGGATTCAGTCTCAGTGACAGCTGATCTATTTCCAGTTCACCAATACACATACAACGCAGTCTATTTTGACAAACTAAATTCAGAAACTGATTTAAGTTAAAAGAATGAAAGTTACCCAGTTTCTGACTCCATTAAAGTCAGAAAATTCTGACTATCTATTTTAGTACTGAAAGCTCTCTCCAAAATTAAATGCTCTCTATCTTCTGTTTTTGTGTTAAACTCCACCTGGACTTCTTTATTAATTATAAAACAAATAAACCATTTGCAATGAGCTATAATGCTAGTCACATGGAAAACACGTTAGGCAAAAATACTTTCTGCATATAGTTGTAATTCAGTAATTGTTTCACTAACACTCAGAAGAGAATTATTTTATACACTGGTTGCATTTAGTCCAAAATTTAAATCATTTTCCTCATTAGAGAATAGTAAAATGTAAGAGAAATATAAATTTAATGTTTTTAATTTGTTCAAAATTTTAAAACATTAAATTTTGTAACACTGTTGCCATGCTCTGTTGACAGATATATTAGAAGAGGGTGGAACAAACTCATAAAGTATGAGGCCTCCCTGGTTCAAAGAAAGTAGAGACAGAACATTCAAATACATATTATTTCCATTTATTTGTTTTTTTAAAGGGGAACTTTGGGGTAATGCCAAACAATAATATTTATGTTTATAGTCTAGAACTTTATGTGTTCTTTTGTTAAAATTTCCCACCAATTTTATTCTCATTTCAGAGGGGAAGGTCATACATATTTTAAAACTTCACATATATAAAGGATTAAATAGTTAAATAATGTTTGTATTTCTGACAATTTTCAACTCTACCTTATTCTAAAATAAAGTAACATTTTAAATGTCTTCATAATTTTATTTTTCCAAGCCTACTGGTATTTTCACATTATTGAAACAGTTACAAATGGGGAAAATTACGATGTACTTTATACTATTTGTATCTTTTCAAGGATACAACTTATGAAGCTATCAGATCATTTACTTTACTGAAAGAATGAATACAAATTGATGGTGGCAGTGGCCAGTTTGGAGGAGCCCCTGTGGGGATGCCAGCTGCAGTCAGGGACGTGTGGCTGGGGCTGTGCATTCCACAGAGCCCACGGGGGTGGGACAGGTGGGAGCCCCGCCCCCTACCAAGTCCCGTGCTACCAGGCACAGCTGCAGCCGCCCAGCTGCAGCTCTGGACCCGGGCATCCCTGCACTCTCGGAAGCCCAGGAAGCCCCCCTATCCCCACAGGCTTGGAAGTGCCTGCTCTTGTTCCCTGGCCTCTCCTCGCTCCCAGTGCCCACTCTGATTTCAGAGCAAAGCTGTGGCTGAGCCCGGATGCTGTCGCCACCTGGCCAGGTGTGTGCACTCAGGGCGGTGCTGACATGCCAGCCCTTTGCTGCCTCACCCACCTCTGGACTTTGGTAACCATGGTAACCAGCGAGCATGGGAGGGTGGCCTGGGGTGAAGACAGATGGGTGCAGGCTTGCAGCTGCCCCTTGGCGAGAACAGCCTGGGCATCGTGGACAGCATGTCGATGGCAGTGGAAGACAGACAGGTTACCAGGCAGGAAGGCGCCGGTCCTCGGTGAAACCCCCACCTTCAGGCCAAGGATAGCCTGAAGCCTGGGGTCCAGGCCATCCAGTTCTGGGTGAAGTTGGCACATCAGTTCTGGGTGAAGTCTGGGGCTCAGAGTGAGAACTTCATTGATGGCTGTTCAGCCAGCCAGATGGCACTTTTTCCAGGCCTGCCTGTGGCCACACATGGACCAATCAGCACACAGAGCCAAATCAGGAATGAACTTCCATTCACAATGGCCACAAAAAGAATAAAATACCTAAGAATACAGCTAACCAGAGAGGTAAAGGAGCGCTACAAGAAGAACTACAAACCACTGCTCAGAGAAATCAGAGATGACACAAACAACTGGAAAAACATTCCATGCTTATCAGAGGAAGAATCAATATTGTTAAAATGGCCATACTGCCCAAAGTAATTTATAGATTCAATGCTATGCCTATTAAACTACCACTGACATTCTCCACAGAACTAGAAAAAAACTATTTTATAATTCATATGGAACCAAAAAACAGCCCAAATAGCTAAGGCAATCCTAAGCAAAAAGAACAAGGCTGAGACATCATGCTACTCAACTTCAAACTATACTATGGGGCTACAGTAACCAAAACAGCATGGGATTGCCACAAAATCAGACACACGGATCAATGGAACAGAACAAGGAACCCAGAAATAAGACTGCACACCTACAACTATCTGATCTTCAACAAACGTGACAAAAACAAGCCCTGGGGAAAGGATTCCCTGTTCAATAAATGGCACTGGAATAACTGGCTAGCCTTACGCAGATTATTAAAACTGAACCCCTTCCTTACACCATATACAAAAATTAACCCAAGATGGATTAAAGAGTTAAATACAAAACCCCAAACCATAAAAACTCTGAAAGACAACCTAGGCAATACCATTCTAAACATAGGAACTGGCAAAGAATTCATGATGAAGATGCCAAAAGCAATTGCAACATAAGCAAAAATTGACAAATGGAATCTAATTAAACTAAAGAGCTTCTGCATAGCAAAGGTAACTATCAACAAAGTAAACAGAAAACCTACCGAATGGGAGGAAATTTTTGCAAACTATGCATCCAACAAGGTCTAATATTCAGCATCTATAAGGAACTTAAATTCACAAGAACAAAACAAACAACCCCATAATAAGATGGGACCTTCTAGTTGCAAGAAAACAAGCTTAGGGCTCCCATTGATTCTACCTTATGGTGAGTTTTATAATTGTTTCATTATATATTACAATGTAATAATAATAGAAATAAAGTACACAATAAATGTAATGCACTTAAATCATCTTGAAACCATATCCCCCTGCCCACAGTCCATGAAAAAACTGTCTTCCATGAAACTGGTCCCTGATGCCAAAAAGGTTGGGGACCACTGCTCTGGAACAAATGGACCTAACAGACCTATACAGAACATTCCACCCAACAACAGAAGGATAAACATTTTCCTAAGCACACATTAAACATTCTCCAGGATAGATCAAGTTAGGCCACAAAACAAGTCGTAACAAATTTATGAAAACTGAAATCATAGCAAGAATATTTTCTAAACAAATTAGTATGAAATTAGAAATCAATAATGGGAGGAAAAACTGGAAAATTCACAAATCTGTGGAAATTAACACACTCTTAAGCAACCAATGTATTGAAGAATAAACTAAAAGAGAAGTAAAAAAATATCTTGAGAAAGTGAAAATGAAAAAAATAACGTATCAAACCTTATGGGATGCAGCAAAAGCAGTTCTAAGAGGAAAGTTTATAGTAATAAATGCCTACATTAAGAAAAAAACAAAGATCTCAAATAAACAACTTCACTTTATACCTCAAGAGCTAGAAAAAGAAGAGCAAACTAAGTCAGCAGAAGAAAAGAAAATAATAAAGATTAGAGTAGAAATAAATGAAATATAAACAAGGAAAGCAAAAGAAAAAAAATCAACAAAACTAAGAGGTGGTTTTTTGAAAAGATAAGCAAAACTGACAAGCCTTTAGCCAGACTAGGAAAAGAGAAGACTCAAATAAATAAAATCAGAAATAAAACAGCCAACACTACAATTAATATCATAGAAATAGAATCATAAGAGATTACTATGAACAATCATATGCAAACAAATTGAATAACTTAGAAGAAATGTATCAATTCCTAGAAACATAAAACCTCTAACACTGAATCATGAAGAAATAGGAAATCTGAGAAGATGAATAATAAGCAAGGAGACTGAATCATACAAATCATAAAAAGCCATATAAAGACTACAGAAAAAGAAAATTACAAGCTAACGTCCCTGGTGAATACAGACTCAAAAATATTCAACAAATGGAATTCAACAGCACACTGCAAACATCCTATACCATCATCCAGTAGGATTTATCCCTGGAGGGCAAGAATGATTCAATATATGCAAATCCATAAATTTAGTATACCACATTAACAGAATCAGTATCACATGATCATCTCATTAGATCACAAACAACGTTTGATAAAATCCAATATATTTTAATAATAAAAACTCTCAACAAATTAGGTAAGAAGGATGTACCCCCAAAATAATAAAGTCTATATATGTCAAGTCCACCAGTAACATCATATTCAATGACAAAAAGCTTTTCCTCTGAAAGTTTTTCCTCTAACATCAGAGACAAGCAATTATGAAACCACCTTTGCAAAATTATGACTGAGACAGTGAAAGAGATCTAACTTAACCGACTCCATCTTGCTTCTAACCTCCAAGCTGTCCTTGTTTGTTCTTTGGCGTAGGCTGAACTAACTTTGGGAGAAATGTAGTTTATAGTTTAAAAAAAGATGGTAACAGCCCTTTCCCAAAGCAGACCTCCTTCTGGCCTGGGGACTAGATTACATTTGTGGGACTAACATTAGCCACAAGATTAGAAATTATGGTTTAGGAGTCATACAGCTGGAAGCTACAAGATTCTGACCCTCCCTAAATTGCTCCTAAGATCAGAGTTTGAGATGTTTTGCAGACCCTGCACTTGACAGATCAGCTGGCACCACTCAGATCAATAAACTGGCTCATCTGATCTTGTGGCCCCCACCCAGGAACTGACTCAGCACAAGAAGACAGCTTCGACTCCCTATGATTTCATCCCTGACCAATCGGCACTCTTGGCTCACTGGCTTCCCCCTAAGTTATCCTTAAAAACTCTGCCCCCTTGGCCGGGCATGGTGGCTCATGCTTGTAACCCTAGCACTTTGGGAGGCCAAGGCAGGTGGATCACGAGGTCAGGAGATCGAGACCACAGTGAAACCCCGTCTCTACTAAAAATACAAAAAATTAGCCAGGCGCAGTGGCTGGTGCCTATAGTCCCAGCTACTCAGGGGGCTGAGGCAGGAGAATGGCATGAACCCGGGAGGCAGAGCTTACAGTGAGCTGAGATCACGCCACTGCACTCCAGCCTGGGCAACAGAGCAAGACTCCATCTCAAAAAAAAAAAAACCTCTGCCCCCTAAATGCTTGGGGAGACTGATTTGAGTAATGATAAAACTCTGGTCTCCTGCACACCTGGCTGTGTGTGAATTGCACTTTCTCTATTGCAATTCCCCTGTCTTGATGAATCAGCTCTGGCTAGGCAGCAGGCAAGGTGAACCCCTTGGGCAGTTACAATTAGACACGAAAAAGAAATAAAAGACACTCAAAATGTAAAAGAAGACGTAAAAAATATCTTTGCAGATGACATAATCTTATGTATACATAGAAAACCCTGAATACTCCACCAAAAATCTGTTAGAAGTAATAAACAAGTTCAGTAAAGTCGTGAAATAAAAACATGTGTTGGTAAAAAAAGTGTTGGTGAAATAAAAACATGTCTAATGACCAAATTCAAACTCTCCATTCCCCAAACCATACCTTTTTCTATAATATTTATTTCAGAAAATTATTCTAAGACAAAAACCTTGCCTCTTTCCATCCCTAATCTCTATTTTCAGTGAGTGCTTTAAGTTTTTGCTATATGGGCCAAAAAGATCTGGCCAGAGAAGAGGCAAAGAGAGGAAAAAAGGAAGAAGGAAAAAAGGAAAGACAGGAGGAAAAAGAGAGGCGGAAAAATAGAGGAATTACGGCAGTACATACACCACAATGTTAACAGTGGTTATCTCTGGTTGAAGAGATTATGAGTCATCTTCATATTTTTCTTTATACACCTTTCTGTATTTTGGAGATTGTCCTTAAAAACTGTGCTTCCTTTTTCATGAGAGAGAGAAAAAAAGTTGTTTTGAAAATGTCTTTAATGATATTCTGAAAGAACTCTAAGCCCTTCATTATGTGGTTCATACACCTCCTGCCACACCCCATACCCTTGTATCTTTTCATATCTGTACCTCTACACAAGCAGCTATCTCTTCCTAGAACATTATCCCCATTTGCCTGCACCTGGCTAATTCCTATTCATCCTTCCAAACTACACATGTACCACTTCCTCCATAAAATCTTCTTGTACTACAAACCTCATTACAGGTTCATGCCTCTAATCCCAGCACTTTGGGAGGCCAAGATGGGCAGATCACTTGAGGCCAGGAGTTCGAGACACGCCTGGCCAACATGGTGAAACCCCATCTCTACTAAAAATACAAAAATTAGCTAGGCTTGGTGGCACACGCCTGTAATCCCAGCTACTCAGGAGTAAGGCAGGAGAATTGCTTGAGCCTGGGAGACAGAGTTTGCAGTGAGCCTAAATTGCACCATTGCACTCCAGCCTGGGCAACAAAGCAAGACTCTGTCTCAAAAAAAAAAAAAAAAATAGGTCATAAGAAAATAGCAGTTTTCAATCATTTTTTACTGGCTGCTACAAACATGGACACACCCAAAGTTATGCATCCTTCCCACAACAAGCTAAATAACTCTACTCCTAATGAATAGGGTATGAAGCCTCACAGTGTTTGCCAGTTATACTGCCTCTTCTTTAAAAGCAAGCCAAAGCAGTCTGTTTTAATTTACAAAGCCAAGAATGACAAGAGAAACCAATTTTAATTTCCTACCCACAAATGATTAGCACAGGAATGACTAGCTGAAGCCTGCACTGTTAAGAACTCTCCATATTGGATAATATGGGAGAGACGGCTGGCTGTCCACCAGTATCCATTTTCCATATTATATATGGCAATATGCCTAACTCAAACAAATACACACTAAATTTCTCTGCCTCCTTTGTAGTCAGATAGTTACACATCAGTTCTGACCAAAGAGATACCAGTGGGAGTGATTGGTACACTTTCAGGAAAATTCTTTTTAAAAGGAGGAAGAGGGTGGGCGTGGTGGCTCACGCCAGTAATCCCAACAAGGATTGCTTGAGGCTAAGAGCTCAACACCAGCCCAGGCAACATAGCAAGACCCCCTCCTCTATTAAAAAAAAAAAAAAAAAAAAATTAAAAAATAAAGATTAGCCAGGCCTGGTGGCACATATCTCTAGTCCTAGCTACTCAGGAGGCTGAAGCAGCAAGATTGCTTGAGCCCAGAAGTGCAAGCCTGTGGTGTCCTGTGATTGCACCACTACATTCTTGGCTGGGCAACAGAGTGAGACCCTGTCTAAAAAATAAATAAATAAAAATAGTAGGAAGACTCGGTTGCATTTTTAGCACTGTTCCCCTTTCCTCTTCCTTCTGTGTAGGACGAGAACATGAAGATAAGAGTGATATCCTATATAGGAAGGAATAGAAAGCTGGACAGAGCATGAGTCTTTGACAACATCACAAAGTTACTGTTAACAGCCCCAAATCACCTACCTTGTCTTTTTTTTTTTTTCCCAACAGGGCAGAAAAATACATCCCTACCTCATTTATTCCATTATAGTTTGAGCATTCTGTTACAGGCATTTAGTTGAATATATGCCTCAGTGGAGGCTGAGGATAACTAGTGGAACTAACCGAAATCTCTATCCTTGGGGCAAAGGAGTAATATAATTGAGAATGACAAATATAACCAAGAGTGAAAAGACAAACTCTAATGCTGAGCACCCAAAGAGTTTCTGTTATGTCTTTGAAATAAGAACGCAGGGTTTCATGTTGTCTGAGCTTCATTGCAGGCCAGAGCAGCAACTAAAATAGCATTGGTTTCTCTTCCATTTAAAAAGATATCAGAATGCAGATAAGTGAGAATAACCTTATCTTACAGATACCCTTAAATGCACTCTTTTAAAAATTTTTAATAAAACAGTCACAAGTTTTGGCAGTCAAATTATCAGAACCAAATTACCAGTACTCCGTCACCCTCCGTATTCTAGCATCCTTATCTGGCATGCAGTTAAATAGACAGGCTCTATTTAAAACATTGAATGAACAGAAATGGATATGCATAAATTATTTAAATAGTGATAGATGGAAGGAAATCAAAGAGAAGAAACATCCAAAACTATATGACCTTTACAGATCCAAGAATAACTAGGAACAGTTCTGTTTATATGTGGGGCTTCCTCCAGTCTGACAGCATTCCTCAGACTGTCCCTTTCATCTGGAAATTTCCAAAAAAACCCAGCTTTTTCAGCTGAGTCTTTAGACTAGTTTTAGCTCCTCTAAGCATGCAAATTGCTTCCTATATGTTTCATGAAAATATCAGGGAATGTATAAGGGTCGAAGACAGCATAAAACATGAAGTCCAAAGGACTAGATAAATTCTCTGAGGGACAAAGCTAATGTCATTAAGTGAGGTCTAGTAGGAGAAAAATAAAAGCTGAAATCACAACTCTGAACTTAAGCTAAACACAGTGTCCAGATGAGAATGACAGAAAGTGGGAAATAAACATTTTCAATATGGTTCTTTAAAATTCAAAAAGAATTGTAATTACAGCAAAAAAATTTTTTCAAAGACTCTCTCACATCCCTAAAATACACAATAATGACAAGATTTAATAATTAAAATTGCACAACTAATTTTCCACACCTTGGATCTACAAGTTTCAGAGGGCAAAGGTGGCCAAGTAAGGAAAGAAAATGAAGTCTCCTAGAACTGCTCCTAATGAAAGAAATCCTTTTGATAACATTAGGTTTTATACTGAAACCACAGCATTATTTTTGAAAATATACCCTAATAATGACAATAAGAGTAGCAACAGATTTTACTTTTATGCTTACTATATACCAGGAACCATTTTAAGCACTTTATGTGTATTAAGTAATTTGATCCATATATCTCTCCCTTCCAGATATATACCAAACACAAATTGGATAAGCAACACTTTAAAGTAAACTAAAAGAAATCAATCACATTTCCTATTCAAATGAAATGCAGAGCCTTTAAGATTTTAGTACTGGAAACATTTAATAGATACATAAGGATCAAATGACTTAATATACATAGAGTGCTTAAAATGGTTCCTGGTATATAGTATATGAAGTTTATCCCCATTAGACTGATAAAAAGAGGTATAGAGCCTTTAAATAATTTGCCCAAGGTCACAGTGTTACCAAGTGGAGAAGCCAGAACTAAAACTCAAGAAGACTGTTCTAGAGTCCATGATATTGACCACTGTACCAAATTACTTTGTAAGTGTTATACCTTAAGTTCATTTAGAGTCTCAAGCTGGACAAAGCCGAAATTATTTCTGTCTTCTCACTACTCTATCAAGGTAGTGCTTCTCTCCCAGTTATCCAAATTTGAATCAGTGAGATAACTTTTGGTGCCTCAGTGCATTCCATATTCAATTAGTCATCCAACCAAACCCTGTCAATTAAATACTCCATTCCCACTCATATTGTCACCATCTTGGATATTCCACAGTCAAAAACTGCATCAGCTTTTCTATAAGCTAATAGCTCATGCCAGCCTTATTAATAAAACATCTAGGTCTTTTTCACATGAACTGCAGGTCTTACATCATAATTTTGTAGGACATAATTATAATAAAATATTTACATTTCCTCAAAAAAATTCACTTTATTAATTTCAGTCCATTATTCCAGCCTATATATTAACTCTCCCTTCCAGATATATACCAAACACAAATTGGATAGGCAAAACTTTAAACTAAAAGAAATCAATCACATTTCCTATTCAAACGAAACACACAGCCTTTAAGATTTTAGCACTGGAAATATTTAATAGAATCTATAGTCAAGGAGAGTAGCTGAATCGTGACCTTTTAACACATAAGTTACACTTTGGAGTGGGGCGCTCTTAGTTCAGTTACCAAAATCCTAATTTATAGAACTGTCACAGGAGCACGGTGCTTCCTTTAATCTATCTTGGTTCCACTGAGTATCACTGAGACAGTTTGAAGACTAAAAAGACTACCAAATGGAAACAACCAAACAGCTAAAAACAGTCCATAGCATACAATAAATCACAGTGCTCTCCAACCTTTTTCACTTCATGCAACATAGAGGATGTTATCTATACACCATACCACAGCTAATCACAAGACTGCTCACAGTCAGAGATCTCAATATCTCAACACACTTAGGGCTAAGCCAAGTGCCTCAGGGCATCTCTTAGCAAGTTTCACACTAAACTACCACAATTTATTTGCTCTCAGCATTAATAAATCCTCATCTATTCCAAACCAGATAGTCATCCAAAACCTTGAAACAACTCTGAAGGTCCCTCATATGGATTCCTTGCTTCCCAGCTCCCTTTACAACAGGATGTGGAAAGTGCTGTCTTCTGTACTTTCTCTTGAGAGACAGAAAGAAATAAACAATGGCTAATTCTGACCTATACCTCGGGCCCTCCTATTTTCTATTTTTAATCTGGAGAAATACCTCTTCTAGCAGCTTGGGTAACTTACTATATAAATGATTTTGGTCTTTAGGTGAGCTCTTGCCTCCACAGACAAGGGACAGCTACCTGATCCAAAGCGCTAAGGTGATGTGAGATTGTCAAGCTATAATGCATTGCTATTGGTATTTGAAGCCTGCCACAGATATTAATCCAGTGTGATACGGATTAGATCAACTTTACATTATCCAATGCCTTGCCCATGCTTTCATGCCCTAATAGCACTACAGCTAACATCCCTAAAAATGACTGCCAGAGTAATAGCAAGAGCTCATGGCCCCATTAGCAATAGTTGGCACTAGTTTCCAGTTTCCAATATGATCTGTTGCAAAATTAGCCAAAAATGATGTCCAAAGATTTGCCGAAGTTGAATTTCTTTTTGAAATGCAGAGGACAACTTCATTAAGATTCTACCAGTACACTGTAGCATTGTACACTGTACCAGCACTAAACAGAACCAAATTTCCATCCCAGTCACTTCAACTAGATAGTATCTAAAATCTCACCCTTAGTGTAATGTACTTAAATGAGATGGAAATACTCCACATTCTGCCCTGCCCAAGTTCTAGAAATTTTTATTAGGTTAAGGGTTCTATATTTATAACTTAATGACACATCCATACATATTAGGACCTTCAACTCTTGAAAAAGGAATTTGAATATGTATGTATTTTAATACAAATTTAGCAAATAGGCTTCTGAGAAGAAAAAGATCTCACAGTATTTTCAATTATAGTAACTGTACTTTTAGCATATGTCAAGTTAACGGTCCTATAAACTCACAGAAAAGAATAAGACTCTTGAAGATAATATGTATCAATGAAGGTGAGTATACATACAAGAGGAAGTTCACAATCACTGCAAAAACCATACAATACCGAGTCCATAAGGGCATTGCCACACTGGTTTTATTTACCACTATATTCCCAGCACCCAATACCTTGACTAGCACATAACAGGCACTAAGAAAATACATAAGGCTGAATGAATCATAGCAAATATTTAATATAAACTAAAATTAGATGATCACTTGACAAGGGTATTGTATACAAACTTATTTAATCAGTAAAAGGAAGGTTAGAATTTGACTAGGAAATCTTTAAGGTGCTTTCCAAACCTCAAGACTTCATAACATTTTCATCACTATGCCAGTGAAAGTATTAAATGAAGGTCATACTCTATTATAGAAACGACTACTAGAAACATGTCTATCAATAACCACAGGATGCATTATAATCTACCAGTCAGCCTTTTTTATACAAATAACTGTCAAGCGGGGGTGGGCGGGGGAAGGGAGCACAAGAGAAACCATAAAACATTAGTGATCTTAAAGGATAAGTTAACCTTGTTTATATACTTCTATATTTATACACGAAAAAAATGTTAATCTAAAAATGACTAGGTCTATGAATTGTGTTAAAAGAACAAATCCAAAAATGATGTATTAATAATTAGGGGGAAAATCCCTGGTATCGAAAGTAATAGAATTATTTTTTCCTTAAAAGCTGCAAATTAGCTGGGCATGGTGGCTCATTCCTGTAATCCCAGCACTTTGGGAGACCGAGATGGGGAGATCACTTGAGGCCAGGAGTTCAAGACCAGCTTGGCCAACATCACAAAACCCATCTCTACTAAAAATACAAAAATAAGCCAGGTACAGTGGCGCAAGCCTGTAGTCCCAGCCACTCAGGAGACTGAGGCGGGAGAATCACTTGAGCCCGGGAGTCAGAGGTTGCAGTGAGCCCTGACCACAGACTGTACTTCAGCCTGGGCAACAGAGCAACATTGTGTCTTCTAAATAAATAAATAAATAAATAAATAAATAAATAAATAAAATCTAGTTGCAATTTGCTTGGTAATATAGGAAATATGAAAAATGCTAAAAGCTATTTTACCTAGATCATTTGCTTTTCTTAGACTCTGTTTGGCAAAAAGCAGCAGGAAACTGGTTGCCTTGGTTATTTATGAAGTAATAGGCCACGGCCAAGCACGGTGGCTCATGCCTGTAATCCCAGCACTTTGGCAGGCTGAGGAAGGCGGATCACCTGAGGTCAGGAGTTCAAGACCAGCCTGACCAACATGGTGAAACCCCATCTCTACTAAAACTACAAGTATCAGCTGGGTGTGGTGGCACGTGCCTGTAATCCCAGCTACTCGGGAGGCCGAGGCAGGAGAATCACTTGAGTCCCGGAGGTGGAGGTTGTGGTGAGTAGAGATCGTGCCACTGCACTCCAGCCTGTGCAACAGAGTGAGACTCTGTCTCAAAACAAAAAACAAAAACAAAGTAACAGACCACATTCCACCCATCACTGTTTTACTGTTTTTTTACAGTACTTATCAATTATCATATACTACATAATTTACTAACTTATTATGGTTAGTACTGGTCTCTCTCCACTAGAAATTTAAGTTCTGAGAAGACAGCTTTTATCTGGTTTACAGCTATATCTTCAACCCTGATCTCAGTTCCTGGAACATAGTAAGTACCAAATAGACATCTGTTAAATGAATACACTAGAATCTATCATTGCTAAATATTCAAAAAGGCTATAAATTTTAAAGTAAAATTCTGCATAAATGAGCAATGACCAAAAAAGGTTGTTTTTCTCTAAGTACCTGCAAGCCAGTTGTTGGTGATCTATAACTAACTTATTAGTTTCTAGACTCCACCCTTACCCCTGTTTCATGTTCAAGAACCAATTCTTCCCTTTTATTAATATCAGCATCACATGGTCATTCTACTCAAATTTGTCACTGTCACCAATAGGAAACAGGCTGCTATGCGAGATGAAATTACAGATAATACCCAGGTAGAACAATATTAATCCAGGTAAATATTTATATGAATTTGAAATGTATCTTCCGGAAATTTTAAAGAGGCCAGAATCAGTCTAAAAGAATCTGTAGTTAATAGAATGAGTGGAAGATATTATTTATGAGCAGGTGGCTTTCCTGTGCTGCTTCTCAACTCAGGACATGTCTCTTCTTCTGCTTCTTTGGCTTGTCAGAAAGTAAAATATTTAAAACAACGCAGGGTTCCACCTCATCTTTTTATCAAAGCTCAGAAGTCTCAGGAAAAACAGTTATACTGCATAAGGAAAAAGACAGTGAACTTCAAGCAATGGAAACCACAATAAATTAACCAATTGAGCACATTTTTCACTCAAGTTTTAAAGCAGTTTAATCCTCTTTCCAAAGTAAGTACATAATATTGTACTGTTTTTCTTTCTTTTGAAGAGCATTTAATTGGAGAAAAATACTGAAGCTGTTAGTACTCTTAATGAAATCTTTTTTGAATTTTTAATTTTTATGGGTACACAGGTATATACATTTATCAGGTACATGAAATATTCTGATATGGCATATAACGCATAATAATCAGTAAATGGGGTATCCATCACCTCAAGCATTTATCCTTTGTGTTACAAAAATGCAATTATACTCCTTTAGCTATTTTTAAATGTACAAAAATTACTGTTGACTGTAGTCACCCTGTTGTGCTATAAAATACTAAATCTTATTCATTCTATCCAACTATATTTTTGTGCCCATTAATCTTCTCCATTACCTCCTCTCCCCCGCCACACTATCCTTCCCAGCATCTGGTAACTATCCTTCTTCTCTCTATGAGATCAATTGTTTTAATTTTTAACTCCCACAAATAAGTGAGAATGTGCAAAGTTTGTCTTTCTGTGCCTAGCTTATTTCATTCAACATGACTTCCAGTTTCATATTGTTGCAAATGACAGAATCTCATTCTTCTTATGGTCAAAGAATACTCCATTGTGTATATTGTCAAATTTTCTTTATCCGTTTGTCTGTTGATGGACAATTAGGTTGCTTCCAAATCTTGGCCATTGTGAATAGTGTTTCAGTAAACATGGGAGTGCAGATTATCTCTTCGATAAACTGATTTCCTTTCTTTTGGGTATATGCCTAGCAGTGGAATTGCTAGATCATATGGTAGCTCTATTTTCAGTTTTTTGAGGAACTTCCAAACTCTTCTCCATAGTGGCTTTAGCAATTTACATTCCCAGTAACACTGTGTGAGGGTTCTCTTTTCTCCACATCCTTGCCAGCATTTGTTGTTACCTGTCTTTTGGATATAAGCCATTTTAACTGGGGTGAGATGGTATCTCGTTGTAGTTTTGATCTGCATTTCTCTGATGATCAGTGATGCTGAGCACCTTTTCATGTAACTGTTTGCCATTCATATGTCTTCCTTTGAGAAATGTCTATTCAGATCTTTTGCCCAGCTTTTAATCAGATTAGTTTTTTTTCACTACACAGTTGTTTGAGCTCCTTATATATTCTGTGGGTTGTCTCTTCACTTTGTTGATTGTTTCCTTTGCTGTACAGAAGCTTTTTAAGTTAATGTGATCCTATTTGTCCATTTCTGCTTTGGTTGTCTGTGCTTATGGGGTATTACTCAAGAAGTCTTTGCCCAGTTCAGTGCCCTAGAGTTTCTCCCATGTTTTCATGTAGTAATGTCATAGCTTGAAGTCTTACATTTAAGTCTTTAATCAATTTTGATTTCATTTTTTTTTATGGCGAGAAAGAGGGGTCTAGTTTCTTTCCTCTGCTATGGACATCCAGTTTCTTCAGTACCATTTACTGAAGAGACTGTCTTTTCTCCAGTGTATGTTCTTGGCACCTTTTTCAGAAATGAGTTCCCTGTAGATATACAGATTTGTCTCTGGATTCTCTATTCTGTTCCATTGGTTTGTGTGTCTGGTTTCATGCCAGTAACATGCTATTTTGCTTACTATAGCTCTGTAGTTTAATTTGAAGTCAGATAGTGTAATTCTTTCCTTTTTTTAATTTTATTTTTTATTTTTATTTTTTGCTCAGGATAGCTTTGGCTATTCTGGGTCTTTTTTGCCTCCATATAAACTTTAGAACTATTTATTCTATTTCTGTAAAGAATGTTATTGATATTTTGACAAGGACTGCACTGAATCTATAGATTGCTTTAGGTAGTATAAACATTTTAACAATATTGATTCTTCCAATCCATGAACATGCAATATCTTTCCTTTTTTTGTGTGTCCTCCTCAGTATTTTTTTCATCAGTGATTTATAATTTTCATTGTAGAGATCTTTCACTTCTTTGGTTAATTCCTTGGTATTTTATCTGTAGCTACTGTAAATGAGATTACTTTCTTGATTTTTTTCAGATTGTTCACTGTTGGCATATAGAAATGCTAATGATTTTTGTATGCTGACTTTGTATCCTGCAGATTTATTCAATTTGTTCATCACTTTTAATAGTTTTTTGGTGAAGTGTTTAGATTTTTCCAAATATAAGATCACATCATCTGCAAAGAAGGATAATTTGACTTCCTCCTTTCCAATTTGGATGCCCTAGACTTCTTTCTCTTATCTGGTTGCTCTAGCTAGAACTTCCAGTACTATGTTGAATAACAGTGGTGAAAGTGGGCATCCTTGTCACCTTCTAGATATTCGAGGAAAGGCTTTCAGTTTTCCCCCATTCATAATGATATTAGCTGTGAGTCTGTTGTATATAGCTTTTATTGTGTTAAGGTATGTTCCTTCTATACCCAGTTTTTAAACAGTTTTTATCATAAAGGGATGTTGAATTTTATCAGATGCTTTTTCAGCATCAATTAAAATGATCACATGGTTTTTGTACATTCTATTGATAAAATGTATCACGTTGATTGGTGTGTGTGTCTTGAACCATCCTTGTATCCCTGGGATAAATCCTACCTGGTCATGATGAAGGATCTTTTAAACATTTTGTTAAATTTGGTTTGCTAAGATTTTATTGAGGATTTTTTGCATCAATGTTCATCAGGGAAGTTGGCCTATGGTTTTCTTTTTTGCTGTATCTTTGCCTGGTTTTGGTATCATAGTAATACTAGTCTCATAGAATAAGGTTTGGAAGTATTCCCTCCTCCTCAATTTTTTGGAATAGTTTGAGTCGAAATTGCATTAGTTCTTCTTTAAAAGCTTGATATTAATAGAATTCAGCAGTCAAGCCACTGGGTCCTGGGCTTTCTTTTGCTGGGAGACTTTTTATTACGGCTCTGATCTTGTTACTTGTTATTGGTCTGTTCAGGTTTTGGATTTCTTCATTGTTCAATCTTGGTACGTTGTAAATCTCTGGGAATTTATCCATTTCTTCCAGGTTTTCCAATTTATTGACATATAGTTGGTCACAGTAGCCACTAATGGTCCTTTGAATATCTGCAGTATCAGTTGTAATGTCTTCTTTTTAATCTCTGGTTTTATTTATTTGGGTCTTTATTTTTTTCTTACTCAGGCTAAAGGTTTGTCAATTTTATCATTACAAAAAACCAACTTTTTGTTTTTTTGATCTTTTGTATTGTTTTCTTAATTTCAATTTATTTCTGCTCCGATCTTTATTAGTTTCTTTTCTTCTCCTAATCTTGGGTTTGGTTTGCTCTTGCCTTTCTAGTTCTTTAAGATGCATCATTAGGTTGTTTATGTGAAGTTTTTCTTCTTTTTTGATGTAGGCACTTATAGCTACAAACTTCCCTCTTAATACTGTTTTCACTATATCCCATAGGTTTTGGTATGCTCTGTTTTCATTATTGTTTGTTTCAAAAAAAATTTTTTTTTTTGAGAAGGAGTCTTGCTCTGTCTCCCAGGATGAAGCACAATGGCGCATCTCAGCTCACTGCAACCTCCACCTCCCAGGTTCAAGGGATTCTCCTGCCTCAGCCTCCCAAGTAGCTGGGATTACAGGCACCTGCCACCGCGCCCGGCTAATTTTTTTATTTTTTAGTAGAGACGGGGTTTCACCATGTTGGCCAAGCTGGTCTCAAACTCCTGACCTCAGGTGATCCACCGGCCTCAGCCTCCCAAAGTGCTGGGATTACAGGTGTGAGCCACCACACCTGGCCAATACAATTATAAATTTTTTTTTTTTTTTTTTTTTTTTGGGATGGAGTCTCGCTCTGTCGCCCAGGCTGGAGTGCAGTGGCGCCATCTTGACTCACTGTAACCTCTGCCTCCTTGGGTTCAAGTGATTCTCGTGCCTCAGCCTCCCGAGTAGCTGGGATTACATACATGTGCCATCATGCTTGGCTAATTTTTATATTTTTTAGTAGAGACAGGGTTTTGCCATGTTGGCCAGGCTGGTCTTGAACTACTGATCTCCAGTGACCCGCCCACCTTGGCCTCCCAAAGTGCTGGGACTACAGGCATGAGCCAGCGTGCCTGGCCTTAATTTCCTTCTTAAACTCTTCATGGACCCACAGGTCATTCAGCAGCATATTGTTTAATTTCCATGTGTTTGTAGAGTTTCCAGAATTCCTCTTTATTGATGTCTAGTTCTATTCTATTGTGGTCAGAGAAGATACTTGATATTATTTCAATGTTTTCAAATTTTTAAAAACTTATTTTGTCGGGGGAGGAGCCAAGATGGCCGAATAGGAACAGCTCTGGTCTATAGCTCCCAGCGTGAGCGACGCAGAAGACGGTGATTTCTGCATTTCCAACTGAGGTACCAGGTTCATCTCACTAGGGAGTGCCAGACAGTGGGCGCAGGTCAGTGGGTGCACGCACTGTGCGCGAGCCGAAGCAGGGCAAGGCATTGCCTCACTCGGGAAGCGCAAGGGGTCAGGGAGTTCCCTTTCCGAGTCAAAGAAAGGGGTGACAGACGGCACCTGGAAAATCGGTTAACTCCCACCCGGATACTGCGCTTTTCCGACAGACTTAAAAAAATGCCACATCAGGAGATTATATCCCGCACCTGGCTCGGAGGGTCCTACGCCCACGGAGTCTCCCTGATTGCTAGCACAGCAGTCTGAGATCAAACTGCAAGGTGGCAGCGAGGCTGGGGGAGGGGCACCAGCCATTGCCCAGGCTTGCTTAGGTAAACAAAGCATCAGGGAAGCTCAAACTGGGTGGAGCCCACCACAACTCAAGGAGGCCTGCCTGCCTCTGTAGGCTCCACCTCTAGGGGCAGGGCACAGACAAACAAAAAGACAGCAGTAACCTCTGCAGACTTAAATGTCCCTGTCTGACAGCTTTGAAGAGAGCAGTGGTTCTCCCAGCACGCAGCTGGAGATCTGAGAACGGGCAGACTGCCTCCTCAAGTGGGTCCCTGACCCCTGACCCCTGAGCAGCCTAACTGGGAGGCACCTCCCAGCAGGGGCAGACTGACACCTCACACAGCCGGGTACTCCAACAGACCTTCAGCTGAGGGTCCTGTCTGTTAGAAGGAAAACTAACAAACAGAAAGGACATCCACACCAAAAACCCATCTGTACATCACCATCATCAAAGACCAAAAGTAGATAAAACCACAAAGATGGGGAAAAAACAGAGCAGAAAAACTGGAAACTCTAAAAAGCAGAGCGCCTCTCCTCCTCCAAAGGAATGCAGTTCCTCACCAGCAACGGAACAAAGCTGGACGGAGAATGACTTTGACGAGCGGAGAGAAGAAGGCTTCAGATGATCAAAGTACTCTGAGCTATGGGAGGAAATTCAAACCAAAGGCAAAGAAGTTGAAAACTTTGACAAAAGTTTAGAAGAATGTATAACTAGAATAACCAATACAGAGAAGTGCTTAAAGGAGCTGATGGAGCTGAAAACCAAGGCTTGAGAACTACGTGAAGAATGCAGAAGCCGCAGGAGCCGACACGATCAACTGGAAGAAAGGGTATCAGTGATGGAAGATGAAGTGAATGAAATGAAGCGAGAAGGGAAGTTTAGAGAAAAAAGAATAAAAAGAAATGAGCAAAGCCTCCAAGAAATATGGGACTATGGGAAAAGACCAAATCTACATCTGATTGGTGTACCTGAAAGTGACGGGGAGAATGGAACCAAGTTGGAAAACACTTTGCAGGATATCATCCAGGAGAACTTCCCCAATCTAGCAAGGCAGGCCAACATTCAGATTCAGGAAATACAGAGAACGCCACAAAGATACTCCTCGAGAAGAGCAACTCCAAGACACATAATTGTCAGATTCACCAAAGTTGAAATGAAGGAAAAAATGTTAAGGGCAGCCAGAGAGAAAGGTCGGGTTACCCACAAAGGGAAGCCCATCAGACTAACAGCGGATCTCTCGGCAGAAACTCTACAAGCCAGAAGAGAGTGGGGGCCAATATTCAACATTCTTAAAGAAAAGAATTTTCAGCCCAGAATTTCATATCCAGCCAAACTAAGCTTCATAAGTGAAGGACAAATAAAATACTTTACAGACAAGTAAACGCTGAGAGATTTTGTCACCACCAGGCCTGCCATAAAAGAGCTCCTGAGGGAAGCACTAAACATGGAAAGGAACAACCAATACCAGCTGCTGCAAAATCATGCCAAAATGTAAAGACCATCGAGACTAGGAAGAAATTGCATCAACTAACGAGCAAAATAACCAGCCAACATCATAATGACAGGATCAAATTCACACATAACAATATTAACTTTAAATGTAAATGGACTAAATGCTCCAATTAAAAGACACAGACTGGCAAATTGGATAAAGAGTCAAGCCCCATCAGTGTTCTGTATTCAGGAAACCCATCTCACGTGCAGAGACACACATAGGCTCAAAATAAAAGGATGGAGGAAGATCTACCAAGCAAATGGAAAACAAAAAAAGGCAGGGGTTACAATCTTAGTCTCTGATATAATAGACTTTAAACAAAGATCAAAAGAGACAAAGAAGGCCATTACATAATGGTAAAGAGATCAATTCAACAAGAAGAGCTAACTATCCTAAATATAGATGCACCCAATACAGGAGCACCCAGATTCATAAAGCAAGTCCTTAGTGACCTACAAAGAGACTTAGACTCCCACACATTAATAATGGGAGACTTTAACACCCCACTGTCAACATTAGACAGATCAACCAGAGAGAAAGTCGACAAGGATACCCAGGAATTGAACTCAGCTCTGCACCAAGGGGACCTAAGAGACAGCTACAGAACTCTCCACCCCAAATCAACAGAATATACATTTTTTTCAGCACCACACCACACCTATTCCAAAATTGACCACATAGTTGGAAGTAAAGCTCCCCTCAGCAAATGTAAAAGAACAGAAATTATAACAAACTATCTCTCAGACCACAGTGCAATCAAACTAGAACTCAGGATTAAGAAACTCACTCAAAACCGCTCAACTACATGGAAACTGAACAACCTGCTCCTGAATGACTACTGGGTACATAATGAAATGAAGGCCGCAATAAAGATGTTCTTTGAAACCAACGAGAACAAAGACACACCATACCAGAATCTCTGAGACGCATTCAAAGCAGTGTGTAGAGGGAAATTTATAGCACTAAATGCCCACAAGAGAAAGCAGGAAAGATCCAAAATTGACACCCTAACATCACAATTAAAAGAACTAGAAAAGCAAGAGCAAACACATTCAAAAGCTAGCAGAAGGCAAGAAATAATTAAAATCAGAGCAGAACTGAAGGAAATAGAGACACAAAAAACCCTTCAAAAAATTAATGAATCCAGGAGCTGGTTTTTTAAAAGGATCAACAAAATTGATAGACCACTAGCAAGACTAATAAAGAAAAAAAGAGAGAAGAATCAAATAGATGCAACAAAAAATGATAAAGGGGATATCACCACTGATCCCACAGAAATACAAACTACCATCAGAGAATACTACAAACACCTCTACGCAAATAAACTAGAAAATCTAGAAGAAATGGATAAATTCCTCAACACATACACCCTCCCAAGACTAAACCAGGAAGAAGTTGAATCTCTGAATAGACCAATAACAGGAGCTGAAATTGTGGCAATAATCAATAGCTTACCAACCAAAAAGAGTCCAGGACCAGATGGATTCACAGCTGAATTCTACCAGAGGTACAAGGAGGAACTGGTACTAATCCTTCTGAAACTATTCCAATCAACAGAAAAAGAAGGAATCCTCCCTAACTGATTTCATGAGGCCAGCATCATCCTGATACCAAAGCCTGGCAGAGACACAACAAAAAAAGAGAATTTTAGACCAATATCCTTGATGAACATTGATGCAAAAATCCTCAATAAAATACTGGCAAACCGAATCCAGCAGCACATCAAAAAGCTTATCCACCATGATCAAGTGGGCTTCATCCCTGGGATGCAAGGCTGGTTCAATATACGCAAATCAATAAATGTAATCCAGCATATAAACAGAACCAAAGACAAAAACCACATGATTATCTCAATAGATGCAGAAAAGGCCTTTGACAAAATTCAACCACCCTTCATGCTAAAAACGCTCAATAAATTAGGTATTGATGGGATGTATCTCAAAATAATAAGAGCTATCTATGACAAACACACAGCCAATATCATACTGAATTGGCAAAAACTGGGAGCATTCCCTTTGAAAATGGGCACAAGACAGGGATGCCCTCTCTCACCACTCCTATTCAACATAGTGTTGGAAGTTCTGGCCAGGGCAATTAGGCAGGAAAAGGAAATAAAGGGTATTCAATTAGGAAAAGAAGAAGTCAAATTGTCCCTGTTTGCAGACGACATGATTGTATATCTAGAAAACCCCATTGTCTCATTCCAAAATCTCCTTAAGCTGATAAGCAACTTCAGCAAAGTCTCAGAATACAAAATCAATGTACAAACATCACAAGCATTCTTATACACCAACAACAGACAAACAGAGAGCCAAATCATGAGTGAACTCCCATTCACAATTGCTTCAAAGAGAATAAAATACCTAGGAATCCAACTTACAAGGGATGTGAAGGACCTCTTCAAGGAGAACTACAAACCACTGCTCAAGGAAATAAAAGAGGATACAAACAAATGGAAGAACATTCCATGCTCATGGGTAGGAAGAATCAATATCATGAAAATGGCCATACTGCCCAAGGTAATTTACAGATTCAATGCCATCCCCATCAAGCTACCAATGACTTTCTTCACAGAATCGGAAAAAACTACTTTAAAGTTCATATGGAACCAAAAAAGAGCCCGCATTGCCAAGTCAATCCTAAGCCAAAAGAACAAAGCTGGAGGCATCACACTACCTGACTTCAAACTATACTACAAGGCTACAGTAACCAAAACAGCATGGTACTGGTACCAAAACAGAGATATAGATCAATGGAACAGAACAGAGCCCTCAGAAATAACGCCACATATCTACAACTATCTGATCTTTGACAAACCTGACAAAAACAAGCAATGGGGAAAGGATTACCTATTTAATAAATGGTGCTGGGAAAACTGGCTAGCCATATGTAGAAAGCTGAAACTGGATCCCTTCCTTACACCTTATACAAAAATCAATTCAAGATGGATTAAAGACTTAAACGCTAGACCTAAAACCATAAAAACCCTAGAAGAAAACCTAGGCATTACTATTCAGGACATAGGCATGGGCAAGGATTTCATGTCTAAAACACCAAAAGCAATGGCAACCAAAGCCAAAATTGACAAATGGGATCTAATTACACTAAAGAGCTTCTGCACAGCAAAAGAAACTACCATCAGAGTGAACAGGCAACCTACAGAATGGGAGAAAATTTTTGCAACCTACTCATCTGACAAAGGGCTAATATCCAGAATCTACAATGAACTCAAATGAATTTACAAGAAAAAAACAAACAACCCCATCAAAAAGTGGGTGAAGGACATGAACAGACACTTCTCAAAAGAAGACATTTATGCAGCCAAAAAACACATGAAAAAATGCTCACCATCCCTGGCCATCAGAGAAATGCAAATCTAAACCACAATGAGATACCATCTCACACCAGTTAGAATGGCGATCATTAAAAAGTCAGGAAACAACAGGTGCTGGAGAGGATGTGGAGAAATAGGAACACTTTTACACTGTTGGTGGGACTCTAAACTAGTTCAACCATTGTGGAAGTCAGTGTGGTGATTCCTCAGGGTTCTAGAACTAGAAATACCATTTGACCCAGCAATCCCATTACTGGGTATATACCCAAAGGACTATAAATCATGCTGCTACAAAGACACATGCACACGTATGTTAATTGTGGCATTATTCACAATAGCAAAGACTTGGAACCGACCCAAATGTCCAACAATGATAGACTGGATTAAGAAAATGTGACACATATACACCATGGAATACTATGCAGCCATAAAAAATGATGAGTTCACGTCCTTTGTAGGGACATGGATGAAATTGGAAATCATCATTCTCAGTAAACTATCGCAAGAACAAAAAACCAAACACCACATATTCTCACTCATAGGTGAGAATTGAACAATGAGAACACATGGACACAGGAAGGGGAACATCACACTCTGGGGACTGTTGTGGGGTGGGGGGAGGGGGGAGGGATAGCATTGGGAGATATACCTAATGCTAGATGAGGAGTTAGTGGGTGCAGCGCACCAGCATGGCACATGTATACATATGTAACTAATCTGCACATTGTGCACATGTACCCTAAAACTTAAAGTATAATAATAAATTAAAAAACAAACAAAAAACAAAAACAAAAAAACAAAAAAAAACAAAAACAAAACAAACAAACAAGAAAACTTATTTTGTCACCTAATGTATGGCCTATCCTTGAGAATGATCCATGTGCTGAGGAGAACGTATATTCTGTAGCTGCTGGATGAAATGTTCTATAAATATCTATTAGGTACATTTGTTTTACAGTGCAGATTAAGTGTGATGTTTCTTTATTGAATTTTCTGTCTCGAGCTGTCCAATGCTGAAAGTGGGGTATTGAAGTCTCCAGCTATTATTGTACTGGTGTCTATTCTTTAGCTCTAATAATATTTGCTTTATATATCTGGGTGCTCCAGTGTTGGATGCATGTGGCAGGACTTACTCCTGCCATTTTGTTATTTGTTTTCTGGTTGTTTTGCAGTCTTCTCTTCCTTGTTTCCTTCCTGTCTTCCTTTTAGTGAAGGTAATTTTCTCTGGTGGTATGTTTTCATTTATTTTTATTTTTACCCCCTTTTGTTTTGTGTGTATTTGTTGTATGTTTTTCAATTCAAGGTTACCATGAGGCTTGCAAATAATATCCTATAACCAATTACTTTAATGACAAGTTAACACTAATTGCATAAAAGCAAGCAAAAAGAAAAATAAAAACTCTATACTTTAACTTTGTTCCCCCACTTTTTAACTTTTTGTTGTTTCTATTTCTACCTCATTGTTCTGTATATGTCTTGAAAAGTCCTTGTGGTTTTTATTTTTTATTGGTTCATCTTTTAGTCTTTCTATTTAAGAGGAGTTTGCACATGACAGTTACAGTGTTATCAGTATTGCCAGTGAGTTTTGTACCTTCAGATGATGTCTTATTTCTTATTAATGCTTTTTTCTTTCTGATGGAGCTATTCCCTTTATCATTTCTTGTAAGACAGGTCTGGTGTTGATGAAATCCCTCAGCTTTTGTTTGGGAAAGTATTTCTCCCACGTGTTGGAAGAATATTTTTGCTAGATATACTATGCTAGGATAAAAGCCTCTTTCCTTCAGCACTTTAAGTATATCAGGCCACTCTCTCTGGCCTGTCAAGTTTCCATGAAATAATCTGCTGTCAGACATACTAGAGCTCTATTGTATGTTATTTCTTTCTTTTCTCTGGTTGCTTTCAAGATCCTTTCTTTATCCTTGACCTTTGGGAGTCTGATATTACATGTCTTGATATATTCTTCTTTGGATTAAATCTGCTATCTGTTCTATAACCTTCTTGTACTTCAATATTAATATCTTTCTCTAGTTTGGGGTAATTTTCTGTTATTACCACTTTGAGTAAACTTTCTACCCCTATCTCTCTCTACCTCCTCTTTAAGGCCAATAACTCTTAGATTTGCCCCACTGGGGCTATTTTCTAGATCTTGTAGGTATGCTTCATTCTTTTTTCTTTGGTGTTCTCTGACCTGGTATTTTTAAATAGCCTCTCTTCAAGCTCACAAATTCTTTCTTCTGCTTGATCAATTCTGCTGCTGTTAAGAGACTCTGATGCATTCCTTAGCTTTATTGAAATCTTTCATTTGGTTTTGAATCCAATAGTAAAATCTAACTTTTTCATTAGAACACTGTGGCTGTCATAATCAAAGCTATTCCTAATTTCACAGATATTAGAGGTTTTTCTGGTAAATATGGTTTATCTTTGGAAAAAATAAAAGCTGCCAACTCCTAAGCACCGAGTATTCATGTCATTACCCTCTTCTGATTTTAATGTTAAAATGCTTTTTCTCTAAGTGTCTTTCTAATGCCACTTAAACCATTCTAATTCGAATCTAGGGCTTAGTCTATTAATTTTTTAAGTATCAGAAATAAAACTTTATAAAAAATCAGCCTTCTCATATAATACTACTAGTAGAATAGTTTTAGAAAAGCTTTAGCAGAGAATCAAAAGACCAGGGTTTTATTATCATCTCAGCAATTACTAAGTAGCTACATAACACTGAGCAAGCTATGAAATCTGAGATTTCAATTTCTAATTTTTTTAATGAATGAATTTTAGCATTTAAGAAATAAATTTAACTTACCTAAAACTGTCACTTTTCTCTTTGGTTTTCTAAATCTTAACTTTATACAAATTTTCCCAATTTTTGAAGTGATTTTTCTAAATTTCTACATGCAGTTTAGATTCTAGATAAATTTTGGCCTGACTTAAAGTATCTTTAAGAGTTAGCCAGAATTAACTGTTTAAAAAAGTACATTTTACTAAGGACTTTTATCTTTATAATTAATCTATGAAATTGTGACTCCCTTTTTAGCTTTCATTACATTTCAAAAGAGGTCAGAAATATTCCCACCATCCTCCTTCCTGGACACATCTCAAATCAATGCAATAGTAAACTATTTCTGAATGTTAAATACAAGTTACATAGAAATTCTTCCAATTAAGAGATATGAGTATAATTCCAAGGCATTTCTTGAAAGTGAGGAAAGTTTAGTGGTGATAATAATTTGCTTTAAAAGTAGATACAGCCATATCATTGATAAATTTATATTTGATTAATGAGCTTTTAGTTCTCAAAGACTAAAAAACTTTTCTTCAATACACATATTTGTTTACTTTGTCACCTTAGTAACTCTCACCCTAAAATTTTGTACATTGGTGACTTTTTATAGACACATAAGTACCACTAGAGGCCACCAAATACTTCATTTTATTAAATCGACAGATTTGCAAGTTATTCTGGCTAGCTTAAAGGTACTTTAAGTTAAGCTAAGTTACAAGGAGATGACCATACATGGTAATATCCATAACTGGGAACTCTCAAAGAATTATTCAAACTCAAGCAAAAAGATGTAAACATATTTCATACAGTAATTAGGATGTATGGATGTATAGATGTATAATTCGACAAAAAGCTTTACGAGATCAAAATGGGGGGGTAGGTAATATAAAAATTCATTCCTTACATACCTTTGAAAGTAGACCTAGACAGATGACCTACAGGAATGACCTAGAGAGATGGTGTTCTCTCAAATTGCTGTTGTCCTTTATAAGCAAATTATGTATTTAAATATACACCTCTCTATATATACATAAATATAAACATACAGATACATAAAATCCTAGAGTTCAGTATTCTTTCCTGCATATCACAAAGTCTTTCACATAATGATTTTAATATCTCAAGTTGGCTACCATTTACAGCAATCAAAACTTCAAGAAAGAAGTCTTATTGTCAAATTCACCCGACTTTTTTTTTTGTCTGTTTATTTTAAGACAGGGTCTTACTCTGTCACCCAGGCTGGAATGCAGTGGTGCAATCTCGGCTCACTGCAATCTCTGCCTCCTGGGCTCAAGCGACCCTCCCACCTCAGCCTCCCAAGTAGGTGGAACTACAGGCAAGCACCACCATGTCCAGCTAATTTTTCTATGTCTTTTTGTTGTTGTTGTTGTTGTTTGTTGTTTTTTTATTTTTTTTTTTGAGACGGAGTCTTGCTCTGTCGCTAGGCTGGAGTGCAGTGGCAATGTCTCGTCTCACTGCAACCTCCATGTCCTGGGTTCAAGTGATTCTCCCGCCTCAGCCTCCCGAGTAGCTGGGACTATAGCACGTGCCACCATGCCCAGCTAATTTTTGTATTTTTAGTAGAGACAGGGTTTCACCATGTTGGCCAGGATGGTCTTGATCTCCTGACTTTGTGATCCGCCTGCCTCGGCCTCCCAAAGTGCTGGGATTACAGGCGTGAGCCACTGTGCCTGGCCAGTTTTTCTATGCTTTGTGGAGACAGGGTTTCACCATGTTGCCCAGGGTGATCATCACCCCACATTTTTTAATATACCCAAAATTCTGGCTTGAAGAAGAAAACCTGGCATCTGGCAAAAATAACACCTGGGTAAACTTTGCTCTCCCTTTCTAGGTGAAAGTGCTGCTTAACGCGTCCCACATCCTCTCATTTCTTCCAGCGTCCTCCTCCTTTCCAATGGTAAATAGTAAAAACTAGAAGGCCCAAGTAGCATCCAAAGATTCTGTAGATCCAAGGGAAACTTCTAAAAAAAATGGGGCTTATTGCTATTGTATTATCCACCTTTTCTGCATGGTTATATACTATTTTTCAAGGTTTTTCAGGAAATCCAGAGAAACTTTAATCAGTCACGGTTTTGACATTCTCTCTAAAAAATCTTGGCTTAACTAAAGGTCTCAAAATCCTAAGTTTTCTTTTAAAAACTTTATAGTGTTAGCTTTTACATTTAGACTATGATCCATTTCAAGTTACTTTTTGTGTATGGTTTAAGGGTCAAGGCTCATTTTTTTCCTAAATGGATATCCAGTTGTTCTAGCACCATTTGGGCTTATCTCTTCCACAACTGAATTACATTAGCAACTCGGTCAAAAAACCAATTTATGAAGTCAGGCACAGAATGATAACTACTGTGTGTTCTCATCCATATGTAGAAGCTAAAAACACAAAAAACAAAAATTTGAGCTCATAGAAGCAGAGAGTAGAATTGTGGTTATTAGAGGCTGGGAAGGATGTGGGGAGGGGAGGAAAGGAAGAGATTGGTTAACAGACACAGAGTCATAGCTAAACAGGAAAAATAAGTTCTCGTGTTCTGTAGCACCGTTAAGGTGAATATGGTTAACAATAATTTAGTGTATATTTTCAAAAACTTGGAAGATTCTGAACGTTCACAACACAGAGAAATGATAGGTATTTGAGGTGATGGATATACTAATTTGATTTGACCATTATACATTGCATACATGTACTGAAATATCACCCTGTTTCCCATAAACATGTAGAATTATTACATATCAACTAAAAATAAAAGGAAAAAACAAAAAAGATAACACATGCTTTTCTTTCAATAAAGTGGAACATTTCAGAAAAAAGAAATAAATTTATGATATATATGTGAGTTTGCTTCTAGACTGTACCATGGATCTACATGTCTATTCCTTAAGCTAATACCATACTGTCTTGATTATTGAGGCTTATGGGATGTCTTGAAACCAGGTAGTATAAGTCTTCCAAACTTTGTTCTTTTTTTCCCAGATAGTTTTTGGCTACTTGCTATAAAATATGCCTTAGAGATTTATTCATTTCAGTACATAAAGCTTTATTTCATACTGTTTTAAAAAGTTAACTACAGTAAAATATATATAACACAAAATTTATCATCTTAACAATCTGAAGTGGACAGTTCAGATAGCGTTAAGTACATTCACACTGTTGTGCAACTAAACGCCAAAACTCTTTCCATCTTGCAAAATTCACAATCTATACCCACTAAACAACTTGCCATTCCTCCCTTTCCCCAGCCCCTGGCAACCACCATTCTACTTCCTGCCTGTATGAATTTGATTACTCTATGTCTCTCATATAAGTGAAATCACACAGTATTTTGTTTTGTTTTGTTTTTTATTGTTGTTGTTGTTGCTTGAGACGGAGTCTCACTCTGTCGCCCAGGCTGGAGTGCAATGGCGTGATCTCCGCTCACTGCAAGCTCCGCCTCCTGGGCTCATGCCATTCTCTCACCTCAACCTCCCAAGTAGCTGGGACTACAGGCGCCCACCACCACGCCCGGCTAATTTTTTGTATTTTTAGTAGAGACGGGGTTTCACCGTGTTAGCCAGGATGGTCTCGATCTCCTAGTATTTGTGTTTTTTTGTGATTGGCTTATTTCCCTTAACATAATGTCCCCAAGGTTCATCCTTCAGGTTGAACCTTGCATAACACAACAAATGTTGGCACATGTTGTAACATGTGTCAGAATTTTCTTCCTTTTTAAGGCTGAATAATATTCTGGGGGGTGTGTGTGCGTGCACACGTGTATCACATCTCACTTGTCTATTCATCTGTCTATGGACACTCAGGTTGCTTCCACCATTTGACTACTGTGAACAATGCTACTATAAACATGTGTATGAATATCTGTTTGAATCCCAGCTTTCAGTTCTTTTAGGATATACCACCCAGAAGTGAAATTGCTAGGTCATATGGTAATTTTATTTTCAATTTTTTTTGAAGACTCTCCATACCATTTTCCATAGTGGCTGCACCATTTTACGTTCCCACCAACAGTGCACAAGAGTTCCAGTTTCTCCCTAATCTTGCTAACATTTGTTATTTTCTGGGATTTTTGTTTTGTTTTGGGGCTTTTTTTAGAGTTGGAATCTCATCTATCACCCAAGCTGGAGTTGCAGTGGTGCAAATCATAGCTCACTGCTGCCTCCAACTACTAGGCTCAGGTGACCCTTCCACCTCAGCCTCCCCAGTTGCTGGGACTGCAAATGTGAGCCACTGTGCTTGGCTTTTTTTTTTTTTTTAATAGCAATAATAATGGGCATGCAATGGTATCTTATGGTGGTTTTAATATGCATTTCCTTAATAATTGGTGATGTTAGCATTTTTTCGTGTGCTTGTAGATCTCCTTATCTCGTACTTTTTAACAGCTGTACTATGTTCTGATGAGTGGCTGTGGTACCGCTAATTCAACGAGTCCCCATACTAATGGTCATTTAGATAGTTTCCAATCTTTTGCATACAGGTAATTCATACATACACATGTATATAAGTAACCATACAAATCAGTTGGTTCTAGATAGCTCCAGTTTATGCATATTTTTGATTCACTCCTTTTCACTCTCAAAAACATTCTGGTTTGAATAAGACACAGTTACCCTAGTTTCAGATTAAGGATAAGATAAATTGCTGAAAGTGAAATTAGGCATGAACGAGCTGTGATTTAATCTTCCAGGCTATTTGTTACCCAGAACTAACCTCATACTAGAAATTTGGTATTAGAAAAAGATATTTATATTTACCACTTGATTATAAAGGATACAACTAAGAAACAGAGAAGTGGGAGAGATATACAGAGTGAGGTATGGCAGGGACCATGCCCTCTCTCAGGTGTACCACTTTCACAAGACATTAGTGTGTTCATTGGGCAAGCACAGTGGCTCATGCCTGTAATCTCAGTGCTTTGGGAGGGCGAGGTGAGAGGATTACTTGAGGCCAGGAGTTTCAGACCAGCCTGGGAAAGACAGACTCTGTCTCTATGAAAAATAAGAAAATAGCTGGGCATGGTGGCACACACCTGTAGTCCTAGCTATTCTGGACGCTGAGGCAGGAGATCGCTTGAGTCCAGGAGTTCGTGGTTACAATGAACTAAGATCACACCACTGCACTCCAGCCTGGATGACAGAGTATGTAAGATCCTGTGTCTCTTTAAAACAAACAAACAAAAAAAATGTGTTCATCAACCCAAAAGCTCTCTGAGCCCTGTTATCTAGGGGTTTTAATGGAGGTTTCACTAAGTAGGCATAACTGGTTAAATCATTGCCATTGGTGACTAAACTCAATCTCCAGCCCTTCTCTCTCCCCACTGGGGGTGAAAGTTCCAACCCACTAAATGCATAGTTGCTTCCTCTGGTGACCAGCCCCTATCCTGAAACTATTTAGGGCCTCTCAACCCAAGAGCCATCTCACTGGCATATAAAACACAGTAAATCACAAAGGTTTCAGGAGCTCTGTGCCAGAAACTGGGGGCAAAGACCAAACATTTATTTTTTCATTATACCACAAAGACTAAATTAATGAAGTCAAAAAATAAAATGGTCAAGGAAAATTAAGATAAGGGAAACAATCTTTGGATTCAGCATGAACAGTGTGGCAGAGGAAAGCTATTTGTTCAGTAAATCTGTTTCCTTCTTCTCCTAAGCACACATCTAGGGTTTGTTTACCAGTCTCCTATTACAGCTAACTGGCTTTGTGACTGACTTCTGATTAATAGAATATGGATAATATATACTGCCTCCAGACATATCCCATAAAACTAACTTTTACTATCCTCCATGCTTTCTCTTACTACTCTGACGACCAACTACTGCTGCCTAAGAAGACCCTGAGGACTGTAACCAAGTACCCCCGTTTTTCTGGAGGTGATTTAATTATTCTCTTTTTCCTCTCTCTCCTCTCTCTCTTCTCTCTTTCCTTTTTCTCTTCTCTCTTTGCTTTTTCTCTCCTCTCTCTCTCTCCCTGCCTCCCCTCTCCACCTGCCTCAGAACTTACACCTACTAGGAGGGCTTGCTGAAAGCATGTCCACTTGGCACCTTTTACAACTTCTCCCAGGAAGGTGCCAACCCAACTGCCTAGTAGATAACTGCCTGGTAGCAGGGGGACCCCTGCCTTCGCTCATCTCCTCCCCTGCCTTATAAAAATGCCTGCTTTCTGCTCCAAACGTGAAGTGGGACATTTAAAAAAAGAATGCTTTGTGCCTCTTTCCCCAAGTGAGCTTTGGAATAAACTCACTTTTTTTTTTTTAATCAGACATCACTCTTGTTAATTGAACTCTACATTCAGTGGGCATCTAACTTGCTTTTTGGTTACAAGACCACATTTTGAAAATGGCAAACCCCACTCCCATCTACCCTACTGCCACTAATTAGCCTTTATGTAAATAAGTGAAAAAAAAATTTCTATTATGTTAAGTTACTAAGATTTCCAGGTATATCTATTACAAAAGCTAGCATTAACTTAACCAATTCAGAAAAAATTAACTTCAACTTTGTGATTTCAGAACAGACAGGACATAAACTATACTTCAGAATAAATCCCTGCAATGTGCATGAGATAGAGGTATGAAATGAGAGTAAATAACAAGAAATTGTAACATTACAAATATTAAAATATTAACAGATGATCATCTAATAACATCCCTGTAGGAAAATTATTATTATCAGAGAGAGTAAATTAACTTCGCTCAAGGCTTTTAAATTTCAAATCCCGTATTCTTTCTACTGAACCACATTAGTCTCTTAGAGAAATTGGGACAGTAAATGAAGACTCACTGAAAACATTATATAATAAAGAAGAAATAGGATAGTAGCTAAAACATAAAGTCAAGAAATTTTTTTTTGCTAAAATTATAGATACAATGGAAATGGGATGAATAGAAATAGAATAGTAGCAAAAAGGAACTGGAACTTAAGAAGTACAGGATAAGCCATAAGGGTGATATGACAGACAAGCACATGAGAGATGAGTAGTAGTATGATACCATGTAATGAAGCCCAGGCTGTCCGCAAACAATACACAGATGTAGTGGGTCAGGCCTATGTAGCTCTACATCTTCCTCAGGAAGTTCTCTTTGGTCTTAAAGCATCAGGTAGAGCAGAACCCTAGCATGACAAGAAAACTTTGTCTAAAGTGGTTCTGAGAGCAGAAGTGAAGTATGTGACTGTAGGGGAAAGATTTTCTAGCATAACTGAGGGTATCGATGCACTGACAAAATAAGCAGAATTGAGAGACACTAGTTCTAGTACAGGATAAACAAACCATTGTAGTGAGTATGGAGGAGTGTATTAGAATCATAACACCAAGATTAACTAATCTGTTCCTCAGAGATGATAAAATAATCTACTACCTCACATGCACCTTCCAGACTTCATGAGGTTCCCTGCCCTGTGGTTTTATTACTTCAAAGAGACAACAGTCTGGGAGTGGGTACCAAAAATATGGGCTCAAACCACCATTTTCTAGCTTAAACCCCAGTTATATCCACTTGCTTTGTTGTGAACATAACTTTTAAAATCCTTTTTATAGTTCTTAGTATGTTTTAAAAGCCATGTCTTCATACTTCATAGCAGTATTCTTAAGTTTTCAGCCTCAACTCTATGCCAAATCAAGAGTCCTTCCACACACCATTTATACCAAGCTTTGGACCATCTTTAAAACTGTGTATTTTACCTCGCACCCTACCTCAGGACAGAGGCTTTAGATTCCATCTACATTATCTACCATACATACCTTTTATAAACTTTTTAAAATCTGTCTTCTTCTATTTCTCAAACCTCTGTAGCTGGATATTATCTGCCTATCTTTATTCTAAATAATTACTTATAAATCTAGCTTTATATACTCACATGCAAGAACTTAAATTTTTACCTATTATATTTCATTTTCTTAAACATCCCATAACTCCTGCCTTTTAAAATGTTTGTGAACCCTGATTCTGTCATCTCATTCTCCTTTCAAGCATATTCTTCTACAAAAAGGAAGAGAAAAGTCTCTTCTAACCAAACAGTATTTACATCTATGTCAGATGGATGATTGCTACCCATTTATTGTATGTATTGCATTCTAAACAGCTTAAAGAATTAAAGCATTATATGATACTTATATTTACCTCTCTGCCCTCAAATAACATCCCATATTAAAGCTACTTTTCCTATGTTACACCTGCACAATGTGGAATACAAGCTCTTTTTCCTCTCTTCTCCTCAATCTACATTTACAGAAGACTGAATTCATAGGGCAGGTAGTCAAATTGCTAGTGTATAATTTAAATAACAGAACTAATTTCATAAGAACATTAAAGTTAGAAATTCTAACTGAATGCTTCTCTTTTTCAAGCCACAAAATTTATTTACTACAGTACTTTAGTCTTCTAAAAAAATCAGGTACCTCTAACAAAAACCTTAGTAAGGGCATGCCCTATTGAGATTGTGGCATATTTTCTGAATAATGATATAAAAAAATTCACTCCTAAAACACGGCATCTTAAAAAGGAGCTAAGGTCGGCTGGGTGTGGTGGCTCACATCTGTAATCCCAGCACTTTGGGAGGCCAAGGCAGGGGGATCACCCGAGGTCAGGAGTTCGAGACCAGCCTGACCAACATGGTGAAACCCTGTCTCTACTAAAAATACAAAATTAGCCAGGTGTGGTGGCACATGCCTGTAATCCCAGCTACTTGGGAGGCTGAGGCAGGAGAACTGCTTGAACCTGGGAGGCAGAGGCTGCAGTAAGCCAAGATTGCGCCACTGCACTCCAGCCTGGGCAACAAGAGTGAAACTCCGTCTAAAAAAAAAAAAAAAAAAAAGGAGCTAAGGTCAAAACAATACAATTTTGCTTTAATTCTTTAAGCTGTTTAGATGTCTCTGATCTAGCCAATAAAAATATTGTTCCTATAATCAGGAATAGATTAACCATAGAATGCCTCTGAAAAACAATTTTCTTTGAAATGCTGTCACTAAAATTAACTGCAACTTTATTTATATGACTGTCTGTGGTTTTCATGTATGCCTAAAAAGCACAAGAGAAAGATAAAAATATCCCAGAATTGGAAAAGTAGTCATTATGTTTGGTTTAGCTTACTTTCATATTTTTATTTTTAAAATCCATCCAAATTAAAGTTTACCATTTTTCAATAGAAAAACAGAAGGCAATTTCTTTATGTAAAAATGGAAAAAGAAATTCAACATCCTCTAAATTAAATTTGGAATTTGATTAGTGAATGAATGCCTAAAATCCTTTTCTACCAGTTGTAAGGCTGAACACATATCTATTTTTCATTTAGAACTTAAATACATCAATTATGTGTTCCCTGGGAAGGAGAAGTGGCAGTACAAAATAATTTGAATATAATATTATATTCTGAGCCCATGTGTGTTCTCAGATAAAATAAATAATAAAGTTGGTCCCTATTCAATAACACAGCCTTCTCTTAACATTTCTCAACCTTAGTTCTTCCAAATCACAGAATTCTACATTTACACTAAAAGACTAACCATTTACACTAAAATGCTAACCACAGCTAAAAGTGTCACTCCTAGAAATCTCTCAGATCTTGGCTGACACTAAGAGTCAAAAGATCAGGGTTTGAATCCTAGGTCTGCTGTATCCTTGCTGTTAGATCTCAGTAAAGTTATTTAAATTTCCTAAGCCTCTGTTTACTTATTTGTGAATTAACATACTACCACCATTATGTACGTGAGTTCATCACAATCTATTAATCCTATACAACTGCTAGACATTAACATGAATGTTACATGCTAATGTTGTTCCACCATTGTGGAAGGGGTAAGAATTTTTCCCATAAATCATCAGAAAAGGGTCACGACTACACTGGCAACAACAAACCACTTAAGGATTAAGCCATATCACCTTCAATTAGACTAAAATTTTATTATGTCTATCTTTGGTCTTGAAGCCGCAGGGTTACTCAAGATCACATAAGACATCACAATTATTCAAGCTATTGTTGTTCATATACAGAATATTCACACTCTCTAAAGATATGCAAAAATAAGGCAATAAAGACTAGACAATAAAAAATTAATAGTGATTTATTCTGTTTTTAAAATGGACTTTGATAGATGTAAGATAAATTTATTTTGTACTTGACAACACCATAGACATTAAAGAATTGAAATTGCGATCCATTATGGAAAAAGGAAAAGGAAAAAGAAAATTTCTGATGTAATCCAACAGATTACTCTTTAAATATTAATCTAGCCCAACAAATCTTGAAATGCTATGCTAAGAATATGACAAGAAGTCATCTAGGAAAATCTTAGGGAGGAAAAGTTCTGTCTAACTCTTAAGCACCTCCATTTCACTATTCTAACAGCACATGACTCCACTTATTGGAGAAACATTTATAGCACTTGAACATGGCAGTGTCTGTCATACAAAGAGAAAATATCCATTTACTAAGTAGTAAAATCAGTATGTTTCTCTCCCTTGCTACTGGAGAAATAAGAGAGGTATCATAGGTATCTATTCTCTTGGTTTTCAAAACAACACTATCCTTTCTCTGTCCTAGCTAAATAGCTATGCCAATCCATGATTTCCCTCTCCCTCTATGATGTCTGTTGGTTCTTGAAACTTATGAAGGTGAGTCACTGCTCATACTGTTAAATTGGTATAGCTTATATCTCTCCATACTTTGATGTGAATGGAGGTAGGAACCCACAAAAAGTTCTAACAGGTCCCTAGCACCAAAAATTTCCCCTCAATCACACTAAAAGGGACATTGAAACAGGGTTTAAAAGCTTTTATAGAACAAATGCCTGCTTATTCACACTGTAAGGCCAATTACTGGTATTTGCAGGCATATGGGGAAAAAGAGAAAGGAATGCAAAGGGCTTTCCAAAAAGCCATTTTCCTTGGATCCTCACATTCCTTCCCCATTTTTAATGCCAAAATTCAAGATTTACCCCCTCTGTAGGCCTATAGAACCCTCAGCTTTCTTTACATGGCTGAGTTATAACAATCAAAACTAAGCACTTAGCAATGTATCTTTAATTTTCAGTGAAGCAAAACTGGACAGTTATTAGCTACGATGAGAAAATTTACAATTTTCAATACAAAATATCTAATAGATATTTCTGATCCATGCCAACAAGAGAATGAACAATTGTTCCTGTGGGTAAGGTGCTGAGATACGTTGAACAAACAGCAACAATACTAATTAAACAATGGGACAACTCATTTATGGAAGACATTGTTCTAATCATTTTATGTGTATTTTTTCCACTTTATCTTTACAACAACCTATGAGATTAATATAATCATTATCCTCATTTTATAGATAAGTATTCTGCTGGCTCAAAGTAGTTGAGCAACTTGTCAAAAGTCATACCACGCAGCTGAGATTTTAACCTAGGCACTCTGCTCCAGAGCCTGCACTCTTAAGTATCATGTTATACCAAATGTCCTCTCAACAGGACTGCTTTGAAGACGCCGCTTCTATGTGTTTATGTGTGTGCATATCCATAAACACAATATAAATAAGTACACACACACACCCCCAGTAAATCTGGAGAACCAAACTTCATAGACATATTACAAAGTACTTTAGTAATCACCTTTCTAGTCCCTCAGTTTACCACCATGGATCCACTACCAGATAGAATATCTTGGGTAGCATAAATTATGTTCAACCAATAAATTCCTTTAAAACGGGTAACAACAACAACAAAAGGAGTTGAATTGCACTATTATAAAATAACCTTCAGACCTTGTAGCTAAAAACAAAAGAAATCTAATTTGTGATTTTAAGATCAAATTCAAGCCATGACTGATCAACATTAAATGAACTTTTGGTTTTTTATTTATCTGTGTTTTTTGTTTTGTTTTTACTAAGACAATAACCTGGACATTTTCAGGAAAAAAAAATATATGTGTATCCCTGAAGTTACTAGGCTATGACTTTTACTAAAGAAGCAGTGGAATTTTTCTGCTTTTGAGTATATGAAAATCATCAATTTCATCTTTTTTTTTTTTTTTTTTTTGAGAGGGAGTCTTGCTGTCGCCCAGGCTAGAACGCAGTGGCATGATCTTGGCTCACTGCAAGCTCCGCCTCCCGGGTTCATGCCATTCTCCTGCCTCAGCCTCCTGAGTAGCTGGGACTACAGACGCCCGCCACCACGCCCGGCTAATTTTTGTATTTTTAGTAGAGACAGGGTTTCACCGTGTTACCAGGATGGTCTCAATCTCCTTACCTCGTAATCCGCCCGCCTTGGCCTCCCAAAGTGCTGGGATTATAGGCATGAGCCACCGCGCCTGGCCCTCAATTTCATCTTTAATATTAGAAATTTAAATGAGAAAAAGAAGAGCAAAATAGGCATTCTAGAATTAATATATTCAAAGATGACCGTACTTGAGGGACTAGGAGGGAAGATAATTATTTCTAGTACTGTAATATCTTACAATTAAATTATCAAATTATTTAACAGCAAATGTAACATAAATGTAAAAATCAATGTGACAAAAAAGAAAAGTAACATTATAAATATGCAATAATACAACAACCACTTACCAACTCAATTCCCTGTGGAAAAGGTGTATCATCCCAGTCCTTCTGTGGAAATCTCTGGATTATTTTCCCCAGACCTTCTCCTGATCCTGTTAATAAAATCAAAGTGAATCATTATAGGACACTAAAAACTACAAATACTCATTCTACTCTTACTTATTTCTAAATGAATATTTGGTAAATAAGTTAATAAACTGATTAAACATTTTCAAGTTTTAAAAAACATGTGAGTATGCATCATCTAAACCTTATGCAGTAGGACCTCCATATCCATGGGTTTTGCATCTGCAGGAGACACCCAACCATGAATTGAAAATATTTGGGATGAAAAAAACAATAAAATTAACAATGCAACTATTTAAATATGCAAATCTTAAAAATACAGTATAACAAATATTTCCATACCATTTTCATTGTATTAGGTATTATAAGTAATCAAGAAATTATTTAGAGTATATAGGAAAATATGCATAGGTTATATGCAAATACTACACCATTTTATATAAGGAACTTGAGCATCCATGGATTTTAGTATCCGTGAGGGTTCTGGAACAAATCCCCTGCAAATACCCAGGGATGACTATACTGAAATAACAGGCAATCTCTATTCTATAAACCCCTTTTTTTTTTTTTTTGAGGCAGAGTCTTGCTCTGTTGTCTAGGCTGGAGTGCAGTTGTATGATCTTGGCTCACTGAAACCTCCGCTTCCCGAGTTCAAGCGATTCTCCTGGCTCAGCCTCCCGAGTAGCTGGGATTACAGGCACCCACCACCACGCCCAGCTAATTTTTGTATTTTTAGTAGAGATGGGGTTTCACTATGTTGGCCAGACTGGTCTTGAACTCCTGACCTCAAGTGGTCCACCTGCCCTGGCCTCCCAAAGTGCTGGGATTACAGGTGTGAGCCACTGCACCTGGCCATTATTCTGTAAGACTGACTGATGCATATGAAAAGCTAAAAAACACTAGCCAGAGGCATTGAAATCTAGAGTCTCTACCACGTTATGGGAGTAATTGCCCTTTGTGCCCCAATAAGGAAATTAATCCCAAATTGAAATTTAAGAAGAACTTTTCTATGGAGATCAAATAATTTTAAGTAACAAATGAAATGGCACTGCTAGCACTAAGTTTCAGTTATGGGCTATAAATACTGTTACTGGTTAAAGTTTTTGAGGCTGGCCTGGGAACTTGACCATTGTTTAGGCAGGGTTTCCCAACATCAGCACTACTGACATTTGCAGATGGATACTTCTTTGGGGGAATGGGGATTGTCCTGTGCATTGTAGGATGTTTAGCAGTATTCCTAGTCTCAATTCCTAGATTCCAGTAGCACCCTCTACCACCAGCAAGATGTTACAATGAAAAATGTCCCCAGATGTTGCCAAACGTTCCCTGGGTTGAAGACCACAGATCTCTATCACTGTTGTTATAAAATTATCCTGTGACACCGAAGAAGGAATCAACTTCCCATTGAAGTTTGGGGATGTAATTTGTGAGTAAACTGGGGATGGAAGGTACATGTTAAATCTAAACTAATTCTTGCTATAGTTTTTTAAGATCTTCATGTTCCTTGCATATTCTACATGTTGTCCTAGTTCATATGAAATGAAGGCAACAATATTCTGATTATTTGTTTTGTATACCTAACTTGAGGAAGTCTTCACAACGAATTCACTTTGTTAATATACTGTAAAAATAATCCACTATGATTTCTCAACCTCATCTCTATGAATGCAACTTCTCCCTTGCCCCTCACCTAAACTGCAATCAATTTACGGCCAAATTTTTATGTTTAAAATATAAATGGAAAGTGACATTCACTTTACTGACCAACTCAGAACTGTATTCTGAAACGAGGTCAAACCAAAATCCATTTGAAAAAGACAAAATAAAAATATTCTCAATTAAAATGAATAATTGCTGCAGTACAGTAACTTATCTATCTCTTGTTATAGGGGAATGAAGGATTTTGTTAAGAGTAAACCAACTTTTTATCATAGGCACTCATTCTTCAAAATCCACCTCAAGCATCATCATTTACGACATCCCAAGCAGGGTTAATGAAACAAATTGCTAGGTGTTGGAGGTACACAAATGAAAAAGACATAGTCCCTATCCTAAAGGAACTCATAATCAATTCGGGGAAACAAACAAACAAACTGATAATTTCAGTTCTGTTATCGTAAGCTCAATGATAGAAAGACCATACAAAACTTTCTGGAAGAAATGACAGCAAGCTTACTTCCTTTCAGTAACCAACTTGTTTCCCCAAGCACCTGGCATACTGAATTCCTGGCATATAGTCTATACTGAGTAAAATGTTTACTTTAATAAATTCATTGGTACTGACTGAAATTGTTTTAAGTTTATTCCTCCCTTCTTTTTAAAGAGATAAATTAATGTACTTATTCTATCATGTTTAATCATGTTCCTACATTGTTTTTTCAGTTCTGAAAGCCATACTAATGTATTTTACGTTCAAGAAATATTTATCATATTAATTATTTTTTGGACAGGGTCTCACTCTGTTGCCCAGACTGGAGTACAGTGGCACAATCATCGCTCACTGCAGCCTTGACCTCCCAGACTCAAGCGATCCTCCTACCTCAGCCTCCAAGTAGCTGGGACTGCAGGTGCAGACCACCACAACCAGCTAATTTTCGTATTTTTTGTAGAGACCGGGTTTCGCCACATTGCCCAAGTTGGTCTTGAACTTCTGGACTCAAGCAATCCACCCGCCTCAGTCTCCCAAAGTGCTAGGATTATAGCGTAAGCCACCGTACCCAGCCCAATCATATTATCTTTTACTAATTATAAAAGTAATGTTAAGTGCAGAAAGGATTTTAAATACATAAAAATATAAAGAAGAAAGCACCCATAATCCCACACCTGGAGACAATTATTATTAACATTTTGGACTATCCATTTATTCCTAGGTTTCTTGCACAAATATATATATATATATATATATATATATATATTTTCCTACAAAATGAATACCACACTGAACCTAACTTTATACACTGGCTTATTACTTAATATTTTACAAAGGGCCTTAAATGTTGTTGAACATACATTTTCTAGTTTCTCACTATTATAAATAATACTACAATAAACGTCTTTATTTACAAATCTTTAACCTCATCTCACTTTTCCTGAAAAAATACTCTTTTCCAGATTCTACCTCTAGTAAACTGTGGCAGCACTGTAGCATCTGTCAGCAAATGTCTGAGGCATTCTGACAATATTTCTTCCTTTTACTGAAGCTAGAATTGGTGTGTATCCCTTATAAGAAAAGAACCTAAATGGGACCACACTACTGTAAGAGGCACTTTGATAGATAGATTGAGTTCTTTCCAACTGGTAGAGGATCTGGAAACAATTACAGTCATACTTGGGAGATACTGCAGGTTTGGTTCCAGTCCACAGCAATAAAGTGAATATTGCAATAATGTGAGTCACACAAATTTTTTGGTTTCTCAGTGCATGTAAAAGTTATGTTTACACTATACTGTAGTCTATTAAGTGTGCAACAGTGTTACGCCTAAAAGATGTACATGCTTTAATTTAAAAATGCTTTATTGCTAAAAAATGCTAACAATCATCTGAGGCTTTAGCAAGTTGTAATCTTTTTGCTGGTAGAATGTCTTGCTTCAATGCTGATGGCTGCTAACTGATCAGGGTGGTGGCTGCGGCAATTATTGAAAACAAGACAACAGTGAAGTTTGCCATATCGATTGACACTTTCTTTCACAAAAAATTTATCCATAGCATGCAATGCTGTTTGATGTTATTTTACCCACAGCATAACTTCTCTCAAAAATTGAAATCATTCCTCTCAAACCCTGCTGCTGCTTTATCAACTAAATTGATGTAATATCCTAAATCCTTTGTCATTTCAATGAAATTCACAGCATCTTCTCCAGAAGTAGATTCCATTTCAAGAAACCATTTTCTTTGCTTATCCATAAGAAGCAAAGCTTCATCTGTTAAAGGTTTTATCATGAGATTGTAGCAATTCAGTCACATCTTCAGGCTCCACTTCTAACACTAGTTATTTTGCTATTTCCACCACATCTACAGTTCCTTTCCCCACTAAAGTCTTGAACCCCTCAAGGTCATCCATAAGGGTTGGAATCAACTTCTTCTAAGCTCCTGGTTAATAGGTTCATATTTTTACCTCTTCCCATGAATTATGAAGTTATAATGGCATCTAGAATGGTGAATCATTTCCACAAGGCTTTCAATTTACTTTGCCCAGATTCAATCAGAGGAATCACTACCTATGGCAGCTATAGGCTTATGGAATATATTTCTTAAATAGTAAAACTTGAAAGTCAAAATGACTCTTGATCCATGGGCTGCAGAATAGATGTTGTGTTAGCAGGCATGAAAACAACATTAATCTCCTTATACATGTCCATCAGAGCTCTTATGTTACCAGGTGCACTGTCAATGAGCAGTAATATTTTGAGAGGAATATTTTTATGAGCAGTAGTTCTCAACAGTGGGCTTAAAATATTCAGTAAACCATGCTATAAATAGATGTGCTGTCATCCAGGCATTGTTGTTCCATTTACAGAGCACAGACAGAGTAGATTTAGCATAATTCTTAAAGGCACTGGAATTTTCAGAATGGTAAATGAGAAACAGCTTTAATTTGAAATCACCAGCAACATTAGCTGCTAAAAAGACAGTAAGCCTGTTCTTTGAAGCCAAGCATTTACTTCTGCTCTCCAGCTATGAAAATCCTAGATGGCATCTTCTTCCAATACAGCCTGTTTCGTCTACACTGTTACTGTAGTGTGGCTGCCCTCATCATCTTAGCTAGATCTTCTGCATAACTTGCAGCAGCTTCTACATAAGCACTTGCTGCTTCACCTTGCACTTTCATGTTATAGAGACAGCTTCTTTTCTTAAACCTCATGAACCAACCTCCAGCTTCAAACTTCTTTTGCAACTTTCTCAGCCTACACAGATTTGAAGAGAGTTAGGGCCTTGTGCTGAGGATTAGGCTTTGTCTTAAGAAAATGTCGTGGCTAATTTCATCTATCCAAACCACTCAGACTCCATATCAGTAATAATGCTGTCTCATTTTCTTATTATCTGCATTCACAACTTGGCTGTTTGGTACAAGAGGCCCAGCTTTTGACTTATCTTGCCCTTTGACATGTCTTCCTTACTAAACATAATCATTTCTAGATTTTGATTTGAAGTGAGAGACATGCAACTCTTCCTTTCACTTGACCACTTAAAGGCCATTGTAAAATCATCAACTAACCTAATTTCACTACTGGCGTGCCTCAAGGAATAGAGAGGCCTGAGGAGAGGGAGAGAGATGATGGAATGGCTGGTCAGTGGTGCAGTCAGAATACATAAATCATTTATGGATTAAATTTGCCACCTTTCATGGGTGTAGTCTGTGGCATGCCAAAACAAAACAGTAATATCAAAGATCACTGATCACATATCACCAAAATACATATAATGGAAAAGCTTGAAAACTTGTGAGATTACCAAAATGCGACACAAAGACACAAAATGAGCCCAAGCTGTTGGCAAAATGGAGCTGACAGACTTGTTCAACATTGGGTTGCCACAAATCTTCAATTTGTTAAAACAAACAAACAAACAAACCCACCCATAATATCTGTAAGGCACAATGAACAAATAATAAATAATAAGCAAAGAACAATAAACCAAAGTATGTCTGTCTATAAAAAGGAGATTTAGTCAGAAAATTTTAAGCAAAAAGTAAAGCCAGGTGCACTGGCTCACACCTGTAATCCCAGGGATTTAGGAGGCCCAGGAGTGAGGAGGCCAGAAGTTTGAGACCAGCCTGGGCAACATATTGAGACCCCATCTCTACAAAAATTAGCTGGGAATGGTGGTACAAACCTGTAGTCCCAGCTACTCAAGACTCAACTGGAACCCTTGTGCATTGTTGATGGCAATGTCAAATGGTGTACCTACTATGGAAAATACGGAATATGGAGGTATGGAGTATGAAGGCTTCTCAAAAAATTAAAACTAGAACTATCATATGTTCCAACAATCCCATTTCTGGGTATATTTCCAAAGGAATTAAAAGCAGGATGTTGGTCAGGCATAGGGGCATGCTATTGTAATCCCAGCAATTTGGGAGGCTAAGGCAGGAAGACTGCTTGAGCTGAAAAATTAACATTTATCTGCGTTTTGATTGTGACCTATCATGGGAGGTTTTATATACGTATGAAACAGGGTTAAGAATATGGACTCAGGATCCAGGTTACCTATACTCTAGTCCAGTTCCACCATTCCATCCTGGGAAAATTACATTACCTCTCTGTGCTTCATTTTCCCCCATACAAAAAATGAAGATACTATTACCTAACTCTTAGAGCTCTTGTGAGGAAGAATTTAAGTTAATGTGCATGTAAAATATATACCAGTATGAATAGGTGCATGTTTCTCAGAACAGCACTCCAATCTGAACATAATAGTTGAGATTAGTGAGCCGGTCTGAATAACATAGTGTAGAGAAGAAAATTATTATTGTTCTAGACAATTATGTTATTAACAATGAAGAATGGTGTTATTTAAGGTCTCTTGGTGGCCACAAGACTCTTGATTTACTGGAGTTACTTTTGAATGAAACATGTAAATCCCTTTATAAAACATGTTTAATGCTGTTCTGTACCTGTACAAAAGATTTTTTCAGACTCAAGTTTTATCCCTGTTAAATTTCTTTAGTCAGCTCAGTATGTGCATTTTTTGGATCCTATGTCAGTTACCCAGTGTATTTATATCCATTTTTTATTTAATTAACTTACCTTTTTTAGTTACAGATATATACTACAAAATGCAACCATTTTAAATTAACAGTCTGATACATATTGACAAACTCTCAATAAAAACAATTGCAGTAGAATAAAAACAAAAATGGAGAAAATGGAAATTAATTATGTTATATTAAAATATTGCTTAAGGAGTTCCTCCAGAAAATATTTCCCCAAAAAATTCATCAATATTGGCATAAGTCCAATTATAATTTCCCGATGATAATCAAAATTTCCTGAGGATAAAAGTCTTGGTCAAAACATGCTATATACACATTAGTGACACTGGCACCAGTGCTTCTATTCCATTCTCTCCCAAAACAATCTGCTTGGAACTTCAGCATTGTACCTAGCACCTGTTCTTCTCTCTTCTTCATTAAGAATATCATCTCAGAAGAAATGGCTAAAGCAAACGCACAACACTAGAAAATCAGACTTTTGGGTACATGTATTGATTTACTCATTTTAATAGAATAGAAGCTGATCTAAAGAAATCTGTCCAAAGACAGAACTAAGATGAAGGCCATATTCAACTTGCAAGTTCCAAGTTTCCCATTTGTGATTTGGAAAATCTGCTTTTGAGCAAATGATTTTTCTTTAAATGTTATTTTCATGTTCTCTAGAAGACCTGTGTTATAATGCCAAGACAGCCAGAAAATCAAAGTTCACCAGAATAAGTAGATCTAATTGTGCCAGTATAGACCAACTTTCAAAAGATAAGGAAAATAAAAGCTGCTCATTTACTGAAAAGAAAGCATGCAGGAAATCATTCTGCAAAAGGCTTTCATATTTGATCCATTTAGCATTTAATGAGAGAAGTCTGTTTGTTTCAACTGACATAAGCCTTTTCTGTGGTTATTTAAAAATTTAGGTAGGAATGTAATGTGATTTTCTGATTTTCCAGTACAATCTCCTATTATTCAAAAGGTTTATTTGGAACATACAAGCTATTTTTCCCAGACTTAAACTTAGGAAAGAGCCCATAGGCTTTTACAGAAGTGAAAAAGAATGCATTTTTACTGATTCACGCCTGTAATCCCAGCACTTTGGGAGGCCAAGGCGGGCGGATCACTTGAGGTCAGGAGTTTGAGACCAGCCTGGCCAACATGGTGAAACCCCATCTCTACTAAAAATACAATCACTGGGTGACAGAACGAGACTTCATCTCAAAAAAAAAAAAAAAAAAAAGCATTTTTAAGTTGAAGAGAATACAAAATGAACAAGTTATGTCATTAAAAATAAATAAACAGCAGCTACACAGCTTTAATCCTTATAAACTCACAGTTCACTGAGAATGTATAAATCCAGCAATTTAGAGAATGTCAAGATTAAGAAAAACTGAGAAATGAATACAAACTGAAATTAAAACTAAACATATGATCTAGCATTTTCATGAAATTCTTCAGACTGCATCAATTTACTGAATTAAAATGTCTTCTTTAACAGCAATGAAGAAAGAATGATTGGCAGTCTGGAATGCTGTGAAAACTATATGGTTGTACATCAACATTTAAGAAAAGAAAGTCTTATCAAGTCCCTTCTCCAAATATGCATTGAATGTGTTCCCACCCCCAGCATCATTCACAATCACTCTAGTAGTTCAAACTCTCATTATCTTCACCTGGGTAACAGCAGCAGCCTCATCATCTCCCTGCTTCCTGTTTCACTTCACTCCTAGTCATGTTCAAGTTTCCGGCAGTCTAGAAATAAACTCCGCAAAATCAAAGTTCTTCACACTAATTTCTCTGATCAAAATAATTCAGTAATTCTCCCACTAGCTATATAATAAAATAGTCCAAAACTGGCCGAGCGCGGGGGCTCAGGCCTGTAATCCCAGCACTTTGGGAGGCCGAGGCGGGTGGATCACGAGGTCAGGAGATCGAGACCATCCTAGCTAACACGGTGAAATCCTGTCTCTACTAAAAATAACCAAAAAAATTAGCTGGGCGTGGTGGTGGGTGCCTGCAGTCCCAGCTACTCGGGAGGCTGAGGCAGGAGAATAGCGTGAACCCGGGAGGCGGAGCTTGCAGTGAGCTGAGATTGCGCCACTGCACTCCAGCCTGGGTGACAGAGCGAGACTCCGTCTCAAAAAAAAAAAAAAAAGTCCAAAATCATTACCTTAGGGACTTCTACCTCATCCAAGGTGAAGTAACAAGGTCTGAATTTACCCTCCAACCTACAACAACTAAAAAAACAAAATCTACAAAACAATGGTTTTCAGACACCTGACATCAGGCAATAGAGGACAGTGAACCCAGAGAGAAAGAAAACAAATTATGTGAGCCCTATAATTGCCCCAACTTACTTCTTGGTAAGAGTTTCCATGCAGGATCTAGATGTTTAGCTGGGGTGGGGGGGTGAGAGGGGGGTGCAGTTTCTAGACTGCAGTTCAATCAAGGAAAATCCAGAAGTCCTGGTAAAACTGAAGCAATTGAGGTGGGAATCTAGGGAACCCAAAGAGGTTAGGGTTCACAGAGTATCAAAGAGAAGAGAGATTAACAGGGAGAAAGAAGTTCAGAGACCTGCAGAAGGCTGAATGAAGCACACGAAAGGAACAGAAAGGACAATCCCTAGAAATCACACGAGGCCAGGGACTGTTTTTGTTCCCAACAGCCAAGAGGAAAAAACGAAAAAACTTGCATAATTCACTAGGCATCAGGCAGAGAACCCAGAGGGTATTGCCTCAGTGTGAAAAATTAACCCTAGATAAAATGTTGCTGTAGACCTACCTAACAAAGCTGGGAAACGAGCCTCAAAAAGATCAAACTATTTCCAAGTGACTTAATTACATCTCAGAACGAAGTTCAAGAATATTTACAGGAACACAGAAATATCCAGCAATCAAGAGAGTAAAATTCACAACTCTAACATGCAAACAAAAATCACTAGGCATGAAAAGAAGCAGAAAAGTATGGGCCACAAGGAGGACAAAAATCAATCAACTGAAATAGACTCCAAAATGATGTAGGTATTAATTAGTAGATAAAGATATTCTAAATTATCATTATGTTGCATATTTTCAGGAATATAAATGTAAAAAATATATTGGATATAGCTAATGAATTAGACACTACAAGGAAAAAAAGGTTAATGGTGTTATAGTGATAGAAACTTCCAAAATGAAACAGAGAAACAGACTGGGAAAAAGACAAAAAAACAAAAACAGAGCTGTGCAACAACTTCTAGTGGCCTAATATGCATGTAACAGGAGTCAGGAGTCCCAGCATGGAACGGAGGGAATGGAGATATATCTGAAGTAATAATGGCCAAATTTAATGAAATTTGACTTTTCCAAATTTGATGAAAACTATAAACACACTGATCATAGAAGCTTATCAAATCCCAAACACAAAGAACACACAGAACTCACAAAGGCATATCATAATAAATTACTTAGATATGAAGATAAATATCTAAAAACAGCTGGAGAAAAAAGACACATTGTGCAGAGTAACAAATATAAGAATGACAGCAGACTTCTCATTATAAACAGTATAAGCTAGAAGACAGTGGAGCTACATCTTTAAAATACTGAAAGCAAACAAAAAAATCAACCAAACGTTTTATACCCGGAGAAAATATCTTTCAAAAAAAAAGCTGAGTATATCTATATAATCGAATATTATTTGAACTTAAAAAGGAATGAAAGCTGGGTGTGGTGGCTCACGCCTGTAATATTACCCAGCACTTTCGGAGGCCAAGGCAGGCAGATCACGAGGTCAAGAGATCGAGACCATCCTGGCCAACATGGTGAAACCTCGTCTCTACTAAAAACACAAAAACTAGCTGGGTGTGGTGGCAGGCTCCTGTAGTCCCAGCTACTCAGGAGGCTGAGGCAGGAGAATGGCGTGAACCCAGGAGGCGGAGGTTGCAGTGAGCCAAGATCACGCCACTACACTCCAGCCTGGGCAACAGAGCAAGACTCCATCTCAAAAAAAAAAAAGGAATGGAGTACTGATACATGCTACGTATCATGGATAATCCTTGAAAACCGTATGCTAATTGAAAGAAACCAAACACAAAAGGCTACATATTGTATGAGTCCATTTATATGAAATGCCCAGAAAAGTCAAATTCAAAGAGACAGAAAGTAAATTCATGGTTGACAAGGGCTTAAGGGGGTAAAGGGAGTGACTGCTAACGGATATAGGGTTTCTTTGGGGTGATGAAACATTTTAAGTAAATAGTGGTGATGTCGCATGTTCCCACTTGTATGTGGAAGCTGAACAATGAGAACACATGGACATAGGGAGGGGAACAATACACACCGCGGCCTGTTGGGGGGAGGTGGGAGGGGGGAGGGAGAGTATCAGGGTAAAATAGCTGATGCTTGTGGGGTTTAATATGTAGGTGACGGGATGATAGGTGCAGCAAACCACCACGGCACATGTTTACCTATGTAACAAACCTGCACGTCCTGCACACGTATCCCAGAACTTAAAATAAAATTGAGTTTAAAATAAATAAACAAATAAATAAATAGTGGTAATGGTCGCACAACTCTTTGAATATACTAAAACCACTGCATTTTACATTTTAAAAGGATGAACTTTACGGTATGTAAATTATATGTCAATAAAGGATTTTCTTTAATGAATCTCTGATCAGACACAATGGTATAGACTCATTTTTTCTTGCTCTTCCCCACTAAGTATAAGCCTATAAATAACACAGGAGGCAACCAAAGGAGAACTCTGAAAGGTGGTAAGAGGAAAGTAAACTGTTTTGTAACCCTCAGAATGGAGGAACAACACAATGGCAGGACATCTTACGTATCTCTACCAAACAGAAGAAGGCAACCCAGGCCTAGCATGTCCCAATCCCCAAGTTAACAACAGAAGGCAGCCAAGGTAGGCTCACCCATCTCCCAGATCAAACAGAAGTTCCACTAACAACACAGGGAAAGCCCAGAACCATGAGCAGGGGATAGACAACCACAGTGATAATAAGCAGCCAGGGAAAGCACTTTCCTTCACTCCTGGCCCTGACTCCCTTCCCCCAAAGGGAGATACCATGTGAGTAGGCATCACCAGCAAGAGAGACCCCATCACAATAAGCAGGATGGCCTGGGAAGCCTTTGTCATCACAGGCCTAAGGCTCTCCTACACAACCAAGAGATACTGAGGTGTCCAGCCAGCACCAGCAAGAGGTATCTCGCTGTATCAAGTAACCTCGGCAGACATTTTATTTCTATGGGCTTAAGAATTCCCTCCCCAATCCAGAAACACTGGGGTAGTCAGAGGACACCAGTAAGAGAGGCTCCACTGTAACAAGCAGTCTGGCCCAGGTAGCCTCTTTGTCCTCATGAGTCAGAATCTCTCATGTACTCCCCAGTGACATCAGGGCAGTGAAATAGCACCAATAATGAACATTGTGCCACACAAAGTAGCCTGGTCCAGCAAAACCTCTTTGTCCCTGTAGCCTGAGAGTCCCCTCCCCCACCAAGAGACATCAAACAGCTCAGCCTGGGGAATGATTTCTGCCACCTCAGGCAGCACCAGTGGGAGCTCTAGTGCTGCCTGAGGTGACAGAAGGGCTATATTTAATGGCCCCAGCATTAAATAAACAAAGAAAACCAAATAACCAAGAAAATCAAAATAACACTGAAAAGGCTCTGAAAATTAAACTGCCACTGGAACAACAGCCTACAAAATTAGACTATGGTCTACATGCTAACTCTAAACACAAAAACTAACATAACAGCCAAAATGTCCAGCATATAGTAAAAAAGCACCCATTACACCAAGAACCAGAAAACATCACAACTTGAATGACAAAAAGACAATTAACTGATGCCAACACAGACATGAATCAGATGGCAGAATTATCTGCAAAGATTTTAAAGCAGCTACCTTAAAAATACATCAAATCATAAACTCTCTTGAAACAAATGAAAAATAGAAATATCAGCACAGAAATATGTTATAAATCAAACAGAAATTATAAAACTAAAAAATAAAATATCCAAAATTAAAATCTCACTGGATGGTTTCAATAGTAGAGTGAAAATGGCATAGCATAGAATCAGTGAACTTGAGGTGAAATCAGTAGAATTTACCCAGTCTGAACAACAGAGAGAAAACAAATTAAAATATAAAGAAAAGAACATTGGGGACCCATGGGAGGTCCACAGACCATAACAAAAGATCCACTATTCATATCACTGGAGTCCCAGAAAAGAGAAGAGGAAGAAGAGAACTAAAAGAATATTCAAAGAAATAATGGCTAAAACACTCCCAAATTTGGTGAAGCACCAAACATATTCAAGAAGTTGAGTGACTCTCATACTGGATAAACTCAAAAGAAATCTACAGTAAGATACAACATAATTAAACACCTGAAAATTAAAAACAAAGAAGTCTTGAAAGAAGCCAGAGAGAAACATTTTACCTATAGGATAACACCAATTCAAATGACAGCAAATTTCTCATCAGAAACCATGAAGGACAGAAGAAAGCGGCACAACATTTTTCAAGTGCTGAAAGAAAGAACTATCAACTATGAATTCTATTTTCCGCGAAACTACCCTTAAGGAATGAAAGGAAAATCCAGACATTCTTGGACCAAAAAAAAAAAAAAACAAAAAACAAAACAAAAAAAACTACACTAACATTGAAGATTGGCTGAAGGAAGGTGTTTAAACAGAAAGGAAATTACAAAAGAAGCAATACTGGAGCATCAGTGGCAAAACAAAAATACAAATCCAAGTCATCCTCAATCTAGTACTTAAATACTTCTCCAGTCCAATAGCTGGTGTTCTGTTATCAGTTGGCTCTAAACCTCTTCCCAGGGCAATATTCTTCATGCTTATTCCAACAACCTTTAAGATTGCTTAAAACTTCTCTGTCCTTGAAGCTTACTGCTTGCCTGATTTGTAACCTTTAGTTGCCAGGGTAGGGTGAGGAGGGACCAGAAGGCACTGTCAGAATTGATTCTTTTTTCAACACAAAACTTAATCTGAGTATGACCCTAACAGATAAGTTTAGTCCTAGGGCCCTCTCTCCTAATATTTCCTTTTCTATGGGAAAAAAAACTAGATCATACAAGGGCAAGCCCAAAGGCACAGTAATTAATATTTTTTCTCACTGTAACAAATGGAAAACAAGCTCAACCCTCTCTCACAAGCACTTATTTAACTACTTAAAGAAAACTACTATGTCTTATCAAAGGTAAATATGATATCCATTTCCCTTAACTTCTGAGTACAAGGGCCTATTAAAACACCACTACATTAAAGCTATCAACAGTAATTATGAATACACAGAAATCATCTAAAATATAAATACCTTCCCATGGTTGATATACTCAAACTAACCTAAGAAAGTCCTCAAGAAAAACACTGCCATGTTTTGAAAAGAATACTACATTGGTAATCAGGAGATCTGAGGCTTATCTTAGCTCTGTCATTAACTGGTGACCTTAAGCAAATCCTCTAACTTCTCTAAGCCTTGGTCTCCCACCTGTAAAGTGATCTTAGGTCCCTCCTGGCTCTAAACTTCCAGGCACGGTAAACCAACAAAAAATGTGAAATACATACATCTACCACTAGATGGCATAACACTATGACTGCTGATCTGAAAAGCAGACCAAAATCTCCTCCAGATAGATTACGTTGTTAGGAAAACTATACCAGTTTAAATTATACCAATTTAAACTAAGCCTCAATAACTTCTCTGCTGGCAAAGAACTCCTGGCTACTTCATAAACACCTTTATTTTGTATGATGTAGAATGAGAAACCTCTTTCTGAACTAGTTACAGTTATCATGAACCAAACTGAAAATTTACAAAGACATGCTTATTACAGAATTCTGAGAAACTAAGTTTACAGCAAAGGAGGGGGTGAAGGAGGCGGTGAAGACGTGTGGCAGGAAAGAACACGGGTGGAGGGACAGAATGGAGAAAAAAAAAGAAGCTGTTTTTTGGCAATTTCTGCAGTATTATCTATGCCTATCAAGGTATTACGAAAATTATTACCACTGTACCACAGAATATTTAGCCTCCCTTGATAATTCAGCAGAGAAAACACTGCCACATTAAAATTTCAGACAAATTTCTTGGAACCAGCTTTAAAAACATTAATATATTGGTAGTATCTATAAAACATTGATCCTTTCAGAAAAAAAATACAACTGAAAATTTAAAACACAATTCTCTATGACTTAACTGTACCACTTTCACTATGTTTAAGTTATATTTACATTTTCTTCCAATTGCAGATAAGACTAGTACATAGCAAGTGCTTAGTTTCAGCATAGATTTTTAAAATACAACATTTTTAAACTAGGGAGGAAAGTTATTGATTAAAAAACAGCAAAGGCTATTATGTTAATCTTCCTTAAACGAGAAATTCTTATCTGTTACATAATGCAACTGGACATGATACACATAAATTTCTCATTAAAACTCATTCAATGTGTCCCTATCAATGTATTCCCTAACCCTAAGTCAATAAAGGAGAAGTTACAAAAATCCTTAGTTCTCCAGCAACCTGTGCCTTCAAAATCAATTAGGCCTTTCTCATTACACAAATACAGGTGACAAATTTCTTCTTCCCAAATACAGTTTAAACATGTCCCCTGCCTACAATACTCTCCTCTCCACAAATTTCTGTTTTTTTTTTCCCATCTCTAACTTCCTATCTGCAACTCAAAGTTCACCCTGGAGCATCGCATCTACAGCACAGATAATCCAAGCCATGTGTTTTCTGCTCAACTCTTCTCTCAAACGCAAACTTCCTATCCTGCAAAAAGAATTACAGATTGTTTATCTGTCCAAACAAGTTATGAGGCTGGTTATAATATACTTTACTACCAGCTGTTTTCCTTAACGTTTCACTCTCCTGAAGACAATCATTTCCTTCTTGTAACAGATAGAGTATTTCTCAAGCTCCAAATGCTGTTTGTACCCCCTATTAAGCATTTCCATAAACACAGCAAATTAATCATGACCAAATTGGGATTTTCTATTATTTCTATAAAATCTGTATCTTCTCTCCCTCCATTCTCTATCTCAGAGAATGGCACATTATCCATCTAAGCATTCAGTGTCTCCACTAGGATTATGTTCCACTGCATATGACAGAAAACCTAAAACATTAATAGCTTAAACAAGATAAAAGTATATTTCCTTTCATATAAAAGATGTCTCGAAGACAACACTCAGGATCAATGTCAGATCTATGGGCTCAAAGATCCAGCTTCTTCAGGTTCATCACTCCACTATCTACAGGTTTAGACCCTTGTTCTCATGGTTTAATATGTCTGCTAGAGCTCCAAACATCACATCCATGTTTCAAGTAGAAATCAAGAAGGAAGGAAGGAAGCTGGGCACAGTGGCTCATGCCTGTAATCCCAAGCACTTTGGGAGGCTGAGGCAGGAGGATCACTTGAGCCCAGGAGTTCCAGTTCAGCCCGGGCAACATGGCAAAACTCCATCTCTACAAAAAGAACACAAAAATTAGCTGAGTGTGGTGTTGCACACCTGTGGTCCCAGCTACACAGGAGGCTGAGGTGGCAGAATTGCTTGAGCCTACAAGGTCAAGGCTGCAGTGAGCCAAGATTGCTCCACTGCACTCCAGCCTGGGCAACAGAGCAAGACCCCATGCTCCCTTGCACAAAGAAAAAAAGAAAAGAAAGAAGAAGAGAAGAGGAAGAAAGGAGGAGGAGGGAGAGAAGGAGGAGGAAGAGAAGGAGGAAGGTATAGAATATTTTCAGGAGAATTTCTGGAAGAACAATTTCACTTACATATCACTTGCCAAAGCCTTGTCACATGATTACACCCAATAGCAAGGGAGTCTCTTAGTCTCTTAGACAATTGCCCTGCTAAAACACAAGAGTTTTATTTCTAAAGGAGAAAAAAATAGTATTAGGAGTCAACTGGCCGTTTCTACCAGAGTCGGCTCTTAGTCTGACAGATGCCAACACATCATGTAGAACCATCTGTTAACCAAGAACACAGCAGACTCCCCAGGAATAAAACCATGGGTGTGGGGTTGTGAAAGGAATCACAGTATGGAAAGAGCCTCTTGTGGCCAGGCGCGGTGGCTCACACCTGTAATCCCAGCACTTTGGGAGGCCGAGGGAGGTGGATCACCTGAGATCAGGAGTTCGAGACCAGCCTGGCCAACGTGGTGAAACCCCGTCTCTGCTGAAAGTACAAAAATTAGCTGGATGTGGTGGCAAGTGCCTGTAATCCCAGCTACTTGGGAGGCTAAGGCAGGAGAATCGTTTGAACCCAGGAGGCGGAGGTTGCAGTGAGCTGAAATTGCGCCACTGCACTCCAGCCTGGGCGACAAGAGCAAGACTCTTGACTCAAAAAAAAAAAAAAAAAAAAAAAGAGCCTCTTGCTTGCTCAATGTACATGTGTTTTCAGTACTTCCATTTTGCCCAATCCCAGGTATACTGCTTTTATTTGACAATGTAACACTGCTATGCATGCTCATGTCACTGGTATCCAGTATTCAGAAATTTGTTCTCTATCACATCAACAAAGCCAGTAGCCTTCTCAGAGAAGATACAGTTAGCTCTAAAATGAAGGAGGCGTCACTGTGATTCTCCTGTCAGAGCCTGCCACAAATTCCACATAGCAACCAAATGGCAGTTTTTATAGATTGTTGAGTCAAGAGGTTGGAACAGTACACTTAAAATTTAGTATATCCTGACTTCAAACCCAGAGAGACCCACCAGTTACTGTACTTCTTTTTGGTAGCAGTGAATACAAGATGCAGTAGCTTATCTTCTACTTCAGAAAGGACATCCCAATATATCCCAAAATACTGTTACCTCAGAAACTTCACTAAGGTGTCAGGTCCTCCAATTTTTTATGGACTTCATGTCCCATCATCAGCTGTGTCTTTAGTGTCTCTACAAAGGATCTAAGGTGTCTGCTAGTTCTCTATCACAATGTCCTATCAATTAGCATGATGTCATCACTGTAGGGGACCAGGATAACGTACTGTGGGATAGTGAGATGAACAAAATCCCTACAGACTAAATGATGGCACAGAGCCAAAATACTGACCTAACCATGGAGGCAATATGATGACAGTGTACTATACTGCTGGGTATTTCTGATGTTCTCGGTTAATTAGATTCAGTAAGGCATTTGATAGATCAAATAGTTAACTACCAAGTGCCTGTTTCTAGCAAAGTTCTGTTTCTAGCAAGTGCCTGTTTCTACCAAGTTCTGTTTCTAGCAAAGAGACCACATGTGGAACCAAAGATACAACTGGAGTGGTAGAAGCAGCTTATGATAATACACCATCATTCTCCAAAATGTATCTATCTTCTGCATAGGTAAAACCAGAGTTAGCAGGCTGAACCTTTCAAGTCTTTAATATGGCACTAATCTCTGAGATTCAGGATGTGAGACTACTTTGGTAAAAAGAACTTTGGGAGGTTACACTTGGCTCTTCCTACCATAAAGTCCATTAACCCATGGATATGGGAACTAATTTGGGGATTCTTCCACTTGTTGAACATATTTATTCCAAACATGCAGTAAGAAACAAGATACAACCACGGTACGAATTCATGGACTGTGAAATAATTTCAAGTCAAAGCTCCATTCCATGCCTGATTTCCACAAGCTCCCATCTGCCTCATGGAACACAATGGTGTCCTGAGTCGCTGGGAATTATCATTAGCTCAGCTTCCAATAACTCCTGAAAGGTTTCAGTATTTGTCTTCTGATGAACAGTTAGGCTTGTAAATAATAAAAGACCCCTTTCTTTAGGGAAGGCTATGAAGAAAATTAATTGTGCCTACTTGTGATATTATCACAAGGTCCTTCCTTAAAGGAAGATATGCTGCCTCTTTTTTCTTCAAGGAGTTCTAGATTTGTAAAGTGATAAATCTATAGGTATTAGGCATTATGGAGACCTAAAATCAATCCTACATTCATTGGACCTAAAGTGTTCTCTTTTCATTTGTTTGTTTAGTTCCAGTATCAAGATCAATACCTTAGTGAGCTACCCTTCCATGACAGTTCTAGGAACCCCTTAATCAATTTGCATACTATATTAAGCATGCCTATCTTGAGTCTGATGGTTAAGTTCTGTTACTCGCGGCAGGGCGCGCTGGCTCACGCCTGTAACCCCAGCACTTTGGGATGCCGAGGCAGGCAGATCACGAGGTCAAGAGATCGAGACCATCCTGGCTAACATGGGGAACCCCGTCTCTACTAAAAATACAAAAATTAGCTGGGCATGGTGGTGCACGCCTGTAGTCCCAGCTATTCAGGAGGCTGAAGCAGGAGAATCGCTTGAACCCGGGAGGCGGAGGTTGCAGTGAGCTAAGATCTCACCACTGCACTTCAGTTTGGCGACAGAGCAAGACTCTGTCTCAAAAAAAAAAAAAAAAGTTCTGTTACTTGCCTCTGCCATTCCAGGATTCCACTAAATTCAGAAAGCTCATTTTGTGGCAGCATCTCTTACATTCATACCAAGGCCAGAGAAGACAGCCACTACAGTACTTTTTAAGGATGCCAGCATTTCTCTCACTGTTGTATTTTCTTAAAGGTAGTAGAGAACACCTATCTTGGGGGATGTTTTTAGAGAGTAAGGAAGCCAGCTGCACAAAATAAATCCACCCCAACATTCCTAACTCCCCAAGTTTGGCATCTCAACTTTACTCAGTGGAGGTCACTACTGAATCTACATTTCAGTCAAACAAGCAGACAATTAGAACCACTCCTAGCTGCTTCAGCAAGAACCAAATCTAAAATCTCTCATAGATGAATCTACATTAATAGATTCAGCCCAAACTAAAATTAGATTCCTCCTTTCCTGGTCCAGCACCTCTCTGAATTTGATTTCATATCAATTGCATAGGTTTTTGCTAACATAAACTAGTAAAATTCTTGCAATTCTTTTGATGCACAAAACTTGTCTTTCATCATGAAGTTAGCCCCTTGAACTTCCTGGGATCTGACTCTCGCTATTGGTCTAGAGGCCAAAAGGTGGTGGGAATGGGAATAAAAACAGCTATCACTCAACAAGCTGAAGTCATTACAGCATCTTTAAGCATCACTCAAAGGAAGAAGGGTTACTTCTGCTGGCAAGGGAGGCTCAGTACAAACCACAGGTTAAGAATACCTGGAGTCATTCAAATGGTTCCATGTCATGATTCCAATTCCTGGAATCTTACTCTTTCCCAATCAATAACCCAACTTACACCTATGAAATCTGATGAAGCTCTGAGTTCACTCTGCACTGAACACAGTTTAATAACTTGTTGGATCAGACTCTGAACCCGATTTAGACTCTGACAGTCCTAGAGTTATAAGACAAAAGACTCTTTTAAGCCAATCACCAAATTCCTAAGTGTTCTAACCATAACTTCAGCCAAGATTTAAAAATTTAGCCCTGCAGTTTAAATTTTCTTTAAACCAGAATTTCTCAAACTAAACACTATTGACATTTTGGGCCAGGTAACTCTTTGTTGTGGTGGTGGGGAGGGGACAATCCTGTGCAGCAGCATTCTTGGTCTCTACTCACTAGATACCAGTAGCACCCTGCTCCCCCAGTTCTGATAACTAAAAATGTCACCAGACATTTCTAAATACGCCTTGGAGAGCAAAATCGCCCCAGGTTGAGAACCACTGCTTTAAACTCTACAGTGGAGTTAAAAACAGCCAATTGGCCAGGCGCGGTGGCTCACGCCTATAATCCCAACACTTTTGGAGTCCGAGGCGGGCGGATCACAAGGTCAGGAGATCCAGACCATCCTGGCTAACATGGTGAAACCCCGTCTCTACTAAAAATACAAAAAATTAGCCAAGTGTGGTGGCACGCGCCTGTAGTCCCAGCTACTCAGGAGGCTAAGGCAGGATAATCGCTTGAACCTAGGAGGCGGAGGTTGCAGTGAGCCAAGATGGCACCACTGCACTCCAGCCTGGGTGACAGAGCAAGACTCTGTCTAAAAAATACAAAAAACAAACAAACAAAAACAGCCAGTCCTCTCATATCTTTACTTTCCTAAATGGATCATCAATCAGTTTAGCAAAGCTTTGCCTTCAACAGGTACTTCATCCCAGGTAACCACAGATGAAAAACACTAGATGCCACAAACTGGTTACCAGTGACCCTTCTAGATTCCCTGAGGATCTGTTGCCCAAAACAGTTTTACATCTATTTAATGGTCCAGGATCAGAATCCACTCCAGGTAGTTTAAGCAAAAAGGGGGCTTAAGATAAGAATCAGATGCTCACAAAATCTTTGGAAAAAGTAGAGAGGCAGGGTCCAGAGTGACTGAGCTCCTAGAAACAACTCCTAGCCCACAGAACCACTCTGCCTCAGCCACAATCACAAAAGCTGGTACCATCAGTGTAGGAAGCTGGCAAGCAAGGAAGCTCCTGTAGAAGCTGCAGAATTAGAAAGCCACTGCTAAATGACAAGGCTGCCCCACAAACTACTAGCTCAGAGCCATTCTACTTTTCTCATAATCTAAACCCATATCCTTCCTCTCTCCCCAGGTGGTTCACTTCCAAATCAAAGTGCATCTGAAAGGTGGAACCTAAATCATGTCCAGAAAACAAAGCAGCCTATAGGGAAAAAAAAATTTTACTAGCCAAGAAGACTATTAGGCACTCTCATTCTGAAAGCTATGTTTTTCACTGTCATCTTAAAAATTGGTATTCTCCAAGAGATGTAATCTATCAATTATTGCATTGTTGCATTTTTAACCTATCAATAATGCAGTTCCCTGAGCATGAATTACTGGAATATAGATTCCAAACCAAGGTTAATGTCATCTTGTAGGAACCTCTTTGTGTAACCATCTGGACTTCCATAAAGGAAAATCCTCTGCATCAATAACAACCAAGGTGGGAGGATCGCTTGAGCCCAGGAGGTCAAGGCTGCTGTGAGCCGTGACCGTACCACTGCACTCCAGCCTGGGTGATGGAGCAAGACCTTGACTCAAAAAAACAAACAAAAAACCATGTACCTCTTATGATTCTGAACTGCAACATTCTCCCACACTTACTACAATGAATCCATATCATTTCTTGCATAGACTACTGCAATACCTTCATAACTGCTCTCCCTGACTTTACTTGTTGTGCACTTCAAATCATTTTCCCCAAAGTACCAGAATTTATATAGCATGTTACTCCACTTAACTGACTTCTCATCACATTCAGGATAATGACTGAATTTCCATCTGACTTACCAAATGCTCATCTATGTCTTTAAGAGTGCTCTAGTTTCAACAACCTGTTTACAGCTCCCCAAGTAAGTCAGGTCCATTCAAACTCATTTATCTGCTTTTAAGTATACTGTCCCTTCTGTGGACATTCTCCTCTTTAATCTTACCTCCATTTCTCCCATTACCAGGTTAACATTTACACATTTTAAAGTGTCATCTCTTTTTAGGAATGTTTCCTGTCACCTTGTTCCCCTAGGCTAAGAGTGGTCCTTCCCGATGCTTCCATAATATCTTACTCAAAATCCTTAAGGGAGGAAATGCAAACAGTTATGTAATCTTCTCCAGTAGGACTTAAGTCTAAGACATAAAAGAAAAAAATAAAAATGATTATAAGAGAAGGCTGAGAGATTATTTCATTCTGTTGTTGAAAGATCTAAATCATTTAGAAACTTTCTTTTTCCTTACACTGAGTCAAAATCTTTTTGAAGTACTCTCACCAACTGATGTTACCTAGAATAAGAAAAAATGCGTCTATTCCTTCTTTAAGATGATAGCGATAGCTTCTCAGCTGTTTGAAAGCCATAATCATGATTCTCCATTCCTCTCTAATGTAACTAGTTTTCCCATCTTAGACTGCTCTAATCCTTAATAGTGTTCAACTAAAGTGAAACAATTTAAGGAACGTAGAAGAATTAGTTCAGAGTAAGAACTTCTAAAAGGATTAAAAAGTAGAAAGAGGGCTGGGTGTGGTGGCTCACGCCTGTAATCCCAGCACTTTGGGAGGCCAAGGCAGGTGGATCACTTGAGGTCAAGAGTTCGAGACCAGCCTGGCCAACATGATGAAACCCTGTCTCTAATAAAAATACAAAAACTAGCCGGGTGTGGTGGCGGGCCCCTGTAATCCCAGCTACTCGTGAGGCTGAGGCAGGAGAATCGCTTGACCCGGGGAGGCAGAGGTTGCAGTGAGCCAAGATTGCACCACTGTACTCCAGCCTAGGTGGCAAAAGGAGAATCTGTCTCAAAATAATAATTTTAAAAAAAAAGTAGAAAGGGATAAAAAGTGGAACTCATCTTAAGAAAATGCAAATATTTAAATGATATAAATAAATGCCTAAATGAATCTTTTAAAAAATCATAAATAATACAGGAGCTAAAAATAGAAAGTATATCACTTTCCTTGCCTTTCATAGTAGGTAATCAATGGACACTATACATTTGATAATTCAAGAAATAGAGGTTTAATGTAATAAAGTATCCTCTAGACTGACAATATTAAATATTAACATAGCAAACAGATATCAGGAGGTAGAAGGAGAAGATAATTATTAAAAATACAAAATTCCCCATCCTTCATATTGGAGAACTAATAGATGCTGTCTAAAGTTGTCCAATATATTCATTGCTCATAAAGCATCCACCAACAGAACAAAAACTGACAGAAAAGAGGTCTTATTTTGAGGAAGTAGGACTGAGTGTGCAAGATTATTTCTTTTTTCTTGGAAAGGAGACTTTTTACTTTATATTCTTCTGTTTAATGACTATTTTGTTTACAAAAAACAAAAACAAAACACACACAAGTAGCTTAATAAAACAGTTACTAATGCTATATAACATGGTAGAAAATAAGTGGCAAATCTGTGATTACATACTTAAGACAATAAAAGGCAAATAACCCCTGACAACTTTAAGTAGTTTCTTCTATTTATTAGTTCTAAAGTATCATTGCTATAAAATCACAAAATGTTCACTGCTACAAGTCAGAGATGATGAGATGCCTCTATCAGAGGCCAAACTGTGCTGCTACTTCCTGATAATTTTTATGAGAGAAAAAACTCTAAGCCTTAGAGAGGTATTACTCTATTTTATAATAATCTGTGAAGGAAAGGATAACCTCTGTATTAGTCTGTTCTCACCCTGCTAATAAAAACATGACCGAGACTGGTTAATTTATTTAAAAAAAAAGAAGTTTAACAGACTAACAATTCCACATGGCTGGGGAGGCCTCACAATCATGGTGGAAGGCAAATGAGGAGCAAAGTCACATCTTTTTTTTTTCTTTGAGACGGAGTCTCGCTCTGTCGCCCAGGCTGGAGTGCAGTGGCGTGATCTCAGCTCACTGCAACCCCCGCCTCCCAGGTTCAAGCAATTCTCCTGCCTTGGCCTCCCAAGTAGCTGGGATTACAGGTGTGTACCACCGCACCCAGTTGATTTTTGTATTTTTAGTAGAGACAGGGATTCACCATATTGGCCAGGCTAGTCTCGAACTACTGACCCCAAATGATCCACCTGCCTCGGCCTCCCAAAGTGCTGAGATTACAGGTGTGAGCCACAGTGCCCAGCCGCAAAGTCACATCTTACATGACAGCAGGCAAGTGAGTGTGTGCAAGGGAACTCCCCTTTATAAAAGCATCAGATCTCGACAGACTTATTCACTATCACATGAATAGCACAGGAAAGACCCACCCACCCCCCACCCAATGATTCAATTACCTCCCACCAGATCCCTCCCATGACACGTGGGAATTATGGGAGCTAAAATTCAAGCTAAGATTTGGGTGGGGACACAGCCAAACAATACAATTCCACCCCGGCCCCTCCCAAATCTCATGTCCTCACATTTCTCAACCAATCATGCGTTCCCAGCAGTCCACCAAAGTCTTAACTCATTTCAGCATTAACTCAAAAGTCCACAGTCCGAAGTCTCATCCAAGACAAGACAAGTCTGTTCCACCTATGAGCCTGTAAAATCAAAAGCAAGTTAGTTACTTCCTAGATACAATGGAGGGTCTACAGCCATACCACCCTGAATGCACCTGATCTCATCTAGATACAACGGAGGTACAGGCATTTGGTTAATACACCATTCTAAATGTGAGAAACTGGCCAAAACGAAAGGGTTACAGGCCCCATGCAAGTCTGACATCCAATAGGGCAGTCATTAAACCTTAAATTTCCAAAATGATCCCCTTTGACTCCATGTCTCACATCCAGGCCATGCTGATGCCAGAGGTGGGCTCCCACAGCCCTGCGCAGCTTGATTCCTGTGGCTTTGCAGGGTATAGCCCTGCTCCTGGCTGTTTTCATGGGCTGCTGTTGAGTGTCTGTGGCTTTTCCAGGTGCATAGTGCAAGCTGTCAGTGGATCTACCATTCTGGGGTCTGGAGGATGGTGGCCCTCTTCTCATAGCTCCACTAGGCAGTGTTCCAGTGGGGACTCTGTGTGGCGGCTCTGACCCCACATTTCCCTTGTGCACTGCCCTAACAGAGGTTCTCCATGAAGACTCCACCCCTGTAGCAAACTTCTGCCTGGACATTCAGGAGTTTCCATACATCCTCTGAAATCTAGGTAGAGGTTCAACAAACCTCAATTCTTGACTTTTGTGTACCCACAGGCTCAACACCATGTGGAAGCTGCCAAGGCTTGAGGCTTGCACCCTCTGAAGCCATGGCCTGAGCTGTAACTTGGCCCCTTTTAGCCGTGGCTGGAGTGGCTGGACGCAGGGCACCAAGTCCCTAGACTGCACACATCAGGGGGGCCCTGGGCCTGGCCCAGGAAACCATTTTTCTTCTCCTAGGCCTCTGGATCTCTGATGGGAGGGACTGCCTTAAAGGTCTCTGACATGCCCTGGAGACATTTTCCCCATTGTCTTGGTGATTAACATTTGGCTCCTCGTTACTTACGCAAATTTCTGCAGCCAGCTTGAATTTCTCTCCAGAAAATAGGGTTTTCTTTTCTATTGCATTGTCAGGCTGCAAAATTTCCAAACTTCTATGCTCTGCTTTTTCTTGAATGCTCTGCGGCTTAGAAATGTCTTCCACCGGATACCCTAAATCACCTCTTTCTGGTTCAAAGTTCCACAGACCTCTAGGGCACGGGCAAAATGCTGCCAGTCTCTTTGCATAGCAAGAGTGACCTTTACTCCAGTTCCCAACAAGTTTCTCATCTCCATCTGAGACCACCTCAGCCTGGACTTTATTGTCCATATCACTATCAGCATTTTGGTCAAAGCCATTCAACAAGTCTCTAGGAAGTTCCAGATTTTCTCACATCTTCTTGTCTTCTTCTGAGCCCTCTAAACTATTCCAACCTCTGCCTGTTACCCAGTTCCAAAGATGCTCCCACATTTTTAAGTATCTTTACAGAGTGCCCCCCTACCTCAGTATCAATTTACTGTTTTAATCTGTTCTGATGCTGCTAATAAAGACACACCAGAGACTGCGTAATTTAAAAAGGAAAGAAGTTTAATGGACTCACAGTTCCACATGGCTCAGGAGGCCTCACAATCATGGCGCAAGGCAAAGGAGATGCAAAGGAACATTTACATGGTGGCAGGCAAGAGAGCTTGTGTAGGGGTACTGCCCTTTCTAAAACCATCAGATCTCATAAGACTTATTCACTATCACGAGAACAGCATGGGAAAGACCCACCCTCGCCCTGCCAGCCCATGATTCAATTATCTCCCACCGGGACCCTCTGATGACACACGAGAATTATGGGAGCTACAATTCAAGATGAGATTTAGGTGGGGACACAGCCAAATGATACCTCCAATCGTTCTAGATTCTTGTTCATTAACATTTACAGCACATACAACAAATCTGTTACCAAGACCTATAGCTTCTATTGCTAAATTCTCATGTGAGTTCATCCCTCCTTTCTACCACCACTCCCTTAGGCCTTCATAATTTCTTGCCTGACTTGGTATCCCTACCTCCTGTTTCTTACCCTGTACATTGCTACCAAAATAATCATTCTAACATGCAAATTTGAAATCATACTCACATTTAAAATGCACCAATGGCTTCCCACTATCTGTGATTTAAAGTTCAAAGTTCTTGACATGAGATTCAAGGCCTTGAATCATCTGGCTCCAGTTTAACTTCTCTGGCCTCATATTTTGACACTTCCCCCTTTCCCCATATATACCCTATACTGTGGCCCCACCAAAACTACTTGCAATTCTTCCAACCTGTCATTCATTGTTAGGCCCCCACATACATATTTGTGTTCTTCTCTCTTCTTCCTAGAAAGCCCTTTATTTAATTCCTCACTTGGCACATCCTATTTCTCATAGATAAAACACAGGAATCACCTCTTCTAGAAAGCCTTCTTTCATCTCCTCTCTTTCCTGTCAGACTGGGCTAAGCTTCTATTCCTCTGTGTTCTTCATAGTATCCTGTTTATACCTCTTATCATGGCTCCTTTCACTTATATTACTATTTTCTATTTACCTATTTGTCTTCCCTACTAGACTGTTACTTCCTTTTTTTTTTTTTTTAATTGAGACTCGCTCTGTTGCCCAGGCTGGAGTACAATGGCGCAATATCAGCTCATTGCAGCTTCTGTCTCCCGGGTTCAAGTGATTCTCCTGTCTCAGCCTCCCAAGTAGCTGGGATTACAGGCATGAGCCGTCATGCCCAGCTAATTTTTGTATTTTTAGTAGAGATAGTGTTTCACCATGTTGGCCAGGCTAGTCTCAAACTCCTGACCTTAAGTGATCTGCCCACCTCAGCCTCCTAAAGTGCTGGGATTACAGGCATGAGCCACTGTGCCCAGCCAAGACTGTTACTTCTTAAGAGCTGTGGCTTTTCTCACAAGTCAAGCACTTTACAATAGTGATATTCAAAATGACAATTTCTCAACTAATTTATGCATCATACAGCTACAAAGCTAGTATCTACATTAGGGGGCACAATCATGGAGGGAATTTCCCCACACAAAAAGGAACAAGAGAGAATTCTGCTTATGCTATGGCTGAGTAAGCATCTACTAGATTAACGTTCCCACAGGTAACAACTATAAATTCTGAACAAAATATAAAAATCAGCTACCTATATATAAATAGGTATATACCAAAATATAAAAATCAGGCACTGAAGAGTGACCAAAAGCAGACAAATATTAGAGGGCAGTCAGTACTTGGAAGAGTATGGTATTAGGTGAATTTCCCATCTACAACTTTTGGCCTGAGGGCAGATCCAGTCAGCACCTATAGCAAGTGCCTAAAACTCTAAGATAAACCCCACTGTTTTACTATCTTGAAGAATCGAAGGACAGAGTTCAGGAAGACCACAGTTGCTGAAAAGTGAGAAGCACATCCTAGGAAGAAGAGACCCAGAAAGGTACAGACACAAAATCTAGTTACAAACTCTGTACAAATTTCTGGCTGACCCCTGAACCAAACACGCAAAGGACAGACTGCAAGCAGTCCAGGTAGAGATAAAAGAACTGAACTAAGAACTACTGCTCAAGAGACAGAGCTTGCAGTTTTTGTCCCATCATGTTAACTGCCTGCTAACAAGCATCAACACTCTTTGGAGGAATATAATGGAATTCAGAGGCTCCACAACTTCATATTCACAATATCCAAAACACAATCTAAAATTCCTTGACTAACAAAAAAATCAGGAAAAAGTGGCCAAGTTGCAAGACAAAAGAAAACCAATAGAAACTAACTCCAGGATGATCCAGATGTTGGAATCAGCATAGATTTTCAAGCAACTATTATGATTCGGCTTAATGATGCAGAGAAAAATACAACACAACAAGTTTGAAAAATTAACAAAGCAATAGAAACCTAAAAAATAACAAAGTAGAAATTCTAGATCTGAAAAATACAGTATCTAAAATAAAAACATTCACTGATGGCTTAACAGCAGAATGAAGACGACAGAGAAAAAGGTACACTTGAAAACAGATCAATAAATTACCGAATTTGAAGAACTGAGAAAAAGCAAACTGGGGGGAAAAAGGAACAGAGCCTCATGACTGGTCTGCACATACAATGCTAAAAGATTTCTGAAGGTTGCTAGACGGAAACTCAAGTCTTCAGAAGGAAAGAGAGCATCGGATATGTCTTAAAATACACTCATTAATTCAATAAATATTTATTAACCCATTTATATTGGAGGTTGCAAATTTCTTTTGTGAAAAAAATCAGACCTTGGCGATGACCCTGAGCAGCAGGATATAAATAACTTCCACAAGCTTAGCATTCCAATAATGGAACACTAGGCATAAATGGATTAATTACCCAGGACAGATAAAGTCCTTTAGGCAATAAATGAGTTTCAATAACCTTATATATATATATCATTTTTATTAATTTATGCTACATCTTCAGAGACGTTTTATCGGTAGATCTCTATATTTAGGCCATCAGTCTGTTTACCTCTCAAACTGTATTTACAAGTTGTATTCATTTTATAAAACCAAGAATACAAATAAAAAGTAACTCAGTAGAAACAAATTATTTGTTAAGTAAATACTTTAACGCACTCACTGATTACATAAAATCTAACAAGCTAGAAGTACCAACATCAATTATGTTTCCCTCCTGTCCGATATTCAATTCCTTAATGAGTCCTGTCATTTTTATCTTCTAAATATACAGATGACCCTTGAACAACTTGGGAGTTAGGAACCCCAACCCCTAGAGCAGTCAAAAATCTGCACATAACTTTTAACTCTTCAACAACTTAGCTACTGAGAGCCTACTGCTGACCAGAAGCCTTACCAATAAACAACACATATTTTGCATGTTATATATATATATATATAGTATTCTTACAATAAAGTAAGCTACAGAAAAGAAAATGTTTTAAAATCATAAGGGAGAGAAAATGCATTTATAGTATTGTACTGTATCAATACTGAAAGTTTATGTCATCTGTTTATAAATGAATCTCTGTCTGAAATGGTTGGCAACTAAAGCTGCAGACTTCAATCTACACTACATATCAAGCAATTAAACTTTTTCTAGTAATGGCATGACTTTTGTCTGTTTCTCAGGAACACTTCCAGCATCGCTAGTGGCACTGTGTATGAGTCCCATAGTGTTATTCAACTAAATATGATGAAAAATAATCAAGAGTGAGAATTTTTAACTATCGTATCCAACTTACTGGAGAGATAAACTGTTCACTTGGAGATGACTGGCATCATATGGTATTTTAAGGTATTTTAAGCAGACACTCGCAAGACTTGAGCTCACCACAATAGCAACAGGAGGCAGCTACAAAATTATTAACAATACTACAGTATATACTTCAGTACATTTTATGCAGTTTTAATACTGTATCTTTACATTTGTTTACATTTCTCAACTGAATGGTGTCATGTATAGTCTACAGTGTTTGTGGCATAAGTTTTCATAAATTTTAACTTTTTATAATAGATTTGTGTATATTTTATGGTAAGATAGACTAGTATCTACTTATATTTTATGTATTCATGCAACACCTTTTTCTTAATTTTTCCAATATTTCTAGGCTATGCAGTTTGTCTGCAAGTTTTTTCAAATTGTCACACATCACCAAATAATTTTCCAATATAGTTATTGAAAACAGATCCATGTATAAGTAGACCCATGTTGTCTAAGCTCATGTTGTTAAATGGTCAACTATATTTTGAATGCATACATTTCCCTCAATCTCTATTGCTTTTACACTAGATCCAGCCACCATCACTTCTTATTAGTCTCCCCACTCCCCATCCATAATTCTCACAACAGCCAAAATAAATTAGATCATGTCACTTTACTTCATTTGCTTCCCATTGCACTTTTAATAAAATCTAAGCTCCTTACTAAGCTTACAAGATCTGTATGATCTGGCCCCTACCTCCACAAAGTCATTCATCCAATTCTAGTCTCAATGTCACCCACTATATTCCAGCCACAGAAGCATCCTTTCAATTCCTTGAACATACCAAGTTCTTTCATACCTAAAGTTTTTTTAATAGGCTGTCCCCTCAAACTGGTTTACTCCCCTTTCTGCATACATGGCTGATTCCTTCGAATTCTTCACACGTTAGTTTGTATGTCACCTCTTCAGAGTACCTACCCTGACCACCTTGTTGAAAATAGATTTTCCATTATCTAACACTATATTTTCCCTTTATAGTACTTGTCACAAATTGCTTAATTATGGTGTTGTTGTTTTGTTTTGCTTTTATTGCCTAAGACCCCTACAGGCCTACAGCTCCATGAGAACAGGGACCACACCTGCATGATTTACCAGGATGCCCAATGGCTAATACAATAAGAGTAAGTGACGGTGCTTATAAATTTTATTAACTGAAAGCTCAAGATAAACTCAAATTTTCACACATTTCAAATAGTGTTTCATTTTAAATAGGTTTGCCATCTTGGAGATAGAGGGGTATGAGGAGACTAATTTAACAAATAAAAGCTCATAGTGTATTTTTATTAAAAATAAAGTGAACATAAAAACATTCCCTTCGTTGTCCCTGATAATCTATGTTACCTCAGAATTAGGATGAAAAACAACTGAACTTATATAAATTAAGAAACTCAACAAATCACTGGCAATCTTCCAAATGAACTCATATCTTAAAATATACCAATTTGAGAATATTATTGGTATTTAACTGTTTCAACAAACAAAAATAAAAACACTTCTTCTTAAAAAAAAAAAAGACACAAGTGGAACATGAAATTATGCCAGATAAATGAAAAAGATCTTTTTAATAGAGGCAGCATTTTGAAAACCCAATTTCCAATTAAAAAAAAAAAAACCGTCGTCTAAGTGGTATAACAATGTTCTTAAGAAAATAGTAAACATCTAAATCCTAGACAAGGGCTGTCCCTAAAGACTAGTCATAGAGGTTGTATTTGTGCTATTATAAATAGAAATTTATTTCCTAATAAGTGATCTATTTTTGTGTCTTGCATTATCTTTACAGAAATTCTAGATGACACACCATTTTCAAAAAGAAAAAAGTGCTGGGTTTTTTGCCTTCATTTATTTAATTCTATCAAAAGCATTCATCCATTCTGTCATGAAAGTTCTTAAAATAACATTTTGTGCAGTTTACTTCTAACTATCTCAAGGGAAATTATTTTGACTTCTTCCCAAGAACATTTCATCATTTTAGACTCAACTATTTGTAATAAGGTTGGCAAAAGTTAAATTGACTGATAATGCCCACAGCTGATGAGATCTTTTTTAAAAAGAAAAAAGCACTCATATACCCCACAGTTTGAAATAAAATGTAAAGGAGTCGATTAGCAGTATGTTTTTCAAAGGCTTAAAAAATATTCATGCCTTTTAAGCCAGGATTTTCATTACCAAATTTTATCCAACAGAAATAAACAGCCAGAAGACACATATAAGCCTGTTTACTATAAAACTGAAAACACTGAAAAAATTTAAATGACCTATGTGTCATTTGGATATTTAACACTGGCAATTTTTAAAAAAAATTATGGCATATTCATGGTCACAACCCGGTCACAATAAAGGCTATTCATTTTTTTAAAAGACAGTGTACAGCTACTAAAAGTAGCATATATCTTTATTAGCATAGAAAGATGTCCCAAAAAACCAAGAAAATAAACGAGTCACAAAACAGCATTATACTATGAAGTAACATTTAAGAAACAAAACATGTTTTTTGCATGTAGTACACATGTATTTTTTTCTTAATTTTATTATTATTATACTTTAAGTTTTAGGGTACATGTGCACAACGTGCAGGTTTGTAACATATGTATACATGTGCCATGCTGGTGTGCTGCACCCATCAACTCGTCATTTAGCATTAGGTATATCTCCTAATGCTATCCCTCCCCCTCCCCCAACCCCACAACAGGCCCGGGTGTGTGATGTACCCCTTTCTGTGTTCATGTGTTCTCATTGTTCAATTCCCACCTATAAGTGAGAACATGAGGTGTTTGGTTTTTTGTCCTTGTGATAGTTTGCTGAGAATGACGGTTTCTAGCTTCATCCATGTCCCTACAAAGGACATTAACTCATCATTTTTTATGGCTGCATAGTATTCCATGGTGTATATGTGTCACATTTTCTTAATCCAGTCTATCATTGTTGGACATTTGGCTTGGTTCCAAGTCTTGGCTATTGTGAATAGTGCTGCAATAAACATACATGTGCATGTGTCTTTATAACAGCATGATTTATAATCCTTTGGGTATATACCCAGTAATGGGATGGCTGGGTCAAATGGTATTTCTAGTTCTAGATCCCTGAGGAATCGCTGACTTCCATAATGGTTGAACTAGTTTACAGTCCCACCAACAGTGTAAAAGTGTTCCTATTTCTCCACATCCTCTCCAGCACCTGTTGTTTCCTGATTTTTTAATGATTGCCATTCTAACTGGTGTGAGATGGTATTTCATGGTGGTTTTGATTTGCATTTCTCTGATGGCCAGTGATGATGAGCATTTTTTCATGTGTTTTTTGGCTGCATAAATGTCTTCTTTTGAGAAGTGTCTGTTCATATCCTGTGCCCACTTTTTGATGGGGTTGTTTTTTTCTTGTAAATTTGTTGGAGTTCATTGTAGATTCTGGATATTAGCCCTTTGTCAGATGAGTAGGTTGCGAAAATTTTCTCCCATTCCGTAGGTTGCCTGTTCACTCTGATGGTAGTTTCTTTTGCTGTGCAGAAGCTCTTTAGTTTAATTAGATTCCATTTGTCTATTTTGGCTTTTGTTGCCATTGCTTTTGGTGTTTTAGACATGAAGTCCTTGCCCATGCCTATGGCCTGAATGGTATTGCCTAGGTTTTCTTCTAGGGTTTTTATGGTTTTAGGTCTAACGTTTAAGTCTTTAATCCATGTTGAATTAATTTTTGTATAAGGTGTAAGGAAGGGATTCAGTTTCAGCTTTCTACATATGACTAGCCAGTTTTCCCAGCACCATTTATTACATAGGGAATCTGTTCCCCATTGCTTGTTTTTGTCAGGTTTGTCAAAGATCAGATAGTTGTAGATATGCGGCATTATTTCTGAGGGCTCTGTTCTGTTCCATTGGTCTATATCTCTGTTTTGGTACCAGTACCATGCTGTTTTGGTTACTGTAGCCTTGTATATAGTCTGAACTCAGGTAGTGTGATGCCTCCAGCTTTGTTCTTTTGGCTTAGGATTGACTTGGCGATGCGGGCTCTTTTTTGATTCCATATGAACTTTAAAGTAGTTTTTTCCAATTCTGTGAAGAAAGTCATTGGTAGCTTGATGGGGATGGCATTGAATCTATAAATTACCTTGGGCAGTATGGCCATTGTCACGATATTGATTCTTCCTACCCATGAGCATGGAATGTTCTTCCATTTGTTTGTATCCTCTTTTATTTCCTTGAGCAGTGGTTTGTAGTTCTCCTTGAAGAGGTCCTTCACATCCCTTGTAAGTTGGATTCCTAGGTATTTTATTCTCTTTGAAGCAATTGTGAATGGGAGTTCACTAATGATTTGGCTCTCTGTTTCTCTGTTATTGGTGTATAAGAATGTTGGTGATTTTTGCACATTGATTTTGTATCCAGAGACTTTGCTGAAGTTGCCTATCAACTTAGGGAGATTTGGGGCTGAGATGATGGGGTTTTCTAGATATACAATCATGTCATCTGCAAACAGGGACAGTTTGACTTCCTCTTTTCCTAATTGAATGCCCTTTATTTCCTTCTCCTGCCTGATTGCCCTGGCCAGAACTTCCAACACTATGTTGAATAGGAGTGGTGAGAGAGGGCATCCCTGTCTTGTGCCAGTTTTCAAAGGGAATGCTTCCAGTTTTTGCCCATTCAGTATGATATTGCCTGTAGGTTTGTCATAGATAGCTCTTATTATTTTGAGATACGTCCCATCAATACTTAATTTATTGAGAGTTTTTAGCATGAAGCATTGTTGAATTTTCAAAGGCCTTTTCTGTATCTATTGAGATAATCATGTGGTTTTTGTCTTTGGTTCTGTTTATATGCTGGATTACATTTATTGATTTTCGCATGTTGAACCAGCCTTGTATCCCAGGGATGTAGCCCACTTGATCATGGTGGATAAGCTTTTTGATGTGCTGCTGGATTCAGTTTGCCAGTATTTTATTGAGGATTTTTGCATCAATGTTCATCAAGGATATTGGTCTAAAATTCTTTTTTGTTGTGTCTCTACCAGGCTTTGGTATCAAGATGATGCTGGCCTCATAAAATCAGTTAGGGAGGATTCCCTCTTTTTCTATTGATTGGAATAGTTTCAGAAGGAATGGTACCAGCTCCTCCTTGTACCTCTGGTAGAATTCGGCTGTGAATCCATCTGGTCCTGGACTTTTTTTTTGGTTGGTAAGCTATTAATTATTGCCTTGATTTCAGAGTCTGTTATTGGTCTATTCAGAGATTCAACTTCTTCCTGGTTTAGTCTTGGGAGGGTGTGTCGAGGAATTTATCCATTTCTTCTAGATTTTCTAGTTTATTTGTGTAGAGGTGTTTATAGTATTCTCTGATGGTAGTTTGTATTTCTGTGGGATTGGTGGTGATATCCCCTTTGTCATTTTTTATTGCATCTATTTGATTCTTCTCTATTTTCTTCTTTATTACTCTTGCTAGCGGTCTATCAATTTTGTTGATCTTTTCAAAAAACCAGCTCCTGGATTCATTGATTTTTTGAAGGGTTTTTTGTGTCTCTATTTCCTTCAGTTCTGCTCTCTTAGTTATTTCTTGCCTTCTGCTAGCTTTTGAATGTGTTTGCTCTTGCTTTTCTAGTTCTTTTAATTGTGATGTTAGGGTGTCAATTTTAGATCTTTCCTCCTTTCTCTTATGGGCATTTAGTGCTATAACTTTCCCTCTACACACTGCTTTGAATGTGTTCCAGAGATTCTGGTACATTGTGTCTTCGTTCTTGTTGGTTTCAAAGAACATCTTTATTTCTGCCTTCATTTCGTTATGTACCCAGTAGTCATTCAGGAGCAGGTTGCTCAGTTTCCATGTAGTTGAGCGGTTTTGAGTGAGTTTCTTAATCCTGAGTTCTAGTTTGATTGCACTGTGGTCTGAGAGATAGTTTGTTATAATTTCTGTTCTTTTACATTTGCTGAGCAGTGCTTTACTTCCAACTATGTGGTCAATTTTGGAATAGGTGTGGTGTGGTGCTAAAAATAATATATATTCTGTTGATTTGGGGTGGAGAGTTCTGTAGATGTCTATTAGGTCCACTTGGTGCAGAGCTGAGTTCAAGTCCTGGATATCCTTGTTAACTTTCTGTCTCGTTGATCTGTCTAATGTTGACAGTGGGATGTTAAAGTCTCCCATTATTATTGTGTGGGAGTCTAAGTCTCTTTGTAGGTCACTAAGGACTTGCTTTATGAATCTGGGTGCTCCTGTATTGGGTGCATATATATTTAGGATAGTTAGCTCTTCTTGTTGAATTGATCCCTTTACCATTATGTAATGGCCTTCTTTGTCTCTTTTGATCTTTGTTGGTTTAAAGTCTGTTTTATCAGAGACTAGGATTGCAACCCCTGCCTTTTTTTGTTTTCCGTTTGCTTGGTAGATCTTCCATCCCTTTATTTTGAGCCTATGTGTGTCTCTGCATGTGAGATGGGTTTCCTGAATACAGAACACTGATGGATCTTGACTCTTTATCCAATTTGCCAGTCTGTGTCTTTTAATTGGAGCATTTAGCCCATTTACATTTAAGGTTAATATTGTTATGTGTGAATTTGATCCTGTCATTATGATGCTGGCTGGTTATTTTGCTTGTTAGTTGATGCAGTTTCTTCCTAGCCTTGATGGTCTTTACAATTTGGCATGTTTTTGCAGTGGCTGGTACCGGTTGTTCCTTTCCATGTTTAGTGCTTCCCTCAGGAGCTCTTTTAGGGCGGGCCTGGTGGTGACAAAATCTCTCAGCATTTGCTTGTCTGTAAAGGATTTTATTTCTCCTTCACTTATGAAGCTTAGTTTGGCTGGATATGAAATTCTGGGCTGAAAATTCTTTTCTTTAAGAATGTTGAATATTGGCCCTCACTTTCTTTTGGCTTGTAGAGTTTCTGCTGAGAGATCTGCTGTTAGTCTGATGGGCTTCCCTTTTTGGGTAATCCGACCTTTCTCTCTGGCTGCCTTAACATTTTTTCCTTCATTTCAACTTTGGTGAATCTGACAGTTATGTGTCTTGGAGTTGCTCTTCTCGAGGAGTATCTTTGTGGCGTTCTCTGTATTTCCTGAATTTGAATGTTGGCCTGCCTTGCTAGATTGGGGAAGTTCTCCTGGATAATATCCTGCAGAGTGTTTTCCAACTTGGTTCCATTCTCCCCGTCACTTTCAGGTACACCAATCAGACGTAGATTTGGTCTTTTCACATAGTCCGTATTTCTTGGAGGCTTTGTTCATTTCTTTTTATTCTTTTTTCTCTAAACTTCTCTTCTCGCTTCATTTCATTCATTTCATCTTCCATCGCTGATACCCTTTCTTCCAGTTGATCGAATCGGCTACTGAGGCTTGTGCATTCGTCACTTAGTTCTCATGCCGTGGTTTTCAGCTCCATCAGGTCCTTTAAGGACTTCTCAGTATTGGTTATTCTAGTTAGCCATTCATCTAATGTTTTTCTCAAGGTTTTTAACTTCTTTGCCATTGGTTCGAACTTTCTCCTCTACCTCGGAGTAGTTTGATCTTCTGAAGCCTTCTCTCAACTCGTCAAAGTCATTCTCCGTCCAGCTGTGTTCCGTTGCTGGTGAGGAGCTGCGTTCCTTTGGAGGAGGAGAAGCGCTCTGATTTTTAGAGTCTCTGGTTTTTCTGCTCTGTTTTTTCCCCATCTTTGTGGCTTTATCTACCTTTGGTCTTTGACAATGGTGATGTACCAATGGGTTTTTGGTGTGGATGTCCTTTCTGTTTGTTACTTTTCCTTCTAACAGTCAGGACCCTCAGCTTCAGGTCTGTTGGAGTTTGCTGGAGGTCCACTCCAGACCCTGTTTGCCTTGGTATCAGCAGCGGTGGCTGCAGAACAGCAGATATTGGTGAACCGCAAATGCTGCTGCCTGATCGTTTCTCTGGAAGTTTTGTCTCAGAGGAGTATCCAGCTGTGTGAGGTGTCAGTCCACCCCTACTTGGGGGTGCCTCCCAGTTAGGCTACTCAGGGGTCAGGGACCCACTTGAGGAGGCAGTCTGCCAGTTCTCAGATCTCAAGCTGCGTGCTGGGAGAACCACTACTCTCTTCAAAGCTGTCAGACAGGGACATTTAAGTCTGCAGAGGTTACTGCTGCCTTTTGTTTGTCTGTGCCTTGCCCCCAGAGGTGGAGCCTACAGAGGCAGGCAGGCCTCCTTGAGCTGTGGTGGGCTCCACCCAGTTTGAGCTTCCCGGCCGCTTTGTTTACCTACTCAAGCCTTGGCAATGGCGGACGCCCCTCCCCCAGCCTCACTGCCGCCTTGCAGTTTGATCTCAGACTACTGTGCTAGCAATGAGCAAGGCTCCATGGGCATAGGACCCTCCGAGCCATGTGCGGGATATAATCTCCTGGTGTGCCGTTTGTTAAGCCCATTGGAAAAGCACAGTATTAGGGTGGGAGTGACCCGATTTTCCAGGAGCCGTCTGTCACCCCTTTCTTTGACTAGGAAAGGGAATTCCCGACCCCTTGTGCTTCCCAGGTGAGGGGATACCTCGCGCTGCTTCAGCTCACGCTCGGTGCGCTGCACCCACTATCCTGCACCCACTGTCTGGCACTCCACAGTGAGATGAATGCGGTACCTCAGTTGGAAATGCATAAATCACCCATCTTCTGCGTCGCTCATGCTGGGAGCTGTAGACTGGAGCTGTTCCTATTCGGCCATCTTGGCTCCACCCCTCGGTACACATGTATTTTTAAGAAGTCAGGAAATACATAGACCAAAATGTTAGCAGAATTACATGAAAGTAGTAGGGTTTCTTTTTTACATTTTTATTTTGTCTGAATTTTTTTTTTTTTTTTGTAAGGGACAAGGTCTTGCTCTGTCACCGAGGCTGGAGTACATTGGTGAGATCATAGCTCACTGCAGTCTTGAACTCCTGGGCTCAACCAATCCGCCTGTCTCAGCCTCCTGAGCAGCTGGGACTACAGGTACACACAATTGTGACCAGTTTAGAACTTTTAAAATGAGTATCTTCTACTTCTATGACAAGAGAAAAGATGCTTTCATTTGGGAAAAGTTTATTTCCTAAATATGAAGCCTATTTTTAAGCTTCCCCAAATTAAATTCTGTTACTTCTATAACAGCAAGGAGTCCTTCAGACAAGTCATTTACTTTGTACTTAGAATTAGAAGTTGTTATCTCTGATAGGGAGTGATAAATCTGTGCTGTTTCATTCAGGAAAACCAAGAGTACAAATTTGCCATCTGCATAACCCCAGTTGCCAGAGGTCACGAATCCAGTCTATAATAGAAAATGCTGAAAATATAAATGGTCTACACCTCCCTTTTAAGGAAATATTTTCAGGCAAAGAAGCTAATTAGCCACATACGAAGACCTGTTTTTAGATTTTTAGTACTAATTTTCATATCTTTTCATTTACTCTATCATGTCTTCCCTTTGAAAGTTTCATATTTATATACAAATTGAACTCTTTAATTTTTCCTTACAAAGTAGTTATCTTGTCATTTCTATCAATTCTTTCCATTTTTATCATATTTTGACAAGATTTCTTCACGTGTATCATAAGTATTATGTTCTAATCATCATCAAAACTGAATAGGAAGAATTCTATTCCTGTCTTAAAGTACAAGAACTGTGTAGCCAATCCTCTCCCCTACCCTCCCCACCAAAATCTTTGTACTGCCAGGTGCTCCTATTATGAATAATCCATATTTCATAATCTTAATCTTATACCACTGATTTTTAAGATCTCTAAGCTTAAAAGTATTCATTTTTTTTCTTAACCTCTTGGTGTATATCCTAACCAAATATATATATATCTCTCTCTCTCTCTCAAAGATTCTGTATCATTTTAAACAACCTGTGATAATTCTCCAAAAAAAAAAAAAAGGTATTGATTAGTAAGTCAGTCAAAGATATGAGCCACTCAGATCTGCTTTCAAGAAAGAATTTATGACTCAGCTGCAGGGAGGGTAATTAGCTATTAGAGCCTTCAGGTTCTGCATCAGCATTCCAGTTAAAACTATTATCTTCCCAAGTTATCTCCCAACCAATGACTAAGCACAGCTGTAATACTAAGGCCTGGTCATTTCTGCCTAACATGGGACTCCTTCGATATGCAATCTTACTCTTGGTCTCCCTACTGGGCTGGCTGAGACTGTCAGCTCTGCATCATGGTGAGGAGACTCCCCTGGCCCTATGTTGTTTTCATTAATCCTTCACAGTCATTGTTCCTCAATCAACCTCTTGCACTCCTAACTCCACCTCAGCATCTTCTTCCCAAAGGACCTAACAGATATAATGATTTAATACTGACACATCAATATTATTCATCAAAGATCCAGATTTAAAATTATAATTCTAATACAAGTATCTATTTCTCTCATTTATATGTCCCCTTACATTCTGCCATACCTACCAGATAAAATTTTAAAAATATGGATAAACTATTAAAAACAGGTATGCAGAGGATTTGAGATGTTGGTTGAGGTAGTTGTTTTTACCCCTCATTTTGATCTTGTAAATGCTTTTACCCTGGCATCAAGGATGTATCTTTTTTTCCTGAGCCAGTTTCTCTAAGCCAATATCCTATCTTGATTTTCTATAGCATAGTTGGACCAATTATTTTATTAAAAAGTGTTTATTTCACTGAATTGCTGGAGCAATTCATGTACATTTTGTAATAACAATTTTAATTTGTTTTATAACCATATCAATTTTTTTAATGTTAGCTTGTATCACAGTAAAATTTGGGTGAGTGGCCCAATTTGTACCTTTTCCTAACCAAGTCTATTTTTCCAAAGTCAAATTTTACAGATCTAAATTTTGTCAAGATGATAGTGTTCCTATCAGATTTTAATTGACAACAAAATTTTCCATGTGCAGCTATAACAGCTTTTATTTGTGTTACATCTACCCAATCAAATGGTAGGATCAAAGATTATTCGGATTTAAATTCTCTACTTGAAAATTATCTTCAAATTCAGGTCACAACTTAAATGTCGTCTTCTCAAAGGAATAATCCTCCATCTCTATGATGAAAAGAATGCATGCATCCAAAACAGAAAGAACAAGGGGAACAAGCTTAGTGTGCTGGCTGGACAAAAAGAAAATCAGTGTGGTTATAGCTTGGTAGAAAAAGGGATACGGGTGGCCAGGTGGTACAGTATCTCTTATATGCCTCAGCCCAGACATGGCACATCAATTTGTTAAAATTTCATTGCCTAAAATTAGTTACATGGCGCTTCCTACGTACAAAGAGAACTACATAGGGTTTCTTTGTGCCAAGGAAGGAGAAACAGGTGTGAGTAAGCACTGGTAGCCTCAAATACAAATACCTTCCTTACGGTACTTATAAAGATTGAAATGAGATAATATCAAGTTCATAGCTCATTGCCAATATTTTTGAGTATTGAATAAATAACTAATTTACACTTTATTGTTTTTCAAGTATACATCTAATTATACTTCCTTTTTTAAGTGAATTGAAGCATTTTTTAAAAGTCAATTAATTGAGGCCAGGCGCGGTGGCTCACGATTGTAATCCCAACACTTTGGGAGGCCAAGGCAGGCGGATCACCTGAGGTGAAGAGTTTGGGACCAGCCTCACCAACGTGGAGAAACCCCGTCTCTACTAAAAATACAAAATTAGCCGTGGTGCATGCCTGTAATCCTAGCTACTGAAGAGGCTGAGGCAGGAGAATCGCTTGAACCCGGGAGGGAGAGGTTGCGGTGAGCCGAGATTGTGCCATTGCACTCCAGCCTGGGCAACAAGAGCAAGACTCCATCTCAAAAAAAAAAAAACCAAAAAACTCAATTGAGAACCTTGACCAACACTAACAGCAAGACTATTTACATAAACTTCCCTTTTTGGAAAAATTAGAAGATACTTTCAAATCAACAATCCTTCAAACATTTCTATAGTTCATATTATAATTTCTCAATGACTATCATTGATCAGATCCTAGGACTATCATTGACAATGTCCTAGAACTTCATTAATCCATAACAGGAAAATTGAATCATTGCTGCATCTAGATATCCATCATCCAAGATAGGTAGCAAATTTGCTTTTTAAAAATGTAGTCCAGGATGAGGCAGGAGGATCACCTGAGCCCAAGAGTTCAATACCAGCCTAAGCAACATAGTGAGACCCCCCATCTCCATAAATAATAGAAACAATTAGCCAGGTGTGGTGATTTGTGCCTGTGGTCCCAGCTACTCAGGAGGCTGAGGTAGGACAATCATTTGAGTCCAGAAAGTCAAGGCTGCAGTGAGCCGCAATCCTACCACCACACTCCAGCCTGGGCGACAGAGCGAGATCTTGTCTCACAACAAAACAAAACAAAAAAAGGAGTCCTCATATAACCAGAAAGTGTACAAATGAACAAATAAAAATGAACAAAGAATATCTGAAATAACGTTCGATTTAGGTCCAGCTTGGTGGCTCATGCCTGTAATCCCATCAAATTGGGAGGCCCAAGCAGGAGGATTGCTTGAGGCCAAGATTTTGAGACTAGCCTGGGCAACATAGGAAGATCCCATCTCTATTAACAATTTTTTATAATAAAAAAATTATTTGGGTATAGTAGTATGCATATGCAGTCCCAGCTACTCAAGAGATTGACGGTGGGAGAACCACTTGGCTGCAGGAGTTCAAGCCTACTGTGAGCTATGATTACACCACTGTACTCCAGCCTAGACAACAGAGCGAGTCCATCTCTTTTTTTTTGTTTTTTTGAGACGGAGTCTCACTCTGTTACCCAGGCTGGAGTGCAGTGGCACGATCTCAGCTCGCTGCAACCTCCACCTCCTGGGTTCAAGCAATTCTCCTGCCTCAGCCTCCCGAGTAGCTGGGACTACAGGTGTGCACCACTATACCCAGCTAATTTTTGTATTTTTACTAGAGATGGGATTTCACCCTGTTGGTTGGCCAGGATGGTCTCGAGCTTTTGACCTCTTAATCCACCTGCCTCGGCCTCCCAAAGTGCTGGGATTACAGGCGTGAGTCACCACGCCCAGACTCGAGTCTGTCTCTTAAAAAAGTTTAAAGAGTGTTCAATGTAAACAAATTACTTTCATTTCTAGTAATGTATATTCAGTAATTTGGACTAACTTCTCTGATGGAAACAAATAGAAAAGCTGGATAAATCTGATTAAAGGCATTAATGAGTCAAGAAAACAGAAAATAAATTACAGGACACAGATCTGGAAAGAAAAAAAGAAAACCAAAAGATAAAGTCAGCATTTGGGGGCACTTTTCCCCCAGGGTATTTGCCAATCTGAAATCCAGATGAAGGTTTAGAAGATAAGCAGGGCTACTGACAGGCACAAAGGAATGTGGAACAAAAACTGGAGCCACATTTTGGGAGGCTGAGGTGGGCAGATCACCTGAGGCCAGGAGTTTGAGACCAGCCTGGCCAACATGACAAAACCCCATCTCTACTAAAAACACAAAAATTAGCTGGGTGTGGTGGTATATACCTGTTATCCCAGCTATTTGGGAGCCTGCGGCATGAGAATCACTTGAGCCTGGGAGGCAGAGGTTGCAGTGAGCTGAGGGCGTGCCACTGCACTCCAGTCTGAGCAACACAGCGAGACTCTGTCTCAAAAAACACAAAAACAACAACAACAAAAAAACTGGAGCCAAATAAGGGAGTGTTGTTAAATACCTGATGCTTGGAGACCATACACTGAAGGCTACCCTAGGGAACCTAAAATAAACTGACTATCCCTGGGAATACTGCCCAGCCTCAAATCATCTCAGTACTTAAAACTGGATTAAGGTGATACAGAATTACTAATACCCCTATCTTGTCTTTTACTTCTTTGAAAATATTGAGCAGGATTATTTTCTTCAGGTTTATTGTGCTATAATGTTAAATAAACTGCACATATTTAAAGCGTACAATTAAATGAGGTTTGACGTGTATATACACTGGTGAAACCATCATCACAGTCAACATAATTAACACAGCCATAACCCCCAAAAGATTCTTTATGCATCTTTGTAATCCTTGCCTTCTACCTGTTCCTACCCTAGTACTCCACATTCCTAAACCACCACTGATCGGCCTTCTGTCACTATAGATTAGTTTGTATAATTAGTTTAGAATTGCATGTAAATAAATGGTATGTACTTTGGGAGGGGGTCACTTCTATTGTATAAGTAGACCTGAAGTTGTTGATCCATTAATCCACTGAAAGACATTTGGGCTGTTTCTGGGTTTTGGCTATTACAAATAAAGCTACTACGAACATCCTTATGTAAGTCTATGTATGGGCATAAGGTATGAATATTTTGAAGCCTGTTTCTGATAACACTCCTATCAGATTCTAAAGTACAAGAATATAGAAAGAATAAAAGGATTCAAAAATATAACATGGAGGCTGGTGCACGGTGGCTCATACCTGTTATCTCAGCACTTTGGGGGATGGAAGCGGGAAGACTGCTTGAGTCCAGGAGCTCGAGATCAGCCTGGGCAACATGGTGAAACCCTATCTCTACAAAGAACAGGAAAACCAGCTGGGTGTGGTGGCGCACACCTGCAATCCCAGCTACTCGGGAGGCTGAGGTGGGAGGACTGCCTGAGCCTGGGGTGGTTGAGGCTGTGGTGAGCCATGATTGTACCACTGCACTCCGGCCTGGACAACAGAGTAAGGCCCTGTCTCAAAAATGAAAACAAATAAAAATAACATGAAAACACTAACCAAAAGAAGGCTGGTGTAGCTCTATTAACTTCAAAGTGGACTTTCAGGAATACTTCATATTGAAAAAAGCTTGAATTCCACAAGAAGATTAACATTTTCTTATGTACCTAATGGTATAACCTTGAAAGATATGAAGCAAAATTGAGAGACACAAAGAGAAAAAGACAAATCCAAAATAACACGGCTGGGCGCAGTGGTTCACACCTGTAATCCCAGCACTTTGGGAGGCTGAGGTGGGTGGATCACCTGAGGTCAGGAGTTTGAGAACAGCCTGGCCAACATGGTGAAACTCTGTCTCTACAAAAAATACAAAAATTAGCCAGGTGTGCTGGCACACACCTGTAATCACAGCTACACAGGAGGCTGAGGTAAGAGAATCACTTGAACCTGGGAGGCAGAGGTTGCAGTGAGCCGAGATTGCCCCACTGTACTCTAGCTTGGGCAAAAGAGTGTTGCTTCATCTCAAAAAACAAACAAAAAATAAATAAGTAAAATAATAGTGGAAGATGTTAACGTAACTCTTGCAGCAACTGATGAGAACATGTGAACAAACAAAATAGGAATACAGAAGAAACAAAACTGACCTGAATTATACATATATACACACATATATGTTTATGTGTATATACATGTATAATATATGTATATTAACATAAACGTGTGTATATGTGTGTATATGTATATGTGCATGTATGTGAATATATATAAACCACTGCACAAACTACAGAATAAAATCCTTTCCAAGCTCATACAAAATTTTTACCAAAATTAAATTTGTTTGCAACATAAAGCAAGTTTCAACAGATTTAAAAGGACTGAAATCATACACAGCTTCTTCCCTAACCAACTGCAATTAACCTAAAACCAGTAAGACTAAGATAAATAGAAAATTGCCATATACTTGGAAATTTTAAAATATGCTCCTAAATAATCCATGGGTTAAAAACTAAATTTCAATAAAAACTGGAAAATATGTTAAACAAAATGATTAAAAATACAATATCAAAACTTGTGAGATGCTTCCTTAGCATTCATATTTTGGTGCCTAATACTCTACCAGTAAGTGAACCACAATATAATGGAGTAGGAGAAAAAATTGGATGTGTCTATAACATCCTGCTGTAAATGGAAAACAATTTTACTTTCAACATCATAGACATCACTAAAAAAGGAGGAAAAGGTAAATAGGGGATTATACTAATTACATTTTGAAAAACTGCACATAAAATAAAAATACCAACTAATGATCATTAATGTTTGTTATTTTACAAAAGACCGTGACGTCACAACAATGGTCAAGAGAAAACGCAAAATGCACTATATAAACCTAATGGTAAATATAGTAGCTTGTTTTTATAATGTATAGAAAAGTATTGATATACATGTATATTTTGGGTTTTTAAATTTTGATTATGTTTTATGTGTTCATTTATAGAGCACACAAATGTGTCTGTTTTTATCTTTGTAAGAAGAACAGCATGAATAAAATTAGTAGTGAGCCAAACAGCACTAGCCAAAAGAAGGAATTATGCTACAAACAAGAAGACCCAATCAGCACTGGAGGTGCCCTTTAGTAACTAAGTATAAGGTGAGTCCCACAGCTGATTAGTATTGGTAGTTATATCCAAAAACCAATTAGAAGAAAGATTCTGCAATGTGTCCCAATAATACATGAGACAATAGTCCCCAAAAGTAAGCTAACTATACAGACTTAAAACCTTATCTCAGGAGATGAAACCCTAGATGAACATGATAATTTTAATGAAGTGCAGGCATAAGTTGCTGATCATTTTAGGAGATATGCATACAATTAAAAGATCAAAAAAAAAAAAAAAACAGGATAACCTGTTAAGGCTGTCTGGCCAAACAAAATTTAAAGACTTCCTTATTTCTGAGAAAGGTAACAAATTTTCAAAATAAATTTATAGGAAAGATGGGAACTTAAAAGTACCATGATATAACACATAAAACTCAGATTAAATGGAGACTTGGTCTAGAGAACAATAGCTGAAATACGAATCATCATGGACTAAGAAATCAGTTTTCATGTCCAACACAAAAATCAAATGGTGAGTGACACAGAATCAGTATCTTTGCTGGTCTGAGAACGCATGCTCTTTACCTTTGAGTTTGGTGGTATGACTAAAACCCAGAGAAGTAAAAAGCAAAATATAATTGCAACTGGTTGAATTACCTATACCTACAAAAACAGAAAAATTAGAGCAGTAGAATTATATTATCATCAGGATATGAAACAGTAAAATTCATGGTATTTAATGATGTAACTAGTTTGGGGTAATAATTTAGATATATGGTGCATTTTTTTCTGCTTCTTAATGTGTTTTAGATCATTTGAAAAACACTTATTATTAAATTTTATGACTCCAATCAATAAAATTATTTAAGTTTGCAATACGTGTTTAAATATCTGGGAATTTTTATTGCATTATCAGTAAGTTTCATTATTTGCATAAGGAATATAAGAATACTTAGAGGAATATTAGTGTTTAATATCTAAAGATATACCAATTGTTTGACAAATTAATATTAATAGATTAAACAAATTTGTGTCACAGATTAGAGTGCTTAAAAAAATTTATAGCTTGAAATGCATATACAAGAGAGAAAGTGGCCAGGAGCGGTAGCTCATGCCTGTAATCCCAGCATTTTGGGATGCAGAGGAAGGGGGATCACTTGAGGTCAGAAGTTTGAAACCAACCTGGCCAACACGGTGAAACTCCATCTCTACTAAAAATACGAAAAAATTAGCCGGGTGTGGTGGCACACGCCTGTACTCCCAGCTACTTGGGGGGCTGAGGCAGGAGAATCACTTGAACCTGGGAGGCAAGAGGTTGCAGTTAGCTGAGATCATACCACTGCACTCTGGCCTGGGTAACAGAGCGAGACTGTCTCAAAAAAAAGAGAAAGTAAGTAATGCTAAATATCAATGATGTAAAAATTCATCCAAGGAACTTTGAAAATGGACAGCAGATTAAATCCAATGAAGGAAGTAAATAAAGATGAGAACAGAATTTTTAATACAAAAAAATATACAATAGAGAAGAATGACAAAGCTAAAAGTTGGTTGTTAACTTGATAAGCTCCCAGCAACACAAAACAAAAAAAGGCGGCAATAATAATCAAAATCAGGAAACACTACAGATCCTACTGACTTCAAAAAGATAAAAAAGTATATTATGAACAATGTTATGGTAATAAATATGAAAATCTAGATGAAATGGACAAATTCCTAGAAAACAACTTTTCGAAACTGGCTCAAGAAACTGAAAATCCGAGAAGCAGATATCTATAAAATGCCACAATAGGAGGTTCCAAAATTCATTTCTCCATGGAAACACAAAATTAACAACCATCTAAATAAAAAATTACCTTCAAGAGAACTCCAGAAATCAGCTTCAGCAGATTCCCTTGGCCCACAAGTTCTCCAATGGGAGAAAGAAAGAGTAAGGTGAGTGTCTACCTTTGCCACAAATCCTAGCACCAGGCCTGTCCACCTACAGACCACACCACCAGACTGACCCTGCTCCCTGTAGACCCACTTGCCCATAGACCCTAGGACCTAACATGCCTGCCCACAGACACAAAGGCAGGTGTGTTAGGTCCTAGGGTCTATGGGCAAGTTAGGTCCACTGGTGTCTATGGGCAGTGGTATGTCCAAGGACTGGTCCTAGCACCAAAGTATTTAAAAAATAAAAACTACCCACAAAAATGTGCTGATAGATACACAACATAAAGAGTCGTTCTGACATAAATAACATAGAGTGTGTGGCAAAGGCATTATAAGTGTATAGTTTTTATATGCAATTGAAGTTAAGACTGTATCAGCTTCAAACAGACTGTCATTAACTATTAAGAAATTTTATGCAAGCCTCATGATAACCATGAGGAAAACACCCATAGTAGGTACAAAAAAAGATAAAAAGAAAAAAAAGTATATTATTACAAAAAAAATCATCATATCAAAGTGAAAACAGCAATAGAGAACAAAAAGAACTATAAAACAGACAGAAAAAAATTAACAATGGCAATAGTTCTTATCTATCAATCACGTTAAATGTAAAATTCACCAATCAAAGGAGGTAAAGTAATGAAAGGAGTTAAAAAACAAGATCCAACTGTATGCTGTCTGCAACAAATACACCTTAAATTTAAGAACACACACAAGCTGAAACAGAAGAGATGAAAAAGGGTATTTCATACAAATGGTAGCCAAAAGAGAGCAAGGGTGACTGTAGTTATATCAGACAAAATAGACTTTATGTCAAAAACTGTTAACAAGAGACAAAGAAGGTCATTACATAATAATAAAAGGGAAAACTGAATACAGGAAAATAAAACAATTATATATGCATGCAACATAAAAGCTGCTAAATACATAAAGATTGACAGACCTGCAGGAGAAATAGATAGCAATAGAAAAATACTAGGATACTTCAATCACCACTTAAAATAATGAACAAATCATCCAGACAGAAGATCAAAAGAAAATATCAAACTTGAACAACACTATAGATCAAATAAACCTAAAAGACAGATATAAAACATTCCACCCAAAAGTAGCAGAACACACAGTGTCCTCAAGTGCAAACAGAACATTCTACAGGGTTGATCACATGCTAGGTCAGAAAACAAGTCCTAACAAATATAAGAAGTTTGAAATAATTCCAAGTATCTTTTCCAGCCACAATGGAATGAAACTAAATCAAAAACAAAAAGAAAAAAATTCAAAAATATGTGGAAATTAAACAATATATTCTGGAACAACTAATGGGTCAAAGAAGAAACCAAAAAGGGAAATTAGAAAATATCTTGAGACAAATTAAAACAAAAATCTATCTCAAAACTTATGGGATGCAGCAAAAGCCGTACTAAGATTGAAGTTTATAATGATAAATGCCTACATTAAAAAAAGAAGATCTCAAATCAAAACCTAACATTATACCTAGGTCTAGAAAAAAAAGAACACACCAAACCTAAAGTTAAAAAAATGAATCAAATAATAAAAATTAGAGTCAAAATAAATGAAAAAGAGACGAGAAAAAAAATTTTTTTAATGACAAAATCAAGAGTTTTTTGAAAAAATTAAATTGGAAAACCCTTAGCTAGACTAAGAGAAAAAAAACAAAAGAAGACTCAAAATCAGAAATGGAAGAAGAGACATTACAATTGATGCCACAAAAATAAAAAACATCATAAAAGACGATTGTGTACAATTATATGCCAACAAATTGGACAACCTAAACAGATAAATTCCTAGAAATGTATAATCTACCAAGGCTGAATTAAGAAGAAATGAAAAGGCCAAAAAGACCAATAACAAATACGGAGATTGACTCTATAATCAAAAACCAACCAACAAAGAAAAGGTCAAGACCAGATGACTTCAAGGATAAATTCTACCAAACATTTAAAGAATTATCACCAATTCTTCTTAAATTATTTCAAAAAAATGAAAACAAGGAAATTTTTAATCTTCTTTTATAAGGATAGCATCAACCTGATATCAAAGACAGACAAAGACACAAGAAAACTACAGGCCAAAATCCCTGAAAATAGATGCAAAAATCTTCAACAAAATATTAGCAAACCAAATTCAACAGCATGTTAAGATCATAAACCATGACCAAGTGGTACTTCCCTCCTGGGACGTAAACACAGGCCAATATACATAACTCAAGACAAGTGATTTTTTGTCTTTCTTGCCTGTGATTTTAGTGTCATATCCAAGAAATCATTGCCAACGCTACTATCAAACAGCTTCTTCCTTATATTTTCTTCTAGGAGTTTCATCGTTTCAGGTCTTACATTTAAGTCTTTGAGTTGATTTTTGTTTATGGTGTAAGGTAAGGGTCCAATTTCATTGTTTTGCATATGGATATCCAGTTTTCACAACACCATCTGTGAACAGACTGTTCTTTCCTCATTGTGTATTCTTGGCACCCTTGTAAAAGATCAGTTGAGTATATGCATGGATTTGTTTCTAGGTACTCTATTCTGCTCCAACGTCTACAAGTCTGTTTGATACCAGTCCTGCACTGTTTTGATTGCTGCAGCTTTGTAATATATTTTAAAATCAGGAAGTGTGATGCCTCTAGCTTTGTTGTTCTTGCTCAAAACTGCTTTGGGTATTTGAATCTTTTTTGGTACCATACGAATTTTAGGCATGTGTTATCCTGTTTCTGTAAAAAATGCCGATGGGATTTTGACAGGAACTACACCAAAACTAAAAAGCTTCTGAACATCCAAGGAAACAATAAACAAAACACAAAGGCAACCTATGGAAGAGAGAAAATATCTGCAAACTATACAACTGATAAAAGATTAATATCTAAAACATACAAGGAATCCCTACAACTCAATAGCAAACAATAACATAATTTAAAATGGGCAGGCCAGGGGCGGTGGTGCATGCCTGTAACCCCAGCACTTTGGGAGGCCAAGGGGGGTGGATCACTTGAGCTCAGAAGTTCACGACAGCCTGGACAACACAGTGAAACTCTGTCTCTATAAACACAAAAAAATTAGCTGGGTGTGGTGGCACACGCAGGTAGTCCTGGCCACTCAGGAGACTGAGGTGGGAGGATTGCTTACAACCAGGAGGTCAAGGCCACAGTGAGCCGAGATCACGCCACTGTACTCCAGCATGGGCAACGGAGTGAGACCCTGTCTCAAAAAAAAAAAAAAAAAAAAAATTTAAATGGGCAAACTAATTAGATATTTATCCAAAAAAGAAATACAAATAACCAACAGGTATATGAAAAGGTGGAAAACATTACTCATAAAAATCAAAACCACATGGAGGCCTGGTGTGGGAGTGCATGCCTGTAATCCCATCTACTCAAGAACCTGAGTCAGGAGAATGCTGCTTGATTCCAGGAGTTCCAGACTATAGTGCACAATGACTTTGCCATTGAATAGCCACTGCACTCCAGCCTGGGCAACACAGCGGGACCCTATCTATAACAATTTTAAAACAAACAAAATGAGATATCACCTTATGTAAGAATGGCTATTATTAAACAAAAAAAAAGATAAGTAATGTTGGCAAGGATGTGGAGAAAAGTGACCCTTTGTATACTGTTGGTGGGACTATAAATTGGTGCAGCCACTATAAGAAATTATGGAGGCACCTCAAAAAATTAAAAATAGAACAACCATATGAGCTAGCAATCTCACTTCCAGATATATACCCAAAAGAACTGAAATCAAGATATCAAAAAGATATCTGCACTCCCATGCTCATTGCAGCATTAATCACAATACTCAAGACATGGAAACAAGCTAAATGTCCACTGACAGATAAATGGATAAGAAAAATGTGGGATATAAATACAATGAAGTGTTATTTGGCCTTCAGAAAGGTATCTTGCCATTTGTGACAACATGGGTAAATCTGAAGGACACTACGCTAAGTGAAATAAGTCAGACCCAGAAGGACAAATACCACTTATAGGGGGAATCTATAATAGCCAAACTCACAAAAGAACAGTAGAATGGTGGTTACCATGAGTTGAGGGTGGAGAACTGGGGAGGTATTAGTCAAAGGGTATAAAGTTACAGTTATACACGTGAATAAATCCTAGAGATCTATTGTCCGACATACTGCCTATAGTTAACATTATGGTATACTTAAAATTATACAAAGACACTAGATCTTACGTTGTGTTCTTATCACACACAAAAAAAGAAAGAGTGGGGGGAAGCTTTTGAAGGTCCTGGATAAGTTTATGGCATACACTGTAGTGACGCTTTAAAACTGTATACTTATTGCCAAACTCCTCAATTTGTATACATTAAATATGCACAGGTTTCTTTTCTTTCTTTCTTTTTTGTGTTTTTGAGACTGAGTTTCACTCTTGTCACCGAGGTGGAGTGCAATGGCGCAATTTTGGCTCACTGCAACCTCCGCCTCCCGGGTTCAAGCAATTCTCCTGCCTCAGCCTCCCGAGTAGCTGGGGTTACAAGCGTTTGCCACCATGCCCAGCTAATTTTGGTATTTTTAGTAGACACGGGGTTTCACCATGTTGGCCAGGCTGGTCTTGAACTCCAACCTCAGGTGATCTGCCTGCCTCAGCCTCCCAAAGTGTTGGGATTACAGGTAAGAGCCACCACACCCAGTTGATATGCACAGGTCTCTGTCAATAAAAGACAATCATATGTCAATTGATATATGATAAAAAGACAAGCATATGACAATAAAGAAATTAAAACTCTGAAAAATACTATAACCATTAAAAACAATGAATCTAAAATCTTTCCACAAACAAAACTCCAAATCCAGATGGCTTCACCACTTAATTATAACAAACATTTAAGAAAGAAATAACACTGGCCTTGCATGGTGGGTCATGCCTGTAATCTCACCACTTTGGGAGGTCGAAGCAGGAGAATTGCTTGAGTCCAGGAGTTCAGGACCAGCCTGGGCACCATAGTGAGACCTTGTCTCTACAAAAAATTTACAAAAGTAGCCCAGCATGGTGCTGGGCATGGGGCATACACCTATAGTCTCAGTTACTTGGAAGGCTGAGGCAGGAAGATCACTTGAGCCCAGATGTTCGAAGTAAAAGTGTGCTATGATTATACTACTGTGCTAGGTGACATAAATAAGACCCTGTCTTTAAAAAAGGGAAGACAGAAATCACACCAATCTTACATAAACTTTCAGTGAAAGAAAAATTGGGTGGAATGTAACACTTTCCCAGCCAGCACATTACCAAAAAATGACATGGAAAACACAAGAAAAGTTACAAGCCAATGTGACTCATAAACACACATGCAAAACTCCTAAAAACATTAGCAAACGAAATCAAGCAAACTACACAAAGGATAATATAGCAAAGCAAGTTGCATTTACTAAAAATGTAAAATAGGCCTAACATTTGAAAATCAGTCTCTGTCATTCACCACAATTTAGGAATTTAAAACAACAATCAGGCTGGGCATAGTGGCTCACACCTGTAATGCCAGCATTTTGGGAGGCCGAGGTGGGAAGATCACTTGAGGTCAGGAGTTCGAGACCAGCCTGGCCAACATGGTGAAACCCCCATCTCTACTAAAAATACAAAAAAAAAAAAAAAAAAAAATAGCCAGGCGTGGTGGCAGTCACCTGAAATCCCAGCTAGTCAAGGAGGCTGAGGCAGGAGAATTGCTTGAACCCAGGAGGCAGAGGTTGCAGTGAGCCAAGATCGTGCCACTGTACTCCAGGCCTGGGTGAAAGAGCAAGACTCCAATGCAAAAAAACAAATGAATAAAATAAAATAACAATCAAAGTAGGAGGCAAAGCAAGATGGCTACATAGAAGCCTACAACAATCATCCTCCTCACAGGAACACCAAATTGAACAACTATCCACAGAAGAAAACACCTTCATAAAAAACAAAAATCAGGTGAGCCCTTACAGTACCTGATTTTAACTTCATATTGTTCAAAGAGGCACTGAAGAGGGTAGAATGAACAGTCTTGAATTGCTGACACCACCCCTTCCCAGTTTTAAAGATTATTGGTAAAATAAAAATGTCTTCAAAAGTGTAAACATTTGGTCTAAATTATGCAGGTCAGATATTAAGTTTGTTAAATGGTCTAAGGTCATAAGCTGCTTCTTTGACTTTTAAAAATTGTTCAATTTATTTTGGAGCATTACATTCTAGATAAGGCCTGGCGACCTGTGAAATTACCCATGCTCCCTAGCTAGGCAAAGAAGGTATTAAAGAAAAGAGATTTTATATATGAAAGGATCTTGTATAATAAATGTTTGTCCTAAAGCTAAAGTAAAATGACTGGTCATTTAAAAAGAGGGATGTTTAGGACAAGTCAAAAAGTCTAAGCACGTTGTAGGTGGTCTGTGTAAGTCATGCAAGAATTGGTGAAAGGGAATTTATGCAAGAAATGCAGTACAATTTAAAGGTGATTAGGCCTCTTAAATGCTTCATAAAATGCCACTACGACTCTTAACTGTACTACTTGCCTGCTTTACAGTTAGGTAAGGCTTGGGACTTGCGGAGTGAGACGCTGGAAAGAGTCAGACCTTATCTTCATTTCTGTCTGGGTCCTAGGCTCCATGCCTAGTACATAATTAAAATGCTGAACTTACCAAGGTTTTTCACCAAAAGTAAAAATGCTAAGGGTTAACAGTGTAATGTATATTTGAAACTACTGAAAAAACAGTTTTACATGCAAGGTGTGTAAAGAAAGTTAAATGTGTTTTTGGTAAAAGATTATTAAAAGTCATGGAAATGTGAATTTTTTGCCTAACTTTAGTTAAAGGATTGTTTTAAGTGAAATAGGAAAAATCTAAAGGTTTAAACAACTTGTGGAAATTCCGTAAAAATTAACCCTGTAAAACAAATTCTAGGCCGGGCGCGGAGGCTTACGCCTGTAATCCTAGGGCTTTGGGAGGCTGAGGTGGGTGGATCACAAGGTCAGGAGATTGAGACCATCCAGGCTAACACAGTGAAACCCCGTCACTACTAAAAATACAAAAAAATTAGCTGGGGGTGGTGGCGGGAGCCTGTAGTCCCAGCTACTCAGGAGGCTGAGGCAGGAGAATGGCGTGAACCTGGCAGGCAGAGCTTGTAGTAAGCCGAGATCGTGTCACTGCACTCCAGCCTGGGCGACAGAGCAAGACTCCGTCTCAACAACAACAACAAAAAAAGAAATTCTATGTGTGAAAATATTGACTAAATTTAAGGGGTATTATCTTGTTTTTCTGTAAATTGAACATCAAAATAAAAGCACAACAGGGTTTTCTTAAAGCACGAATCTGCTCTTTAACAAAAAAAATTGTAAAGGGTTATAAAAGGTTTATAAAAATCTCTCCTTATGGTCAAACTGATTAAGATTGGACAGATTTGTCTAATGAGGCTTTATTAAAAATTGGGGTTGACATTAATAATCTACTAATGCAAGAGTGAAATATGGCTTTCTCTCTTGAACAAGATTTTCATGTAATATTAAAAGATAATGAAAAATGTATTTGCCTTTTAAATACACTATCAAAGAAAAAAAAGAAGGGAAAGACAAAAGATTGTTTGAAAAGCTAAGTCTTCCCTCTATCAATGAGTAAACATTGTTGCCTTTAAAAAAATTTTTGACTCATTATTTTGGCTAAATGAATGACTTACAGTAATGTGGAATTCCAGTTCATAATATCAAGTGTTTTATACCTTTAACATATTTAATAAGCTTCCCCAAATCAAATTTCAGCTTCCAAATAGTCTCTTCTGACCTCTAACTTTGGAATGCTATGGAGGGCCCCTCCCTGAAGCATCTAAAAGAGACGTAAAGAGAATTATTTAACATGTTAAGTTACATGGGAAGCATTGTCAAAATAATGTTTAATCTTCAGGTTATATTTTAGTGAATATTAATATATGCTCCAAAATTGCATGGGATTTCTAAAATTCTAATACGTCTGAGTATATGCTACCAATCATAATTATGGTTAAGTTTTATACACCATAGAAACAACCAAATATCCTTGTGTAAAACTGCTAACCCAAGCAGAACCAAAAAGTTAATTAAATACCAAGAAAATACTTTGCCAGATTTTCATGTTAAACTAGCTGATACTAAAATTGTTTTGATATACAATTTGAACTCCATGGTCTAAGTTAAACTACCTATGATAATCCATTAGTTATCTGTGCTATGCACCTAAATTGTAGAAACAAGTGGTATTCAAGAGGATGTAAGTCCAATGCTAAGCATGGACTCAAAACCAGGACAGCTGCCTTGTCCTTCTTGAGTCCTTAAGGCTCTTGTTATTAAAGGGTCTGCATTCCATGACTCATCATGGGAAGGATAAAATGATCCAAATTGAATATACAGATGTGGTGACTTATAAATTGTGAAAATTAGTTTAAAACCAATGTTTGGTTCCCTATTTCTGGGAAGACAATCAAACCTTCAGATACATTTGGCTACCTGATGGGTCATTTAAACATTTATAAAGGGATTTCATTCAATTGTCATTTTCAATGCATGTTTTATGTTATAACAGTTAATTATTACGCCACAGTATATTTTCACCAGGTAAAGAAAGTTTTTATGGTTCACTAAGGACAATCAACTCCTTCACAATATATAACTTGAAGACTGGATGTTCTGAGAACATCAGAGAAAGACTGCCCTTGCCATTCACACTGCAACAAAACTTGGGAAGCTTGAACCTTGGGTTAATAATCTCACAACTGAGAAGGGTCCCTCCACACTCTTGGAAACTGTACACCCACTGGAACCCTTAAGGTAAAACTAACCAGGCAAGTTTCTCCCCAGAAGAAAATGGCATCCTTAATGTGAACAGCTTTTCCTAGGATCATGGATCAAGACTTCTACTATCATTAGACTCTTATCTTTGAAGATTTTTTCCTTATTTATGCCTCCATGAACAATAGAAATGTAAAGGGGGTCTATTACGTGCACTTATAGGGTATACTTTTATTTGTAGAGGATTTTGCAGCCAGCCTTATACATGAATAACCTTATACTTTGGTAGATAAAAGATGAAGGCCCGATGTAGATGCAAAACCTTAATGGTACATATGTTGCCTCATAATCAGTCAAAACTCTCTTAACCCACATCATGGGCTAGAAAGAATATTGTCAGGAAGCCTTCACTCTTCTAGAAGGACATCATTTGTTAGATCCTTTTTCCATGATTTAGAATAAAAGAGGCAATAATAAAAAATGTATCCCTCATAATAGACTCTATAGCAGATTCTACTGTAAAGGCTATGGTTACACAACAGACTTTACATTTTCTTGTGAAAGACATGCTAAATAATAGAATTGGCTAAACAGAAAAGTACCTGTGCAGCTACTGACACTTGTGGCCTATGGACAAATCCATCAAATGTAGATTATAAAATTTCAGTTGTAGGGGATTAATGAAAAGACTACTTATTCAAGTGAGTAGACTCCTCATCTAGCTCTTTCTTTAATCTATTTAATCTTAGGTGGTTTGGTTTATGGGGACTCTGGATAAGGAGCACACTCCAAACTCCTGGCATTATCCTCCCAATAGTCATGATAATAGTCTCCCTGGTGCGCTGTATTCTCTCAAAGGTTTTAAATGTTTGCATGCAGCCATATCTAGAACGTCAAATGGTCTCTCTTCAACTGGAATGACAAAAGTTGAAAGAAATATGCGACTGTGAGGACACAGTAACCTATGAATGATGTGCAGAGACCAGAAACCCAAAATGATAGAAACAGAGAGTGGCACTAAGGTCCTAGGTTTTGGTCACTCTCTCACCTAAGGGAGAAGCTGACCAAAATGGGGAAATTTTTTTAAACAAAATTATGGGAGGCTAATGTTTGGACTAAGCTCATGCACGAGGCCCCAACAGGCCAAACCAAACTAAAATGGAGTCATCATGCTAAATGTGACATAATCAAACTTAAGACTTCAAGGAAACACCTAGATCCTAGAACAGACCAGGTTCTGTTTTTCTCCTGTAAACAGGATGTTCCAGCATAAGGAGGTACCCTCTACTCACTCCTTGTTCTTACTTTTGCAAAACTCACTGTTCTACTGTTTCCCAGTGGGTTTCAAGACCAAATAAGTACATTTACAATGGTGATAGTGACATCAATAACTAAAGTTTTGGTCAATCTCTCAAAATTGAGAAAATGACCAAAAGTGGGAAATTGTTAAAGCAAACCAAATATGGCCTGAGAAGGACTCCGTACTTCTATATTTGAGTCCTTGTGGACGAACTGCAACCTAGCTTAATATGCAGACAAGACTGAAAACCTAACTTAGGAGTATGTGTCTGTAATAATAGCTAAATCTTGGCCAATCCCATCGGCCATACTTCAACCATTCATAGACTGCTGAGTGTTAAAACTGTGTTCAAATAAGGCAAACGCTGGCCGGGCGCGGTGGCTCACGCCTGTAATCCCAGCACTTTGGGAGGCCGAGGCGGGCAGATCACGGATCACGAGGTCAAGAGATCGAAACCATCCTGGCTAACACGGTGAAACCCCGTCTCTACTAAAAATACAAAAAATTAGCCGGGCATGGTGGCAGGCGCCTGT